>NW_010972598.1:7954600-8058682 GCF_000737465.1 Haliaeetus leucocephalus | reverse complement strand
CTGCCCGCCCGCCCGCCGCTTCCCGCTCTGGGACGGGCTCCGGCCCCTCAAGGCAGCGGGGGGCTGCGGGCCTGTCTGTGCGCTGCTGCGTGGCAGAGGCGGAGGACTTTGCTCCCGGTCCGTTGTGCTGCGGACCTCGGCTGGAGGGCTCGTGTGAGGGCTGGAGCCGTGGTTGTGAACGTTTCTGCTAGCAACCCTTTGCAATGCTGCGCGTTACTGTGGGCATAATAAAATTTGCATCGTGGTAGTTGCTTGCTGACAGGAGGAAGTTTAGTGGTATCGTTGGCTGTTGTAGGGGTCATCTGAGTTTCTGTGTAAAACTGGGGGGGAGGGGGAATGTTTTTTATTATTTAAGTTTGTGGAGAAAACTCCCCCCCCCGCCCCCAGCAGACTCATGCACTTGATAGTAGTGCGGTTGAGATCCTCTGGTAACCTGAGATCTCTGTTTCGCACAAGTAACATCAGAAATAAGCGTCCAGCCTTAAACTGTTCATCTGTTGCACAGAATGTGCATGTTTTGCGGTCTTGGAAAGCTTAGCGTTACAACATAAAACATTTTAGTCCTGATTCCACCAATTTTACTGAGGTGCCTCTGATGAAAGTACTTCGCAAGTCAGTAGATTTTACTTGTTCTCTTTTCTGCTACTGTGGTGGATTAGACAGTGATTTCCTTAACACAATCGTTCCTGTTTAGTAGTGAAACAGGATGGTTGACAGCGTATAAACTCTCTATTTTTTATTATGCTTTCAGTGAATGTGTTTGATAGTAATACTAAAATGCTGGTAGGGGCCAAGGTGCTCACATGTTTGAGTGTGAACTTGCTATTGATTAAGCTAAACTAGTACTGGTAATGGAAATTTTTCTGATAATCTCTGTATCATAGACTTGCTTAAATTGTTAGGCAAGAGGAGTGCTTCAAATACAGGTGTGAGGAGATGGGAGAATGTTTCTTTCCATTTATTACAGTACAGTATAGCTAGTAAGTTGTTTACCACACTTCTTGCTCTAGGATTGTAGACACTATGGACAGAATCTGTACTGAATCGTAACTAAAACTTGCTTGGATGCAATGGATTTTTGCAGAAGAAAGGCTTGCCACGGCATACTGCATCTGTGTAATCATCTCAGATCATTTAGTCTGACCGCAAGTGTTAGTGATTGAAAGATGAAGACCTTCACAGCCATTGCTAGGTCTCCATGGAAAGTAATAAAAACCATAACCAACCAGTGCTCAAACCGTTTGGAATTGGAGGTGCAGCTTTCCTGGAAAAGTAAATGACTGGAGTCTTAAGGGTACCCAGGTAATGCTGGAAGTAGCATCGTAGAGAGAGCAGTGCCCTACCTTGTATCCATGTGCAGCAATGAAGCAGATTCATACACATTTATTTCTGATTTTATAACAATGAGGTCTACTGTATGCTCTAGGCTTTATTTCTTGTGTATTTCATATTTATTTCATATTGCATTATAAAAGGAAGTAATTGTTTATGATGAGGGTGGTGAAACTCTGGCACAGGTTGTGCAGAGAGGTGGTCAATGCCCCATCCCTGGAAACATTCAGGGTCAGGCTGGATGGGGCTTTTAGCAACCTGATCTAGTTGAAGGTGTCCCTGCTCATGCCAGGGGGGGTTGGACTAGATGACCTTCAAAGGTCCCTTCCAACCCAAACTATTCTATGATTAATGAGGATGCTGTTCAAAAACTGTGCCTGGAGGGTATTAGATATTTAAACTCCAAGGACTCAGGAATACCTTTAAAAGCTGTCAATTCACAATACTTTTGTGAATTCAACTTCCTTCCTTTCTTTTTATATACTGTAAGCACGTATATGGTAATTTAACACTCCAGAGACAGTCTAATTGAAATGTCAGAAATGAGCAGTGTGAAAAACAGGAAAAATTGTACCCGTTTAATTAAAACATAGTGAACTTATTCACTGTTTAACTGGGAAGGGATTTGACTTTCAGGTAAAATCAAACTGAAAACAAAACAGGTTTTCTGAGAATAAAGAAGAAACAAAGCTTGATGGAGCTTGTTACCTCCATTTTTCATTGCAAGGTCCTTTAAAATGGTGCTGTGGTAGAGGAAATTGATGCTGTAGTAGAGGAAAGAGCACATCTATCATAGACACTGTGCCAAACTTCTTTGCACTGAGACTTCTAGAGATGAAAATAGAGGTCATCAATGGTTTTAATTTTATCCCACAACTCTCTCAGAACGTGTGAATTTGTTCATTTGGCATGCTGTTAAGTTCTGCCACAGAATTTGGAGACTCTCTTCTTCAATCTTTTGATATTTCCTAAACTGAAAATAGGCTTATTCAATTTTTAATTATTTAATTTCTAGCTAATGTTTGCATGTGTGTCTTTTAAAATAGATTGGTTCAAAATTGCTGTGCATGTTAGAAATCCCATTTAATATAATAACTGTCAAGGATAGTCAGATATGTAGTTTCCCAAAATAAAGGTAAAACTCTAATTCTTTAAACAGGTCTTGAAAATTATGTCTTCAAATGACACAATGGTAAAATGGGTTGAATTTCTGATTCAAAGCAGAACTGATACTATCAAAACTTGCAGAAGTAGAGATATTGCAACTGGTGCCGTATCAATGGACTGCTGTCTGTAAACTCAGATGGTAACTGAGCTATTTGCATAATCAAGGTACAAGACTGATTTCCAAAGTTACTCAGTACTTTTTCCGCTGACTTGAATTAAAGATGTTCATACACTTTTAGTGTGAAAATCAAGCCATTAATTCCTGTGTTGTATGCAGTCAGCTAAGATGTTACAAAGCTTTTAATTGCGTCTATACTTGTTTCTCTAGCAATGCATGCTTTTCTGTATTTGATGCTATTAATCTGATTTTTTTAAAGTCTTATTTATGAAAACCTTTTGATATTTACGGTTTTCACTGATATGAAAAAGCAGAAGTGGAAGGCAAAGTGAATGGGCGCTTATGTCCAGTTTGTTGATGGGAAGAAAACTGGTTCAAACTGTTTAAAGGCCAGGTTGGCACAATAAGCTGTTGGGAAAAGCAGAAAACTGACTCTTCGGTTTCCAAGCTGCTTTTCTTTGATCATAGAATTTCATTACGTTTCTCAATATTGCACTTTAGAATGTTGTTTTTATTTTTCTTCTTTCAGACTGCTGTGAGTTTCAGAGATCAGCCATGGGCATTAAAGGTTTGCAGGGGTTTGTGGCAAGAGTTTGCCCTGATGCATGCAGAACAGTAGATCTGAGAGAGATGGCAGAAAAACATCGCATCGATCATCCTGATTTCCCGCCTGTTGTCGTAGTAGATGCCATGAGTTGTGTTAGATACTGGTACACACCAGAATCCTGGGTATGCGGTGGCCAGTGGCGGGAATACCTTGCCAGTTTAGAGGATTTTATTAAAGCTTTTATGGCAGCTGGTATCAAGTTGGTGTTTTACTTTGATGGAGTGGTAGAAGAGAAAAAGAGAGATGAGTGGATCAAGCGGAGGCTGCAGAATAACAAGGAAATAGCCAGAATATTTCAGTTTATCAAGACTCACAGGAAACAACCAGGGAGAGAAATGTTTGTTGTTCCTTCAGCTTTGCCTACTTTTACGCGTTTTGCCCTGAAGTCGCTTGGTCAAAAAACAGTTTGCACATTGCAAGAGGCAGACTTTGAGGTGGCTGCATATGGTTTGCAACATAACTGCATAGGAATTCTCGGGCAAGATAGTGACTACCTCATCTATAATACATGCCCCTACTTTTCAATTGAGAAGCTCCGTCTGGACAGACTGGTCACTGTTATGTACTCTCGAGAAGATCTTTGCCGTGTGTTGGGTCTTAGTTTGACACACCTCCCTCTCTTTGCTTGCTTGCTTGGCAATGATGTTGTTCCAGAAAGCTTGTTGGGAGGCTTTTGGCAGAAATGTTTAGTCACCAGTCCCCACAAGAATAACAGCTACAACAGAAGAACAAACGTCCTTCTAGCTGTAGCAAATTACATCTCAAAAGTTCCATGCTCATACAGCAGCCTGAAACACTTGGAAGAGATGCTACCTTTGGGATCAGACAAGACATTACTTTGCAGAGGAGTGGAGTCCTATCTTTTGCCCGGGCAGCAGTCTCCATGGATTCCTCCCAACGCAAGAAATTGCCAAATGTTCTCCCTTCAACAACAAACAGCCATGTGTCAGGATAAAGAAATCTTTCAGGTACCTTGTTTTTTAAAGCTTAATGGTCACTTTATTGCCATGACTACTTAGTGGAAGTTGGTAATGAGTACACCGAACCTATTGATTTAAATTTCCTTGAGCAAAATCTTTTGTCTGTTAAGTACAGCCATGGTTAGGACTATTACATGCATCACAATGAGGGCAGATGCAGCACATTTAATTAAAAGTGGTTCCTCTCTTTGAAGCATCAAGCAGGTCAAATAATGGGGAGTAGCTCCTGTATAGGCCAGTCGCTGGGCATAGAGATATACTTCCCATGTATTGCACGATGTAAGGACTTGCTTTTTGCTTTGAGAACCCACAGGTCAGCTACAGCTGGTTAGTGCTCTGCTTGCCTGTGCCTGGCACGTGCAGTCAACGTACCAAAGGGAGCTGTGCTAAGAATGCAGAAGTTGAAATTGCTCTTGTGGAGGAGATGAGGAAACTTCCTGTAAATCTGTATTTTTTGATTTTTGGATCAGGTTAATTATCCTTCAGATTCATTGTCCCTGAATGAACCAAAAGCACTTCGAGTGGCTTGTTAAAAGGCAGGGCTGCACTAGCAAATTTCACTTACGGCTTCCCACATGGGCAGAGATGTGCTGGCGTTGGGGTGAGAAGTGGTACGTCAGATTGGGTCGCCCTGAGAGATTGAATATATTAACTAGGGTAGCCTACCTGGCTAATAGAAACTGAGCTGCCTTGCATCAGAGTTTATGCAATAGTAGTAAGTCTAGAGTACAATTCTGTAAATTCATGGCAATTAAGATAACATATTGAGATTTAATAAAAAGAAAAATCTATACAAGGTAGTATATTTTAGACCTTATATTAGCCATCTGTTACTCCCTATTTTGCTAGGTTCCTATAGACTTCAAATAGAGTGCCATTTTTTTATCTCTCTTACTTGGCTTGAGCATTTTCTTTAAAACTATATTTCTGTTTCCTCATATTACTCTAAAGTAATTGTGTAATTTACATTTTCCTTTTCTAAAAAGACTAAAACATTTTAAAACTACGTTGTAACCTATGCAATGTTCATTTCAGCTAAACAGCAGATATATTTGGGGTTTTTTATTAACCATAGATAGAATATGTTTTACTTTTGGCTGTAGTAGTTAAACAGAAGACATTATTTAAAAAAACCCAACAACCCTTCATCCTAATAAAGTGTTGAAAAATACTGTTTATGCTTGAAGTGCAAGGAAAAATTAGCCAGAATGTAATTATCTAGGTTGGATTATGGCCAGGACAATAGTGGTAATATCCTTACTCCTTAAGAGAATGTATCATGCGGTCTTTATGACAAGTGGTCATTATTTCTTGGCTTGATCTTTCATTTGAAGGGTTGCAGTTCTCTAGCGTCATGCTGAGCTACTGCTGTAATAAAATAATAATGTTTAGAAACTCCATTGAAGAGTGCCTCACTGTTTGTTGCTGCATAAATCCTGTGTTAAGCCAGTCCCTGGGCCAAGGACATTACAGTCAAAGTTGTAGACATGTTAACTTGTCTTTTGATTTTGTTACAGGTATTTAAATATTTGTATCTGTAATATGTGTGCTTTGCTTCCTATTTTGAAACCCATATGTAGTTCTGCTTACCTTGCACATAATCTGAACTGCACGTAAATGACATACACAATTTAGTTCCAACCTTGAGGACATAGCCTCATGTTACTGCTTCTCTCAGAAAAGCAAAGCATAACTTTCTAGCTGACTGTAGGTGTAAATCAGAAATATTTTTTGAGATACAGCATTGAATACAGCAGTACTTTTGAAATCAGCTTGTATTTTTTTTGGTTCATAAGGATGTGTAGATTATTGGCAAATTGCAAGAAACTAGTATTTTCAAATGGTCTTGTATCTGTGACAGTGGTTTGTATGAAATAGTTCAATGCTTCATTCAAATCATGCTTAGAAATACTTAACTCTGTTTTTATTTTATACAAAAGTAGATTTGGGGGGATAACGTTTCCATATATTAGGAATACTGAAGTATTTCTTTCAGGGCAACCATTAATTTATTGCTGTAAGAAAATGCTCTGTTGTTTGGCATTGCATACAGAAGCCTACCATTGATTTTATGCTCAGGTGAGAATTTCTTCTGAGACTATGACATTTCAGTAGAATTAATTTTGATCAGTAATGACCCAGTGATTGACTCCAGCTTTGACCTGCTGAGTTCCCAGGTTTGCAAATACTGGAATTCTGCAGAAATGGTGAATTTGGCTCTGGCCAGTGATCTGGTAATTCCCAGTGAAAGACGCTGAGATAGCTGTGTGGATGTCACAACCCAAATAATACAGATAGTGTGACACATGCAGGGAGTGCAGAGCAGGGAAACTTAAGTGCCTGCTCACCATACGGCATGGGTCCAGGAGGATTTATTAGTGGCACCCCATGGAAATGGCTCGGCTCAGCTGTTTGAACGCCTCCATAGTTTTGGTCTGAGGTTGTGAGGTAGAAAGTCTGGCTCTGCACTTGGCCAGTCTGGGTTACAAGTGTTACTGGTTGAAATTCTGCGCTGCCCAAGAGCAGCTTCATTGCTTCTGCATCTAAGCCGCTCCAGACCAGCGGTCCCTGTTGGAACTAAGGCTGCTTGTAGCCAGCTGCATCTGCATCCTATGTGTGATTAATGTGCAGCCTGGGTGATGCTGTGATTCTGCTTTTCAGCAACAGCCTGCAGACCTGGTTTTCCTCACTAGAGTAGATTGTATTTCTTTTCTTGGGGAAGAGTTATTGCAAAGTGAAAGTGTGGTGAAGTTCAGTGTTCTAATTTCACCACAATGTAAACTATGCAGAATCAGCTCAGGAAAGAAATGGAGCTGTCTTATGTTGTTCATCTTGGAATAAAATTAAAAGTTTGGGTTTTGTCATGCCTTCAGTCACTATTTAAAGAGGATAGGTTTTCAGGTGACTAAAGGAGGGCAGCTCATTTTTCTGTATCTGAATTCAGAATTCATTTTAAGAATAATTACTCTCTTAAAAACTGTCATTAAAAACCCCAAGGTTTAAGAATTCAAGGAGGGGCTAAGAAAGGCAATGATGTGTTTCCTGGGGATTCCTGTCCACAAAAAGTTAGACGTCTGAAAATATACTGTACTGGTGTTATTTGAAAAAGCACTCATTCCTTCCCTGGCCATTCCCTCATTTCCACTAGTAGAGGAAGTACTATTTCCTCAACAGTGAATACATTTTGTTATTTTTTGATCCTTCTTAATTTTGGAGATAATGCCTTCTTCCTTCTTTGAACAAACAGTTAGCTAAAGAACAGCATATCCAATCTGAAAATTATACAATCTTCAATATCCTGAGTAATGGAGAGATTGAGTGCAGCAACTCTTTGGAAGATGAATGTGATACAGAGATTCCTGGACAGGCACTTATTTACCGCCCTGCTCGTCAGCATATTTATTCTGTCTTGTTGGAATCTGAAAAAGGTAAGGATTAAACTACTTACACCATTATTCAAGTATACTTTCAATTTTGAAATATGAAACCTTGAATTCATTGTTTCAGTGGCTACATCAGCATGGCATTTAGGATAAAAACTGTGGGCAGCTGAAGTGTACTTCTTAAGGAATCAAGAGAAAATGTGACAATGAAATTGCAGTTTTTCTACATGCTGTTCAATATCAGTGCTTTTAAAGAGATTTTTAAAAACTGAGTTTTTTTCCTTGTTAAATGGTAAGTTGTGAAAGTTCTTAATGATCAAAAAGATTGAGCAAAACAATGACATTTAGAAGATTTTAAAAGTTTGAGAGGATATGAAACCTCATCTTGCTTTGGTAAGTGTAGCTCCTGATGAATTAGTTGTAATATACTTTTGCAAAACAGTAATGTACTGTTAGAGTTTTACCTTCTGTTCATTTTAAGTCTGCAATTTTAAGAACAGTGGATAGTCAAATATAGTTACTGTAGTAATACAAATGCAAGTAGTCATGCCAGTGATTATTAGTTCCTTCATCAAAGTGCAAGAAAATACCATTTCTTTATCCAGTGGTATAAACAGATTGTGTACCAGGTGTGTGTGTATATATATATATATATCTGTGCTTCCATTCTTCTGCTTTAACACAGAGAATTCTTTATTCACATCCTTGGACAAATTTTATGTTCTTAAGACTTCTGTTAGTTAAATGTTATCTTTACAGTGTCTTTTAGGCAGTGAGTTGAAAATTAAAAATGTACTGAACTTTTATTCTTTTTAATATGTTCATTTCTCCTTGGTAATCACTTTACATTTTATTGATGAAAGTGCACCGCCATCAAACCTATTATACAGACTATGTGCTTAGAAAGGCACAGAAAGGTAATTAAGTACCTGACTTCCTTCAGCAACTAGAGGTTGAAGTTGTACCATAATAGGGAAAAAAAAGTAGGAAAAACTGAATCAGAGTTTACATAGTCATTTGGAGAGAGTAACAAAAATCTCAGCAGTAATCATGCACATCTGTCATTTTTCATTTTTCGGCCTGCTGCCTCTAAATTTTTTAGACAATTATAACTTAGTTGGGTTTTGTTTATTCCTCTAGCAGCAGGATATTCACTGATGTTTTCAGAAACACCCAGACCAAAACTTCTAATTAACAATTGTCGCTGTGAGATGGCAGGGTAGTAGGCAGATTTGCATTTGCGTTACAGTGTTTGTAGTACTCAGATGAAGAAGATTAGAACTGAAACACAGAAACATTAATTTAGAATCTTACTGAAAATGAAATCTGAATGTGAATGAGGTCTTTTTAAGAAAGTGATTTTTAGAATAAAACCACAGATAACATGTATTATTTGTTCATGCTTCAAATTCCAGAGAGAATTTTCTAAAGTAAACCATAGTGCACCCTCAATCCTTAACCCTTCTAGAAAGGTAGGTAGAGTGTGTCTGCATGGGCACCCCTATTAAATCTGCATTTTTAGTGCATGTATCTACCTCTAACTGCTTTAACCATGTCACTTCCTAGTAGTTCATGGGTTGTTTTTTTTTTATTCCAGTGTATAGCTGCTTCTAAGTCAACAGTGTAGATCATTAATCAGAGCCTGTATGGGAATTCATAAGTAAATGTAAGCATTATTTATTATGAATTTGCTGCTAGACCTACAAGGAAGTTTTGTTCTTTACAAAGTAAGTAGAATCCTTTGCCAGTTTCCCTCCAATGAGGTCAAATTGTCTGGTTTTTGTAATTTGATGAGGGGTAGGATGGGAAGAAGTAACCTACACTGTATGTAGGTTGTATTATAATGTAGAATTACTTTGGATTGGTATTAAAAAGGAGCTTATTGGAAGGAGTCAACTAACTAAATTAGTCCATGTAGAGTCTGCTGCCATTGGGATACAGTTGCTGATGTAGCTCACTGGAAGCTAACTTGGCTAACTCTACACCATGTTCCAGTTTGCAGTGGAGATGTATGTGTTAGTGATCCTCTTTTTTGTTCTGTAAGAGCCCTCAATTACAAGATTCCTGTGTTGGAAACTGACCTCTTTGCAGTTTGCAAATCTGCCTATTTACTGTTAAATAGGGATAGCAAAGCAGCCAACATTTAGTAAAAGCAGCGGTTACAGTTTTAGTAAGAACAGGTTAAAAATAATGTAAACTGTTTCCTCTACCCTGAAACAAGAAACTGTTAGTTTTGAATGTCTAGGTTGAGATTTCCAAGGGTGCCTGAGAGACCCAAGAATCCATAGGAGCTGGATGTTGTCTTATACTTTGAAATCACATGCCTAGACCATGCCGCTTTGCCTGAAGCCGTAGTGTGATAAGCATTTCTTTTGCTGTCAGTGCCAGTTTAAGTAATTCTCTTGCACAGCCACTCATTTCAGTCCCTGTGCAACCTTTCAGTTGTGCTGGTGCAGCTGTTTGTGCAGCTGCATGGTGGCCTAGTTTGAGAAACTGAAAATAGCCCCTCTCTCTCTTCCCTCCCTTTCTTGCAGTCAGGTCACTAACCTGGTTCTGTTTCCCCATGTGACTCTTTGTGTAGCCACAAACAACTGTGGTGAAACAGCCTGAGGGAATGGCAGGGAGTGGGAATGAGCAAATCAGTGGTCCCCTGTAAAAGTTAGCAGTGCTATTGAAAGAATTGCTCATGAAGCTATGCCTTTGGTACAGTTTGGTATATGGTAAGCATGTGTGTACCTTTACTCCTGGAAATGTTGCTAGAATCACAACCTTGTTTTTGACCCTACAAAAATAAACAGAGGGTTGATGGTGATCCTGATGACATGGCATTTGTTGCCTGTGTATTTTAAAACTATCTTTATAATTAATAGAGCTATTTCTGATCATTACGTGGAATATTGCATATAGTGATATACAAATTGTCAACTTTTAGCATCTTTCCTAGGAAGACAGTACTATTGGGGAAAATAACAGTAAATAATGCACCTTGATAGGCCAGCCAAGCTCCTTCTTCTGCGTGCAAAGAGTTCAGAACAAAGCTGGCAGGTTTTGGCCCTAGCACAGTCCATGGAAGTACCTGCACCTGCATGACTGTTGCCAATTAGGAGGTTATGTAATGTAGCCTAAGCCCGTGGCCAGCTCCTGGAAGTCCTGGCATCACTCCCAGTTCTAACATTAGCAGGCCAGACTGACCCTCGCTTTGGCACTGTCAGAAACAGTCCGTTAGCAGGATTCTTGCCAATTATCACCAGTGACCACTCAGGAGGGCTGGCACTGTTGCAGGTGTGGAGGAGCACACATAACAGCTTTTCCAACTGTCTCGTGTTTTGCACATAGTTGAAATTTTCCTTAGGCTGCCTAAGCAGTGCTTCCACAGGTCATTCAGAATCTATTTAAACAAAGGAACTGCTATTTTTTGAATTTCACCGGTGGTGTTCTGTATGTGCATTGTGCAGAAAAAAGTTTGAAAAATTGTTGTTTTTTTCCAGAGATATTTCCATGCAGGGAGGGTTGGCATTTAGTAATCATGTCTCCATTTTGTTCTTGGTATGTTAATGTGCTGTCAGTTTGCCGGACCTTGCTTTCAGCTGTATTTATTTGGCTACTTATGTGAACAGTAATATACTGTTGTTAGTAATGGACTATAATAGTGAAAAGTATGCAGCTGATGTGGTGCTATGCCCTGTACCAACATTAACATACATTAAAAGAACAAAACTAGAGGTTTCCTACTGACTTCTCTTTTTACTGTGCTTGAGCTCGGTGGGTGATGTAAAAATAGTATTTCTCTGGCATTTGGAATCGAGAGACATTTTGATAAGTTTTTCTGCAAGTTGTGGAACTCATAAAGAGTGACTGTCCCCACCAGCTTCCCCTCAGCAAAGCTTTTATATTTCCATGCTTCTTCCTAGCATGCTCTTAACTTCTTCCCGTGTCCTTCACAACTCCCTCCTGCAATATATGGTGTTCTCGACTATGTTCCCTATTGCCTCCTGCTCTCCCCAAATGCCATCTAGCTTTTTATTCAGCTCTAGCTCTTCCATAGCTACTTGTGTATTGATTCGCTGTCCAGATTTGCCATTTCGGATACAACAGGTAACTTGACTTTCCTGCCTTTCTTTCAGTTGGTCCCTCTGTCAGCTGAGTCACCAGCTGCACAAAATGTTTAGGAATTTAATGTGTTTGAAATCTCTCCTCCTGTCAGATTTAGTTGAAACAGAGCAGTGCATCCATGAATTAATTATAAGACAGATGTCATAATTGTACTAGGCTTGCTTCCTTAAGAAGCCAGGCTAAAATTTGGGAGGCTGAATGAGCTGAATAGATTGAATAAAGCAGAGTAATTTACATAATAAATCTCAAAACAGAATGCTAAAACATCAGGATGTTTCTGAAAGTGACTTTGGGATATTAAATTGGAGGGCTTTGTTCCTGAAATAGCGTTATCATAGGCAATTATTTATAATCAAGATGTGAGACTATTCAGCTACTGGAATGTGCAGTTTAAGGCTTTCCCCCCACCTGCAGTGTAGGCATTTTTCATTTTATTCTTAATGTCATCAGTTTTTGAACAGTGAAGCATGGCAAGCCAGGTGTAATGCTGTCCCTCAAAGTCCAGCTGCTGGTCCTTCAGTCCCTCACCTTTATTGGGAGTTTGTGCTGCAGGCCCATGGGTAAGGAAGGAAGAACCAGGGCTGTAAAAGAGGTTTTGTCGTGTTCTTTCCCCCCCTCCCTTATCCCTGACACTAGAACTCCATCTGAAGAATTTCTGCCCTTGCACCATAGCACACTACTCATTCATTAATGCCAACAGTTCATTTGCAGCGTTGAGCTACAAACTAGATCAGGAAATTAATGTGACCAAACTTTTTGGGGTGGTGGAGGGAAGGAAAGGAGAGTGTTGGAGAGATTGGTTTGGTTTGTTTTAAGCTAGGTGAAGTTTTTGATTAGAGTTCATAATGTGGCAGCAGAACTCTTGTGCACTAAAGCACAGGGTGATTGGAATTGATGATAAAAGGCAGGAATTTTTAAGAACAGTGGCTTCAGCACTGGGTAAGACCTGGAAGGAGTTAGAGATGCAATTCTGTGAATCTGGAAAGGGACAAGGGAAGGAAAAAAAAAAGCTTTGAGATTTGCCTGGGAAAGATTTGAAAACGCTATTCAAAGTGCCCACGACTAGCTAAATCTGTTTACTTCATACTGTTTACTAGACTACAGAGGGTGGAAATTTAGGGCACTATGACATAGTTACGATAAGCAAAATCTGGACAGAATGCAGAAGCACCATTTATAACAACAATAATGATGCTAGGGTTTTTTTATGAAGACTTGCATTGGAATGATTATGAGCTAACTTTTGGAAATTGGAAAATTGGATAGACTGCATTTCAAAAATTCCTAAATGCTTGAGTTTTTTCTGAGGGTATTTTCTTTTTTTTTTTTTTTTAAAGCATCAAGTAGTTAGATGCACAACTCAAGTAGTGGAATTTTTAATTTAAGAGGCACCCTACTCTTTACTGGGGGGCGGGGCAGAGTTGGGGTTAGGGGGTAGGAAGCCACTTGAGCTATTATGCATAAACAATCCCTTTATACTAGATAAAAGGTCTGGAACAATGGGCTGTAAAAGCTCTGCATCTGATGGTGGGATGACTCCATTGCTGTCAGCTTTCAAATAGCCATCAAGGCCTCCTTATAAACATTTTGTCTCAAATCCTGACACAGGAAATGTCAGGGCAAGTTGGGAGGAGAATCATATTAAGGATTGCCTGCATATGTGGCAGTGTGACAGCCCTGAGAGACTGAGATAGCTCACGTAGGTCCCTAAGCTATGCTGTATGCCTCCACAGCTTCCTGAACTGCCTTGGAATGGGAGGCCTGAAATTGGCTGAAAGCCGTTTTAGAATGCTTTCCACAGACTCTTATACTTACATTTTTGGCTGCAGTTCCCAACTCCAAATTCATGTTTATAGTACATAATTCAAACTCTCTTCGTTTGTTCTGATGAATTGTCATAAAGATACTAAAACTAATTTTTCTTGGGTTGTTTCTGGAGAAGCTGAGCAAACAAGTCATTATGAAGTACCTTCTATTACTTTAGAATCCTGATCACGACTGCTTCCAACTTCTACACTAGTGGCAATACTTGCATTTGACTTACTGATCCAATTCTGTCTTTTTTTAGGTGGAGCCTATCCTGTGGTAAAAGAGTGGTTTGTCTATTTTGGAAATCCTCTCCAGCAGCCGGAGCTGATACAACCTGTACAACCTTCTATTCCAGGTAGAATAAAAATGTGTTTGAAATAATGACATCACTAAAATCAGGTTAGACAATCCATCATCACATGTTTGATATGGAATCCAAAATGACTGTGGAGAACAAGGAGCTAAAGCAGAAATGCTGCATGCCTGTAATTGCTTTTAAATCACCCTCTGTAATTATAATAGGATTCAGCTTTGAGCTACATATTATTACTATGTCTTGTTAAACCCAGTGCTAATTCAAACATCAGTTCTAAAAGGCAAACAATTTCTTAGAGGTTCTAAATACCGCTCTGAGGCCAGGATAAGTGGCGTGTAGGGCCATATCAAAATTCTTCTGTTAAGCTGTTTGAGAGAATGTGTTAATGAGGCTCTCTGTTTCTCTGAAGCTGTTTCTGCTGTCTTAAGGATCAAGTGTTTTGTGTGGTTTTACCTTCTATCCTTTGGTAAAGGACACATTCATGAACACTTTTAGTGAAATTAGTGTTATGAGGAATGTGTTACATTTATGAGGAAGTATCATACACTTCAGTGAAAAGATTGGGCGCTGTATATGTCACTCATCTCTTTATCACTAAATTGTATGATGCAATACAAGTTTAGGATAGGAAGTAAACAGTATTGTATCAGTTTTGTAATTTCAGAGGGAAAATTGTTCTAATTGTTCATTTGTCCGTGCTATTGTAGTCATAAACACTCTATCTTTACTCTCACAGCGCGCTCTCTCTCTCGTCTTCTGCTGTCATGTGGATCAGGAGCTCAGAGGTTTTTTTAGTCTTTCATATGAAATTAAATAGTTCCATTGATATACAATACTATTGATATCTTGTTAAGAAAAATTATTATCTATTCAACTTTTTGAGAGTAATTACCAGCTCTTCTTCCCTCAGTAACCAGAGCTTTCTGTAGCAGTCCTTGTTCGGATATGGTCTAAATCCAAATTCAGAAGGAGATGAAATGCATGCCTTTTTTTTTTTTTTTTTTTTTTAGTTAGGGGTTGCTTTAGAACCTACTTGTTTTTAATTTTGTAGGGTTATAGTAAATTTTATTTTAAGGAATCCTAAGATTGTACGTTTATCTTCATATTTGCGACTCGTATATTTGATGAGTCTTCAAATTCAAGGATGAAGGAAAAACAGTTGCTCTGTAGATACTAGCCTTTTCAAAATCCTTTTGAAAGGAACTGTTTGGAAAGAAATTAGTTATATAGACAAAGTACAAACAAGGTTTCATTTGATACACAGTTGTTTTACTGTCCAGTACCCCTGATATGATATTAGGAGGGTGATTATCTCATTGACTTGATGATAGCATGAAATTGCTGTGAAATTTTCCAAATGGATATGAATATGCAGGGTAAAAATTGATCGGTCTGTCCTGTACAACTGTTTTATTTCAGCATACAATGGTCTGGGAACATGCATTCGTAAAACAAGCAAACAAAACTCAATGAAACCATACCTATGTAGTTACATGTTAGTTTGCATGGCAAATATACTGTATTTCTTGTTGTGAAATTTTCCTTCCCAGATAGTGTAGTACCTTCCTCCCTTCCTGGAGAGGAATTCACTTAGTCTCATGTACTCTGGTGCTACTGCTCTGCAAACATGCTACACTTAGAACCCACCTTCATGTTGACAATAAATAGGATTTAAAATCACTGTGTGTGTTTGTTTATAGCGACCACATAACAGGAGTTTATAAAACCAGCGTCTTCTCAGCCATAATCTTTACTAACTCAGTAATGAAAGGCTGTTCAAGCAGACTATTAAAAAAGGGGAGGAGGACTTCTAGTGTTTATTTTTAGTGCTCTGTTGTCATTCCTTCAGCGAACAAATATTTTTCTAAAATTTTTGCAGTCCATATTTGTATGCCTTACATTCACTCATGCCTCTTTTATTTTCCACAGCATGACTTTCTAATTCACCAAATAAGGTTCTCAACAGCACATCACGTTTTTCAGACAGGGATCATATTTAGAGCTAAATTTAAAGAAGTTGTTATAGGAAGTTAGAGTTCAAAGCTGTCAATCAAGATAAGGTTACTCAAAAAGAGAAAAAAACTAACCAGAAACTATTTCAAAAATCACAGGTGCAATTAATCTGGGAAGGTTCTTTGTTTTATCTTTTTTGGAAAAAAATTATAAGCTCATTATCACAACTACTTTAGAAGTGTACTAAGAATATATGGGAAATCCTGACGCTGTTGAATATGATCTAGATTTAAAAAGTTTGAGGAAAGACTATTTGATATGAACTTTGAACTGTAATGTGCATAACCATAAACATTTTAAATTTCATATTGATCTTAAAAAAAAAAAAAAAAGAATTCCCACTGATTTTTTTTTTGTGTGTGTGTATAAAACAGCAGAACTGTCTTGTATCTGAAAAGCTTGCAGGTGATTGATTGTATGTTAGCTTTTTTAAAAAAATGAAATATTGAATCCTAAAGGCTGTAAGATGATAGCTTAAAATATATTTAAAATATAGTGTGTATTATGTATATTTTTCTTGAGAGACAGTCTTCTGAATTGGCATCTGCGCTTGCTCTCATTCTCTGTCTCTCTTTCTCCCTTCTGGAATGTTTCCTTTCAGTTGAATGAATGCGATCATGATGTTTCCCACACATTGACAGAGCAGCACTTAAATTGATAAAAATCATCTCTGAGAAATTAATTTTGTTAGAAGATCTGTGACCCAAGGAAATACTGTTTAACGTCCATGTCTTGTGAACATAGCTGATGTATTTGATATGTGTGCAGTTTACATGGAAGAGAGGAAGTTTTGTCTTTACTAGAAATGTATAGATTCTGCTTTTCATTTTATTTCTGAAAATGTGTAGGATATTGTAGCTTCATACCACAGGACTTCGGATGTACTTTCAGTACGCTAATGATTACATCTTACAGGAATATGTCATGAATACGCTTATGTTCAGAATGCTGTCTCTGGAATGCTTCTTTAATGGTCAAATCTAATTGGCATTTGGGTTTATGGCATCTTTAAAATTGGCCATAGTTGTTGAGAAGTTAATATTGAGTGTTCCTAGCAAGTACGTTTTTACAAACTGATTTTTATTGCTCCATGTTTACATGAGCATGTAAAACGATGAAGTGTTAAAGTTCTATTATTGGTGTTATAAAATAAAATTTCAATAGTCGTTACTTCAAATATACATGAGCAGTTAATATTATACATTTATATCTATATACATAATGATGACATGTTTTAAGTTGATATGAATGTGAGGATCGCCCTTCTGTAAGCCTTGAGTTCAACAATACCATAGTATTAATGCATTCCACAACTTCTGCATGCATTGCATATTCATAAACCAGCTATTGAAGTTCAAACAAATGAAATATTTATGTATTCCCTTGAAGTGCTCTTGTTTATCGTGATGCTTTCTATATGACAATGTCTTTAAATGTGTGAGTGAAAAGGAAAAAGGAAAAAAAAATTAATCAATGCTTTTTCTCATAATTTGTTGGTTGTCCATTTTTGCGTTTAGGCAAGTAGTATTTCTTGACCTCCAAGGAGGTCTTTGCGATGGTATTCTTGGAGTTCCAAGTCCCAAGGACTACAGTTTACATCGTACTGAATATGGTTTTCACGCAGTTTTGTGCATGTTGAGAATAACCATAAGCATATGCACTGTTTGAGTAACTCTCTGTAATTCATAGGAACTTGTGGTTCCTACGACCCCAGTAAGACAGACAATTTTCTCATGACTAATCTTTGCAGTAAAGATGTATCAGTTACATATATCTAAGTATGTTTTGTTCTGTTTCACTTTTGTTACTCAGTTTTGGGGTTTTTTTAAGGTTAATTTAGTAAATATTTATATGTGTTTAGAAATTAAAATATTTCTCCTCCCTATCCAAGTAAATTTCTCTTTTTCAAGAGTGTTTTCTAATTGCTGTAAAGTATGTAGTGAGGATGTAACTAGAGCAGAGAACAGTTTTGCGGGTCTACTGTATATGAATCTTAGGTCTGTTGCTGACTGTATGCGTGATAGGAGAGTCATTAAACTTCAGTGTGTTTGTTTTACTTATCTTTCATTTAAGGGTTAATATAATGGGTATTATATGGAATTTAATTACTTGTAGAAGAGATCCTTTCAGAAAAATAAGGCTTTTGGTTGGTATGTTCCAAAAGGAGATAGCGTCAATTTTTATTTCCCAGAGTAAATCACTCATAATTCATGAGTACCTCTTTTTCCCAGGCACAAGTAGATGTTGTTTCTGAAAGTGTAAGAAACTGTTTATGGAAAAGATGTCTTGAATTTTTTGTTGAGCACTCTCAATATAGATATGTAATCTTGATTATTGATGTAGTTCATGGGTTTACTCTGAAGAAAGAAAAATTTCTATTATTAGGTATACCCCTGGATGCAATTCATTTAAAAAAAAACTGTAGAGATGGAAAGAGTACTTTCCTTTAACTGATTCTTGGCGTATTTCTTCATATGCAGCTGGTTGGGAACCTTCTGGAAAGCAGAAACCATCAAAACTCTTTGAGTTTACCTATGTAAAAATTGTCTTGCACATTAAAATTGCTTAGCCTTGGTAGGAAAAGTTGGCTTTGTTTTGTTTTTATGCATGTTATATTTGCTTTTCTTCCTGGAAGTCAGTTTCTGCTGTTCTTTTTTTTTTTTTTTTTTTTCCCCGTAAGGCAGCAATTATCAGTATCAAAACCAGTAATCTGAGTCTTACTGTGCTGTCTGTACTGGCCCACTCAGTGCCAGTATTTGTGTTATCACTAACCTGCATTTCTAACTCCAATCAAGCAACTGGTATTTTTTCTTAATATATGTATTTCCCTACAAAATAAGGTTAGAAACTTACAGATTGTATGATGGTAGTTCTTTACGTGGTTAAAACTTTTGACGGGAGAGTTAGTCTTAAAAATAGTAAAAGAAACATCTATCAGGGAGATGAAGAAAGAAAATACTGACTTATCTTCTAGTTTCCCCGATCTCCAGAGAATTAGTACCATTTGGTTAATGGGCTTTCTTGGCTAAATAAACATCATCTATGTAGATTTCAGCACCTTGTCACTTTAACCATTTATTATCACCAAGTGTTCCTAACTGGACTACAGCTGCTGCATGTCACACAAAAAAGGAAAAGGTGTTACCAAATGTAGCTTAATTAGTCCACATTTAAAATTCACACCTCATTTTATTTAACTACAGAAGCAGCAGAACTTTATGGGAGGATTCTGTCTTTAACTGGGATTCTTAGGCATAACCAGTTAGCTGTTCTATTATTTCACATGCATTAGTGTTTACTTTGATAACAGATTAAATGTAATTTAAGTGAGGAGCAAATTTTACATTAGTTCACAAGTGTCACAAGTTGGGAGATGGCAACACAGGGTAAATATTAAGGGTTTAGAGACCAGGGTGAATGATACTATAGAAAGTCTGAAAAGATAGATTATACATAACTGATGACAGTTCTTTTGTGTGTGTTTGCAACAGCGTTTCATAAAGTAGCCTAGAGAGTGCAAAATACCAGATAGCCATGTTTTTTGCTCCCAAATGGAACCTGCTGCAGAGGAGTCATACCAGCACAGTATTTTGTGGAGCATGCGTGTTAGCCAGCAAATGGCGTAGGTGACCAGTTTGTTCATTAAAACAGGTGATTATGAGGGAGCTGAAACGCTAGCTCTAGGAGTGGGAGAGAGAAGAAACAGACATGGTTGTTTTCTGCTGAATCAGTATTTTATGATGAAGTTAACCACATTTAATGCTATGGATCCCCAAGGGAGAGGACACACTTGTAGGCAAACTTTGTTCTTGCAAAGGGTAAAAGCCTGCTGTCTCAGAGTTGTCTATATTGTTGTAACAACTGAATTCAGTCCACCCTGCTTAAACATGCCTGTATTCAATACAATTTGTTTAAATTACAGGCCATAATTTTTTTGTTAATTTTTTTTTTAAATGCCAAGTTTTGTCAAATATATTTTATTTTCAACTCTGTGGTCCTTGCAAGTGCCAAGAACAGATCAGTTGTTTCCTTTCAGACTGTAATGAGGTAGGCATGTTTTATCTTGCTGCTGCCAAGATAAAAGAATGGGTTTCTTTTGTAGGTGGAACACCTAATTTGAAAACACTGTGGTTTGCCAAAGGACCTGACGTGGAAAAGCAACGGTATAGTACATTTCTGGCATGCTTTCACCTTCAGGACGGGATGGAAGAGCTCCAAGCTCTAGAAGCACCTGTTGCAGCATTCTGCTGCCTGCTGGCCTATCTTATGATGCAGGTAATGAGGACAGTTGCTTTTTCTTCAGCTGTCAGCCCTGATAGATGTGATTGACTAATTGTTTCTTGCTAGACTATGCTGGATTTTTCTCTTAATCTTTACTGTAGGCATAGTGGATCAAATATAATAGTACTGCATTACAGTATTTTTAATTACTCCATTTAACATGCATCATCCTGTTCAAGAAACACTTGGGTTTTTTCAGTTGTTAATCATAACTCTCACATGCCCGTGACAAAGCCCCTTGGGCAGTTTAACAGAGAGAGTATAAACTGAGGGATTTCCCCCACTTTTTGGGACCTGTTTGCAAATTAAAGCTGCTCCTTTTGTGTTTCCTTTGTGTCGTCAAAAGAAGATATTCCCTCAGGTGACTATGCAGGCTGTGCAAACAGACAATATAAATATTTAGTCAGCTCTCACTACTTTTTCACACCATCTTGTCAATCTACTCAGTTTCAAGCCAGAATTGAGGATATGGTTCTTCTCATTAAGTTCTGAGTAATAGGGCATCATTAGGTAGCAGTTCTGTTATAATTCCAAACATTTGGCAGCCTGCAGACTACCTTAACTGTAATAAAAAGGAACACAAGATTAAATACACTATTGCTTCATTATTTACATTTATCTTAGGTATTTAATATATTGTCTGTACTTGCCACCTTTCAAATGCTGATCTCACAAGCAGATTTTCCTCTCTTGAGGATGAGAAAATTATAATATCTAATCTGATAAGCTCTGTTGCAATTTTACTTATACTGAGCTGTGTTTTTTCTTTTGTTTCGCTTTGTCAGACTTCACTTTCCTTAATAACAGATTTATAATGGGGTGTGATACATGAAAACAAGTTCTCCCTGACTTTTCCTTTCTTTTTCCTTCATACGTGTTTGCTCAAACTTAGATGATACATTGAGGAGGTACATGTGGGAATAATACAAATGATCCATATAGCTCTTTTTTTTTTCTTTAATTTTTCTATAGCAGAATATAAATGGAAAGATTTTTGAAGATTAAATCATTAAACATAATTTCATGCCTTGCGGTTTCAATTCAGCAAGATACGTATCATGTACTTAGTTTTTAACATGCTTCAAGTTTTTTTCGTATTTGGATACGAAATCACAGTTCCGTTTATTTATCTATTTTTACTGCTTCGTTTATTTTTTGTGCTATCCTGTACACCCTTTCGTAGCATGATTACTAAATTATTTGAGGAGGGTTTCTTTAGAGGGATTAAGAAGAGGAGTAACAGGACGGAACACCTACAGAAATGTGGATTTACTGAGCCTTGATCATCACAGCATATTAATAAAATGGAAAAAAATTGCTTGTTAGGGATATGGTTTTCAGAACTTATTATCTAATGTCTAACATTAAAAACAGAGATGAAAATAGTTTTGCAGCTCATGTTTTCAACAAGAATAATAGCGGAGAGATCATGCAAAGGCTTAGTTTGATGGAAGGTTTTTCATGGCAGTGCCAGTTTCTCAACACCTGGCCCTTTTTCTGATTCTCTGCTGCCCTCTGAGTTGCACTGACACAACCTGCCCTGTGAACCAGACTAGGGAACTGATTTGGATTGAAATGTTTTTCATTGGTGAGTTGTTTTAAACTTTAGTTAGTTGTCTGATATTGTCCATTTGTTTTCTTGGGGTGTTTAAGAGGAAAACATGAGAGCAAGAGTGTCAGCAGCCATGCTTTGAGCTGGCCATACTGCTTCCATTTGTTTTATGGCTGAGAAAACAATATTGGTCTAACTGTGGCCTAATTCTTGTCTTTACACTTCAGTCCTACATTTGTATTAGAGAGGGAAAGTGGATTGTTACCCCAAAGGTTTTTTAACTTGAGCAATTGTAGGTTGCCTTGAAGCAGGCTAACATCATTTCCTTCAGCTCATGTGAGGGAGAAATAAGCTTCTTAAAAATTTCATTACTTATCATTTAATCTAACCTAAAGCTTAGGTTTTTGCAGGAACCAACATACTGACCAACCCACCTGGCTTCCTCAAAATTTATGTGCAAGTATTTAATGAAAATTTCAGACACATTGTTTTTTTAAAGTGAGAAAAAATTTCCAATAAGCAAATCTTAACTATGTAAAGAAAGTGTCGATTTGACAAGTAATCTTTTCAGTGAGGGTACTTTTCAAATATCCTCCAAATTAAGAACAAAATAGTGAAAAAATTACAAAATAATAGGCTTGTCTTTAAAGTAGGGGAAAGGAGTGAATGAGTTCAAATATCAAACTGTGGAGCCTCCAGAAAAAGGGGAAATTTCTCTTTCAAGCTGTTATAATTTTGGAAGAAATCTGACAATGGAAGTGTGATAACTTACCAAGTCCGGTTACTGAATAAAATATTTCTGTAAAGAAGTGTTTCGATACTAGTAAACATTTTGGCTCATCTGCTCTGTTAGGGGCATTTCCTTGCTGTTGTACTTGCAAGCAACCTTTGACTTACTTTTCTTAGGACAAAATTGTGCAAGTATTAAGAATTGTTTCGTAGATGGATGTCACTTTTTCTGTTACTGCAGTGTATAAAATGTGCAGGTTTAGTAAACCTCTCTTGTTGCCATCTACACAAAGGTGACACCTGACTTGAAATACAGGGTAAAGTAGGGCCATTATCAGATCTTAGCGCTGTCCCCTGTCCCTCTCCTGAGGTGACGTGTGCCTCTGTAGAATCTCGGAATACTTTTTCACAACAGTAAATGCCCCCATTCTCCCTTTTCTGATAGAAGTACTGGAGTGAACTGTTACATGAATTTAGAGTTTTTCTTTATGTTTTCCCACTTGAACGTTTTCGGTTTAGTTTTCTTATAGTTTTGAGTTCTTCCCACTTCAGTATGTAGCCTAAAAACCTAAAAGAATCCAAATATGTTTTGTTAAATCCTGAAATTTAGCTTAAAATAGGTAATTGAAATATTTTAGATGATTTTTAAAGTTTTTAGCAGATAACCATGTAAGCATTTGAAAGAAATCCTAATGCTCATCACATCTGTGGCTCATTGGGGTGGTTTTTATTCTGGATCTTGATTATAAAGCAATTTATATATTTTTTTAAATCTCATTTGTTTTTACTATGCTTAGTGTTATGGAGATGAAATTTCCTGTTATTAAAAATCTCCAGGGGAATACATGAAGGGTGGGCATTTTGTTTGGTATGTGGAAATCCATGTATATACACTGTACACGGGTATTGGGGTATGCACTTCATTCAAGCTGTGAAAGGATTTTGTTCCCTTGAAGTGTCTTTTCCTAGATGATGCATTCATGGTGGTCATAACTTCAGGAGGTCATTGATTTAAGTTTGATGTGCTTGAGCAAGAAGAGTCAATTTTCAGAAAGTTCCTCTTCAGAGCCTTCAAATAATATGTTATTTTTTCATCTGCTTTAGGTCAGTAGCCTCTCTCTGGAGGACTTGAATGCGTTTGTGGCACTCATTCTCTGCCTCAAAGGGAAGTCAGCTGCTCAACTGGCAGGTTTGCAGGTATGGACTGGAATAACTTAGTAACATAAAATGTTCATGATAGCTTTGGGATAAATATTTTGGGGGAAAATTCTTCTACATTAATTTTTTTCAAATATGGGAACTGAAGGTCTTGGTAACTATATAGGCTTTTAATGTGCTACAGTTCATGTGAATACTTACATTTGTTAATCACTTTAAAAAAAAAAAAAAAAAAAAGGACATTTTCTAGTGGTTGCAGTCCTAGGGTGAGTGAATTAGTCTCAGATTTCTTCCTGACTTGGCTTCCAGACTTCCAGCTGATGGAAAATTTGTAATGGTGAATCCTGTCTTGCAACACTGCTTTATTCTCTTTTCCTGAGGAGGATGGTGTTTTGGGACATAAATTGAATGAAAATCACTACATTAAATAAAGTTTAGTATTACTACTTGTGGGAGAACATAAACATAACATAAACCTAACCAGAAAAAATGTCTTGTTACATAATGTGGCCCACTGTAGTGTAGACTTTTTGGATCACACTATTTGGTAATTATTCAGGAGTTCTTTTTAAAAATTTTATATACTCTGTGCAACTTTTTTTTTCCTTTCCTATCTTCTTGAATATACATGTGGAAAAGCAGGATCCTACATTGTTATTGCAGTAGAACGATCTAAATAGTTCTTCTTGCATAGCTAATTATACAAGAGTACTTCCAGTCTCATAGCTTGAGATTGTATTCAAAGTATTAGCAGTGTACAGCACAGACTGCAAATGTCGATGGCTATTTGAGTTGTGGGTTTACTTAAAAGTAAGGGGGAAAAGGTTAGAAATGTTTGGAACCTTAACGTATCTTCCCTCTGAAAATCTTGCTTAAGTTTTCAATAAACTCTCTGTTACTTTAAACAGTCCATGTTAGAGTTTTAAAAGTACTTTTTGCTGATAGCAAGGTAAACTGCTCCTGTTACTATCCAGTCATTTCTAGTGCATGGGGACCAAAATAACAAAACCAGTGTGATTCCAGTTTCATTATTTGATTCATTTTAACAGATAGAGCCCAGCCTCCTGTCATTTTTTTCTGAATTCAGCACAAAGTTGTTCTGCAGCTGATCAAGTGTTAGATCTGTGTCACAAAAAGGAGGCAATGAGATGAAGGCAATATGGAAAACAGCAAAAACGTAGGATTTATTTCTGTCGAAGATATGATTGCACATAGTGTTGCACTTAACATTGAGAGTATCATTATTTTATCAAGTCTGTTGTGGTAGTCTTCAGTAAAAGCATAAAGGAAGCCGAGCATAAGTGGGAAGTGTTGAAACAATTTGTTTATAGGTGCACTTACAGGTATTATTATGTAAGTTTCTAAAGTGCTTGGAAGTTTATTCTGTTTGAATTGGATGTTTTTGTGTGATTTGTGTTGTGGTTCTGTGAAATTTTAAGTCTGAGTGTTGCATCCAAACATGTAATATTAATCAATATACACTACTTAGCAGTCATTCTACTAATTCAAAGTTGTTCACAAAATTTTGTGACTTTCCCACAAAGCTTATGGCAGATCAGATACTGTCTGTTTTTCTGGTGTTGACATAAAAGTACATGAAACTTGAAGCTGGTCTTACACTGTATGGTATATCGCTATGAAGTGGACAGTATGTTGTTGGAATTCACTTATGCATGCTATTGGCAGGTACTTTCCAAAGTTACATCACTCTTGCACTGTTACAGCACTTCATGCACTGATGCAGAATGCCTTCTGCTGTGCTAAAAAACAACAAAAGATTGATATAACAGAGTTGAAATTTTTGTAACAGGCTATTTTGTAGAGCACTTCCTTGTCTTATTCTATTGAAATTCACGGTAGTGCCTTTGGTAGTAGTTTGAGCTAGAATAAATCCCTCTGAAGAGAGTAGTGAGGAAAGATTTTGGCCCCTTTCCCTTCTAAGGTTGTGAATAGGTGAATAACAGTTTCAGAGCTTTCCCCCGTTGCCGTCAAATTAACGTCCCTTCCTGTGTTTTGATGACCTGATCTCCCAGTGGAAAATAGTTGCTGTTTCTCAGTTTGTTGTGTATCTCTGACTTGTCAAGCTATATCAAGAGAAGATGTTATGTTGTATTAATTGCCATAAAAATAATTTTTTTCTTCATATATAAGACACCTGTAATTTTGTGGTAGCACCAGGAGCAATGTGAATATTCATATGGGGTTAATCTTCACAAGAAGAGTAAAAAATGGTCTGTTTCTTGTTTGTGTGCTTCTGAAATAGGGTGTGTAGATTAACTTAATAATGTCCTGTGAATTTTCTCTTGGAAGGGCAGGAGACTAAACTAGTAGAATATCTTATATAAATATTCTAAAAGTAATTATCAATAAAGCAAGCTTTCTGAGCATTGTAATTCAAACATCTCATTTTCAAGAGTCTATCTCAGAATAGCTTAAACTGTTTTTACTCATTACTATGTTGATTTAGTAGTTTTACAAAATTAAGCTATGCTGTTATCTTAACAATTAGTAAATAAGGTATCAATAGGTATTTAACAGCTTCATTTTCTAGGTATTTGTGTTTAAAATCAAAGGATCCAAGTGCAGTGAATTACACTTGTACATAGCTAATTAATTTATGGGTTTTATAGTAGGAAAATAGAGGAATAGAGTTTAATCTGTTTACCATACTTTTTCTTCTCCACTGAGAAGTTAAACATGATCGCTAGAAACAACTTAATAACAGAGCTTTCAAGGAAGTTGTGTTAAACTTAGTCAGCATCTGCAAAATTTTATGAAAATGTTTGGTCATTTGCAATTTTGGACTTAACACTGTATTATTATTTTAAATGTAGAAAAAATGTTTACTGCTTGTAAACAGTTCTGTGAAGAACACTGATTTGATCAAAAAAAATTGCTCCGTTTCTGCAAAGGAGTCCTTTAGCAAATATGTTTTAGCAGAAGAAAACTTAACTTGCACTGTGAAGTATGAAAGAAAATGTAAATAGAGCCTGTTCTTCTGATAGGATGAAACGAACTTTTCAGACTTCACTTTCAAATATGCTTTCTGATATGCTATCCATATTTCATAGTTAATGAGATCCATAAACCCGCAAATTTATGAAACAGAAATGTCCATGGTTTGAATAAAGTGGGTTAAAGCCGTAAAAAATACAGTTTATCTCATGCTGAAAGAAAGTGCGCTGTAGACATGTAACTAAAATGCACACTAAGTATTACTTTCTGGGAATAACACAATGTTTATACAAGAAGATTTGATTATTTTTTCAAGATTGATGGTTTCAAAATGCCAAAATGTGCACACGATAGAGAAGAGATTTTATACATTCTTTTTCTTGTAAGTTTTTTTTTCTAGTTTCCTTGTGCCCCCCCTTATACGGCAGATTAACATTCTGCTTTGCCCAAGCCTCCCATAGAGCTTATACATAAGGTCAGAATTAAATTTTGGACCCCAGGTTGCCTATTTCCCTTCTTTCTATTTTAATCTGGTGTGCGGTTTTGGCAAAAAGCCCAGAGAGCCATCAGTCTAACTTTGAGGCCATTGTAGAGAAAAAGAGGCACCAGCAGTCATGCTTGCAGTCTTGTTTCTTATATTGTGCTTGCCCTCGTTGTTTACAAGTGCAATTATAGATCATTGTTCACCTGTAATGCATGTAAAATACTGCCCAAACAGGAGAGGCCATAAGGACTTAGAAATACAAATACATTTTTTCTAAGATTTCTCTAAATATGTGAATATGTGAAAAATTTGTATTGGAGGTATGAAGTTGTGAATCACATTTTTTCTGAAGGATGTGGCCAAAGATGAGATGGGAAAATTTGGTTAAAAAGAAAATACACCTGGAAATCGGTAGATGAAATCTGGGTCCTGTTAAATGCTTTTAAAAGTGAAATGTATGTCAGAAAATACAAACTCCAAGTTAGTAGCAGATGCACAGGTGGACATACACATCACTGCTGGAATTTATGGCATTTACAACCTCTTTATAGCTGTCCTGGTTTTGGCTGGGATAGAGTTAATTTTCTTCCTAGTAGCTGGTATAGTGCTGTGTTTTGGATTTAGGATGAGAATAATGTTGATAACACACTGATGTTTTGGTTGTTGCTGAGCAGTGCTTTTCAGCTTCTCACACCGCCCAGCCAGCGAGGAGGCTGGGGGTGCACAAGAAGCTGGGAAGGGGGCACAGCTGGGACAGCTGACCCCAACTGACCAAAGGGATATACCAGACCGTATGGTATCACGCTGAACAATAAATCTGGGGGGAGTTGGCTGGGGGGTGGCGACCCACTGCTTGGGGACTGGCTGGGCATCATTGGTCAGCGGGTGGTGAGCAATTGCATTGTGCATCACTTGTTTTGTATATTCTTTTACCATTATTATTACTATTTTCCCCTTCCTTTTCTGTCCTGTTACACCGTCTTTATTTCAACCCATGAGTTTTACCTTTTTTCTGATTCTCTCCCCCATCTTGCTGGGGTGGGAATGAGCAAATGGCTGTGTGGTGTTTCACTGCCTGCCAGGTTAAACCACAATAGCTTTGCCATAAAATAGCCAGTTATGCCAGAATATCTGCTTTGGAGTAATTACATCTTTTGTGCCACTTGTAAAAGGAACAGTTTGGCTGTGTATGTGGTATAAGAAAGTCAAGCACTGAAGTGTATTCCTTCAATTTTTCAAGTGCTTTCAGTTATTTAAAAAGTACTACTGATATGAAATGAGTGCAGTCATTTTAGATTTTAAATTATAAGCTCCAGAGAGTCTTTGCAATTTGATTGCAAATGAACTTTCACAAAATACATATTAAGTATTACTTAATTAGCTTTTGGAATAGTAAAATACCCAGCAAGCTAGTTAACTACTTTGACAGGCAGAAATAGCTTTAGCAAGAATTGTAGTTGCATGGAACCTTCAAATATTTTCTGTTGTACAGTGTCATGGAAGCCAAATCAGCTTGGTAATAGTATTATACCAATATTACACAAGATACTTTTCTCTGAATGTTTTCCTGAGGCATACTTAGCCACATTCATGCAAAAAAGCAGTATGTTTTAGAGTAGTGTGTAGGTATCTTGGTTAGGGTCCCTCAAGTTTCAGAAGGATGTTGCTAAATCCATTCTGTATTTTTAAACTCTGTATTCTTTCTCCCTTGCCATGCAGACAGAAAAGCATAAATAATACCCAGATTCTGAACATTCCAGAATTTCAATCTTCTGACCTATTTGGCAAGCCAAGCTACGTTTGTCAACACCATTAGATGTGATACTTTTCAGACAGACTCCAAACAGCCTTTGTGAGCTATCTATACTTTGCAAAATAGTTTAAAAAAAAATCCTTTCTCCCCCAGGGAGCATATGTTTATTGTGCCTGTGTGACTGTTTCCTAATAAATACTTGCTTGAGGTCTAATTAGATTGAGTGAAACATAAAACACAAGTAAGAATATTGTAAAGATCTCACAGATAAACCTCTCTTACATACTTAGGACCTGCTTCTGTGATTTACGCTAGTATTAACTAAAGTGGAATTTGAGTGCATTCCCAAATGCTTTACTGAATCGAGGTTTATATTCCCACAAAATTTGCATCTGTCAAAAGTGTTTTTAAAATGGTAGGTGAGATTGTAACTGGCAGGGGGTGGGGAATGGTGGGGATTGAGGTGGTTTACTGATCTTGGCGTTGATTCTCAGCCCGTTCTCTCATCTGCAGTCTTTAGGTTTTCTCAGTGTTCTGGGCTAATCTGGAACAAAAGTGCAGCAGTATGGGATGTGATTTCAAGCTGAGATTGGTTCAGTCCCTGTTCAACCTCAGAAATACAACTTTCTTCTCATGTCCTCAAGATAGTCTTAAATGAACTAGTCAAAAGTAGAAACAGTTCAAGTCTGCAAGTAGTGAAATTAGTTTTCATTTTAAATATTAAAAAAAAAAAAAGTAAATTATTAATCAAGAGAAAGTTGTGTTAAATGAGCCTGCTTATATTAAATCAGGCATCTAGACTCTGTTTTTCTCTTAATAAGTGTGTTTTGGCCTCTTGGGCCTGCATGCCTAGTTCACTGTGCTGCTTTTGTACTGCAGAACCTATTTATTTTCTGTAGTGACTTTGAAGTGGTGGGTATGGCTCCCCTGAGAGTGAAGTATTGCACTTGCACAGATCAAGCATTAGTGCAAATACAATTATATCTCAGGAGCTGAAGTTACTCACTGCTTTCAGCATTTTTTGAAAGTCCCATCTCGAAATCTGTTACTGTTTTCATAAGCATCTTTTGAAGGTCTGAAGAAATGCAAGTTTTCTTGGTCCTGTTGCATAGTCAACCGACTCTACCCTTTGCTGCTGTTGGTTCATAAACACATAAAAAAAATTTCTTAGGCTAACATACCAACTTCCAGACAAGATTGCTGTTCTGCCCTGCTCTCCCCCATTTTCTTCTTTACCAAACATGGTATATTTATTAGTATTATTAGAGTCTATTTCCCTGAACATTTTTTACATTTGACATAAGCTGTAGTATCAGAATTCACATAACTGTGTGAATTCTGTTATGTGTCACTGGCACAAATACAAACCCCAGCGTGACTAGATCAGCTCTTCTACCTTCTGAGAAAAATGCATTCATTTAATTGGATTCAGTTTGCTTGTGGAGAAAATCTTGAGTAAGATTTCGAGCAAGGGCCTTAAAAGAGAGGATTTGTATTCCTTTGTGGAAGACGATCATGCATTTTTCTCCATAATTGTGTAAGTTTGCTCTGCTTTTCTGTGAGTTTTCCCCTTTACTGCCCTGTAGCTCATTATTAGCAAGGTTTCAACAGCAAAGAAACAGCAGCAATGTTTCAGTTATAAATTGCTTTTAGACTTTATATAGCATGAAGAATTATTCAGGATGTTCTCAAGGTAAAAGACACTCTGCAATTTCAGATAACAAAATTACTGTTAATTTTTAATCCATGCCTAATAATATTGCGGAAAGTGAAATGTAGTTATCGGTAGTGAAGGTAATAAAGCTCTCCCAAAATATTAAGCAAACTGATAGCTTTGAAAAAGTCAGAGGTAGCTTATTACAGAGAGGGAAAATAATAATTTCTGGTATCAGCTGACATTTTCCGGCTGAGTTAGCGTTGGTCAAAGTGTACGTTTACTCATCAGATAAATAGTTTTCACTTCCTTGCGTATTGTAGGTTAGAAGGAACCAGCAGTACGTGCGGGTTGGAGGTGGTTGTTTGTGTGGTGTAGGTGGGGTTGCTCTCCCTTGCCTTTAAGGGCTGACCTGTGTCCCCACAGGGCAGGTGACGTGCAGGGGCTGGAGCCAGGGAGGGAAGGGAGCGTGCCATCAGGAAGCCGTGGCACCTGCCCGTCATCTGCTCGGGGCTGCCTGCACCTACCTGCGTGCCCCTGTCACGCCTGAGCAGGAATGCAAGCTGCACATCTGTCCAGGCTGTCCCTGGAGAAGCAGATGGCTATGTGTAACTTCGGAGAAGCAAAAGTGTTTCCTGAAATGACCTAATGAGACATTTGTAGGTGAATGGAGAAAAAAAAGATAAAACAAGCCTTTAGGCATATGGTTGCAGTGCTTTGTAGGGCGTACTGGAATTTTTCAAATTACCGTAGTAGAAATGTTCATCTTGAAGATATCAGAAACAGCCAGGCTAACCAAGAACTGATTTGTTCGCTTTCTTTTCAAGTGTATTCTTGATTGACATTATCATTGTCCAGGGGTTAAAAGTCAAGATGGTGTCCGGTTCCTATCTATTGCTTCCTCTATGACTTTGGTCAAATTGTTCAGTTCTTTCTTGTATTTTAGTTTTTACTTGTAACACTCATGCACCAGTAGTCTCAATAATAGAAGTTCTTTAGCCAAAAGTGCTGTATAAATGTGAATTTTTAATATATTCTTAACATTAATATTGATGTCACACATATATTCTCCGCCCCTTCACCTTTATTTTGGGATTACTTCCTTTGATGATCACTGTTATAAGTGTTACAAGTGAAGAAACAACACACAGCGACAGTAAATACCAGATGTGTAAAGGTGGTTGTGTGTTACCTCCAAACAAAATTTATGGGGAGATTTAGTTAATTGGTTTAGGAATCTAATCAGTGTGTCTAGTGTCACACCAGCACTAGTAGGAAGCACATGCACATTAACTAAAAAGGTGTGTTACATTCAGCTAGGCTGCTATATATTCCCCTGATAGATTTAAAAGAAGAGGCATTCAGTTCCTTGCCAAATACGAAATTATGTATTGGTTTTAGCAAGGGCAGTTAACGCATACCCTACTTAGCAATAGTTTTCTATTTACTTTCTGTGTATAGGATACAGAAATACATCTTGGCAGAAAATATTTCTATGCTAGGACTGAAGTTCCATAAGTTCCTACTAAAGTCAGTGAGAGCTTTACTACTGAATTTAACAAAACCAGAGCTATGCCAATACACTTTTGAAAAACCATCCCTCAATCTGATCAGTGTTTTTTACTTTTTAGCAAAATTATACAATTGTATGTTGTATTTGTATACTGAGGCTTCAACACAACAGAGGCATACATCAGTCTAGCAACAATAGCAAGTAATATTTTTCAGTTATAGGAGGCTGAAAGCTTAGTGGTTCTGCAGGAAGTTTATTTTGGCACAGCACCTTGTGCCAAACAAAATAGGTACCTTTTGTTTTAAAATGGCTGTGGATCAGTTCCTGAGTCTGGAATGTCAGTGAATGCTTATTTCATCAGGAAAGTGCCTGCAGAGTCCAATGCTGGCTGAAGTGCTGAGATCCCATTTTGGCTTATTACAGAGCATGCATTTTCTTTTAAACAGCATTCTTCTCCATGTTAAGTACACCTTTAAAAATGGCCAAGTTACTCTCACAGAAACTGTTTGCCTGTTTATATTCAATTTGCTCTGACAGTGCTGATACAAGAAAATGTAGAATATTACATGTACATAATGTTATTTTCTTTAAAAACTTTATTTGTAGTCAGTTCTTGAATAGCTCAGAAGACCATCTTTATGCAAGTTGTGTGCACCAAACAAGGATTGTCTAATTTCACTGTATGTGTTCATCTAAACTACAGCATGGGGTTGATGTTCTTATGCCAAAGGTAGCAACTTTCAAGCCGTGTATGGCAGTTTTTCGTTCTGAAAGAAATAGGTGTTCTGGAAGTGGATACTCTATTGCAGGTTAATTACAAATCAATTCCTAGTATCCTGAACATACCTGATCACAGGTTGCGGGTTGGCAGTTCCTTTCGTAGGTCATCTGAGATACTGCTGCATTGATTCATGGTTTGAGATTGTAGTGAAATAAAGGCAGACCAGTTCTTTGTTTCTTCCTCAACCCGTGGACTTAACACCTGGAAAATTCCTTAACCAGAACTGTTTACCTTGGACCATATCACTTCAAAAGGTGAACCGTAGTGTCAACAATCTTATTGTGCAGCTGCTTTGCAATACAAAGAAACCCCAGGAGAAAAAAAACCCCAACAACAAAACCTATATTGCACTGGCAAATAGTATTAATTTTCCTGGAATTCTCTATACTAACCATCTTGGTTCAATGACAGTTCTATTTGAAGAGCTTATGTACCAGACATGACATTAGTAACAGTTGTCATGGTGTTTCTGGGAGCTGCAGAGCTTCAGTCATACTAAATTTTGCCTCATCTAATTCTGCTGAAGTTCACTGGTCTTTCTGTTGGTTTCAGTGGGAAATAGATCAGGCCCTTAAAAAGTTTGTACTCAAAACAGCTTAAGAGAGTGAATGGCCATACATTAGGACAATCAAATAGATCTTGAACATCTACTCTGACTCTGGGGAGAAAACAAAACTGATTTTTTAAGTTTGGCTAATTAAGCCCTGGGCAGTTGTAGCAGTGAACTCCCACCTATCAAAATTTCTTTGTAGTCACAATGATGTCTTAATCCACAGCAACGGTTTCACAGCAGACTGTGAAAAACGTCCACAAGATAGGCCACCAGACAGCAGCACACTGAGCAGTTGCGTGCCTAACCAGCTATCATTTGCCAATACAGTCTGCGGCTGTGAAAGGACAACACTGCATTAGCAAAGGTAGCCAAGCACACTCAGCTGAGTAGTTGTGTTGGTGGCAGGATTTTACTCCTAAAACTTTGTTCCATGGACCAGTCCTGTGATTAAACAAAGGGAAAGGGCTTGGGGTAAGGTGTGGATTAGGACTTTAGATCAGGAGTTTGGTCAAGTTGCAGGTGGTGGCAAATGGAGCCCCTCATTTTAAAGATTTTGGTAAAGGAGCTAGTCAGTGTAGAGTAGAATACAGAAATATATAGTGAGTGTCAGAAAGTAAGGGAGTGGCAGAAGTTTGATCTTTGAAGGCCTACAATGGAAAGTTACTGGAACTAAGAGAGGGAAGTGACCTTTTGTACATTTTTTAAGTTTTTCTCCATGTCCCCTAATAACTTTTGAATATGTTGGCTAATTTCAGCCACGTTTGACAGAGATGTAGGAGTCTGAGAGAAATAAGTTACTGCTGATTGTTTTAAGTAGACAGCTGGGGAGAAGGAGAAGGCACTCTAAATTGCCCAAAAGAAGGAAGCTTTAATGTGACATCACATTATTAGGGCATCCATGTGAGAGGGAGACATTGCTACAGGCATGGGAAAAAATTTCAAATAATTACTGAACCATTTCAGATGGCAGTGACATAGCACATACAGGAGCCCATCAGTTCCTGGTGCAGACGTACCAGGAGTCTGTCAGCAGTTTGTCCCGCATCAGGGACAAATTTTATTAGTTGCAAGGCAGATGCAGCTACCAATACTTCCCCTTCTCGTAATTTCACAAAATTTAACTAATGTATGGGGAAAAAAAAAAGAAAAAAAAAAAAAAGGAAAGAAGACGTGATCATAAGAGTTTTCAGAGTCCCAAACAAATAAAATATATTCTGCTACCAAGTAAATCCAATATTATCTATATGAGGGAAGGTGAGAAGGTTTAAAGATAAGTATGTCACCAAAAACACAAGTACGTATTTAAGACAGTAAAAATTAAAATCCAAATGAATTCATTCACTTTTGTAGAAGGAATGTGGCTGCTAGCCAGGCTACAGTCAGATAGTTAGCCTGATGAGTATAACTCAAAATTTATGCAAATGTTCTGTAAATGTCACATGTAGTATGGACTGTTATTAGCCCAGTAATCGCTTAGATCACAGTCGAGCAGTTGTGGCTAAAATAAGAAAAGTAATGTTATTTTAATCTTTTTTGCAGGTGCTAGTGTGCTGTCCATTACATAACTGTGTACAAATAAGCTGACGGGGCTAAACTTTTTAACTGGTGATATTCATCATCACAGAAATGTCATTTATGCTGGGTTTTGTTGTAGATGTGATTAAGAGCTCTGATAAAGGCTGATATTTTTGAAAATTAAACAAGAAATGAGAGCAATCTTTTTGGACCTGAAGGAGATTTTTATCTGATTGCAGATTGGTTAGCAGTAGTACTTCTGTGTCATTATTTTGTAGGCTGCTTAAAGGTAAAAGCTATTTTGAAGCTTTTTTTTTAGGTTGACTTCATTGCGGTTTTTGGCTTACTGTAAATAAAAGTGTTGTTCCACAGAGAGGTATCATTTTACATCAAACTCCTGATAAAACCCGGTAAATGAACTTTCCTCAACATATAAACACTAAACAATTGGGTTGTTTACTGCTAAATATTTACTGCGAGACCTTAGAAGTGTTTAAAAACTGGTTTTTCTAGTTTCTGTTGCAGCACATGCCCTCCCAGGATCTCTTTTCAATCCCCATTTTCCTTTGCACACACCTTGTTTAAGCAGGAAGAGCTTAATTTAAGCTGTAATCTTTTATCAGAATAAACCTTAGTCCTGTTTTCAAAATAACTGGTGCTCCTGTCCCCCCTCAATTTGACAGGTCGAGGAAGGAGGTGATATACGACGCTCCCAGCAGCCTATTGCTTAAAGCTGACTGATGCCAAGTAAATGTACTGTTTCACCAGCCCATCTCTGTAGGATAACACTCCTTAATTTTACCACCGTTGCACCAGTTTAGGTTATCTTTGCTCAAGAACAGAGCATATAGTTCCAGTGCACAGAGGTTTTAGACAACTTACACTGGGAATTTATACTAATGGCCGAAGACAGGAAGATCTGGAATTCAAGAAGGGACTTCCCATTGCAGAGAATTTAACTTTAGTGAAGTTGTCATCAGTTGACAGTTCATCTCTTTATATCTGGAACACAATGTGCCTTACCTCTCCCAGGCAAAGCTAAGCCTTACTGTTTTAATGACAAGTTCCTGAGATAGGATCTACCTGCTGCCTTTATTGCTCAAGCATAAATTGCCTATTGTTAAATATTTGATCATTTAAGATACAAGTGGGTTTGAGGGAGGTAATGTAAGAAGTAGTATATTGATAATATACTGACTGAGTTCAAATGGATCTAAGAAGAAGCGGTTAAACTAGGAAAGTACTCAGATTTTGATCACTATGACTTGAATTTCAGCAGTTTATTGCTTGGGTCAAATTTCATTGATTTTTAGTTATTGTTCTTCAGTTGATTAATTTGAAATTAGCAAATACTAACCTGTCCTTGAGTGTTGCGTTTTCCTTTTCATAACAGAAACAGTACATTCTTTTGAGGGTGGGTGGGGAAGGGGCAGGGTGGAAATGCCTTATGTAATTTTTACGTTATTTCTTTTTAAATTTGTATTTCAAAATGTTAGCCATAGTCGTATCTTCTGTATTCAGCTCAACCACAGGAAGAAGGCAATAGATTAGGAAAAAAATTAAATGCATAAGAACAACTTTAACCTAAATAACAATTATTAATACAAATTTTTTTCATTGAAAAAGTGTGTCCCCAGAATATTGTTGAAAATTCTACCAGAGGAACCAGTTCCTAAATGAAATGTAGTATTTAGTGCATTGAGATACAGATGATGTGTAAAGTAGCACAAGAACTGTAAAATTATTGTAATATTTCTACCTTTCTCCTTGGTTTCTAGAAATGAAGATAGTGAGGCAGCTTTGCAGGTGGGTATGGTTCTGGCCTTCATTTGTGTCTGCTGACATCTGGCATATTCAGATACTTGCCCTTACATTTCAAGTGTAGTAGAACATCTTCATCCTTCTAACAGAATTTGAACTCTCTAAACTCCATAGAGTGGTGAAGGAGTTGTGGGTTTTTTTAGTATGTTCCTGAAAATAGGCTGTGCAGCTTTCAAAGTGCATAGGATAAAGTTTACACCTGTATCAATATATCACTTGTGACTCCACAAAGACTCAGAGGACTAATAGTATTTCCTTAAAACATAAGGGTATTTTTACATCCTGATTATTTTTTTATTATTGCTTAATTAGATGTAATTTGAACTGGAAATTTGCATTTCATGTACAAGATCCATCTATTTTTCTTCCTGTAAGTAAAAACTCTTCAGCAGGATATAGTCTCTGGGTCTAGATTTGCAAACTGCTCCTGTGAGCGAACGCTTTCCTTCTTGCAAAGCCTCTTTCTGTGGTCAATGAGGACGCACATGAGCACAGAGATCAGCCTGAACTTGTGGTCCACAGGCTAAAGCCCTGTGTTTCTCGAGCAGAAAAAGGCACGAGATAAGTCTAAGATGATGGCTTTTCCAGCAGACATTTCTCAAATTGTTAGAAAAAAACATGATACATCACTGCTGTGGGTGCTGTAGCACTTCTCTTGCTCTTTCCAAGTGGGCTTACCCAGTTCAGCTCAGGCCTTCTAAGCATGGTATCAGTAACCTCTGCTACAATGATACTAGAGGACTGTGAACTTTTGCGTTCTCATCTCGGTCTTCAGCTGATGTTGGCAAATAGAAGTCATCTTTTTCCCCAACCGCTGAGAGGGTGGGGAGCTGCTGTTGGTAGGAGCAGCAGCAGGGGCACGGCGCAGGCAGCTGGTGCAGGGGAGCAGTTCTCACGCACTCCCTGTCTCTCTCACACAAATGTCATCAGCTGGTGGCAGGAGTAGCAGCAGCGGGATCACAGGGGTGTATCTCACATGATTCACTGGGGTCCTGAGTTTATAAAAATAGTAAAAAGAACAGACACAATTTCCAATAAGAAGTAATCTCTAGGGTGTAATGCCCTGGAAGGCAAGCCTTCTTTTCTTTTGGAATTTTCCACTTCTCATCGTGACGTCTTTGCATTGCAGACACCAAGCAGTTGTGAGCATTCCCATGGCAAAGCAAGTCTGTGGTTTGCCATGTGCACAGGCTCATTGCGATAGACTCACTGTGCTTTCATTTTCTTTGTTTTTCATTGCCGGAGATGGAAAATAGAAACTACCCTTTAGTGAATGTATTTCCTGTCTTATTAAAATAAAGAAATCACTGTTGATTGTTCTCACCGTGGTATTGCCAGTATTGATTTCCATTAAAAAAAACAAGCCTTACCTGATATCCACCCCCACCGATAGTTTAGTGCTTTAGGAAAGTTCTGGATTGATATCCCTAGACAGTGAAGTCTTCTGCCTGTAAAACCTGTCACCAGCAACGTTATTTTTTTTCTTTTTAACCAGTGTGTCTCGAGTGTAGTTGAAAAGAGCACAACCAGGGTTGTACTGGTAGCTCAGACTTCATGCAGTTAGGCAGAAGTAACAACTAGCATCAATGACAGTACTACAGTGATCTCCAGCTTAAGGCAGCACTCAAAAGTCCTTTTCTATATTTTACTGTTGTATGCATCACCATCAAAAGCAAAATTTTTCAAATTCTCATGTAGACACTTGTTCTGCAAATGCATATGCATTTGCATATGCAAATACATATTGCACTAACTTGAATAATGTCACTGAAGAAAGTTGGATTAATCACATGTTTGTGTTGGGTATATGCTTAAGAGTTTTCAGAATAAAATAAAGATATAAAAGCTTTAAGATTTATGGCCCAGATGGCATCCAGCATCCACATATAGTATTAGTAATCTGTTCTAACAGCTGTTTTACATCCTTGGTACCAGTGGGATTAAAAAGGACAGTAAAAGCGTCTTTGTTAATAAATGACAAAAAGGTATGAATTAATAGTCATATAGTACACAGCCATTAAATTAGAAGATGGGAAATTTCTTGCTGCAGATGACAGCATTTACTTTTTTCAGCAGATTAAATACTTGTTTTCATTATTCTTCATGAAAGATTGTTTTCAGCAATTAAATCTTTTGGCACTATCAGTACTTACTGATAATTCAGTGACAGAAGATACTGATTTGTATGACAGGGAATTTCAGTCTGGTTTTGTACAGATCTATAATAAAGAGGCTATTGGTGATATAAATCATACTGATATAAGTTTGGCCAAGTTTGATTCAGTCGGTTGGTGTGCTACTGTCACTCGTGGCCTCTATTGCTAATTGTAGCTTGACGGGTCCATTTTCCTTATAGCTTAAGAGGAAAACTTTACCGCTTGTCAAAGTGCTCTAAGGTATTTTACTGAAGATATTTAAAGTTGAATTTATTGTTGTGTTGAGAACAAGACCAGGGTGCGTAAATTCTGAAAGAATTCCTTAGCTGGATTAGTTTACAAAAAAAAGGGAGTTTCGAGGATTCCCGGCAGTTCTTACTCTTTGTACTTCCTGCTCATAAAGTCTGACTTTGTGATCGCAAACCGAGCAGATTCCATTTTAAAGCTTGCAATGATGTGGACTCATTTCCATAGCAGGTCTTAAGATTTGATCAGGTGATCAGAAACAATCTGGTTAGTGCAATATAAGAATCTCTGAGCTGCAACATGATCACTGGCTGTGTGCACTCTTACAGTCTGCTTTAGTACAAATAATACTGGCTCACTTAAACCACATTCCTCTTTCAAGTACCTTTCAGCGTTGTTAAATAATTTGCAAAAACCTGCTTTACTTGCAGTTATGAGTGTGCATGTAGTTACCAGTCTCAGCTGGCAAAATGATAGCTTACATCTGGAGGTAATAACTTCCTGAAACTTAATAGCCCGATCCCACACTGAAAATACTTTATTCTAAAGGAAAGGGAGAAGGTCTCCCTTACTCAAGTATGAAGTGTCACAGTCAGAAAAGGATGAGCCTTTCATTTTCTAAATGACTGCTCAAATTAGTTTGTGTTGTCTGCATTTTTCTAGATGTCAGTGGTTGTCTTCAGTTGTCTGTATTGGGTGAATTTCAAGTCCTGAGTGTAATGTTGGGTCAGTGCCCGGGTGGCCAGCTTGATGCCTTTCCAGGAATCACTAGAGGCAGAAAAAGTTCTTCCCAGAGGGCTCTGTACCACCCTGCCTGGTATCTTTTGCCTGCATCATCATCTCTAGGTCCTCTTTTGCTTTTGCACTGTAGAAAAAACAGCTAGTGGAGGTACACCTCATACCTTCAAGTCGGCTTAACAGAACCCTACTGCCCTTGTCTGTGGTTAGGGGGAACCCTTATCACAGAAGCCAGTTTCGCGTAGTCAAATTATGCAACAGACTTCAGCTCATTGCGTAATAATACAGAAAACCTAAGTCCTTGACCAGGTTCTAGCTGTATTCTCCAAATGATTTATTGTGTTTGTCTCTTTTGGAAGAAGCTTTGTAGCTCTGTGTTGCTAGCAAAGGTTTCCTGGTTTTGTTATGTGGACCTTAGGGAGGAAAAAGTTCTGATCCAGTAGTACAACATTTCATGTTGTCTGCTATTACTTGTCATTTTTTTAAATAGGGCACTGATGCTGTATGTGCATACCTTTAAGGCTTTTGGGGATCTTTCAAGGTGTAATATGTTGTTGTTAGTAACAATGGGCCAACCCTTTTCATTGCATTTCAAACAAACAATTCACAGCTCTTCAGGAGCTAGGGCTAAGACAAATTTGAGCCACATTTTTGTCCTTTCTGTTCTGGACTATTTTGGATGCTATTCCATTCCTGGTATAACTTATACTGTAAGAAAAACTGTACTGTAACAGCTGCCATGGATTACAGTATTGATGGCGACACTGTTATGAATCCCTCCTGGTCCTGACAGACTGCTTCGGTACAAACTGTGGAAAAGGCATTCCCTACTGAGGAGCTTTGTACTGTTTACACAATACTTAAAATCACAGTTTTCCCCATATTGGATTCAAGGCTTTTATAGTTTGCTATGCTCTGCCACAGCAGGATGTTAAATTCACCCATGAAGTTTACTTTGGCAGTAAGTTTTAATTGTCTTGTTGAGTTTCTCATTTTGCATTTTCTGGATGTTGTCATACCATTCCAGTATTTCTTCTGGAGACATCCATCTTGGAGTGAAGTAATTTGACTTTCAGACTACAGTCAGAGGAAATTTTAGAGTGTTTAAAATAAAAGCCTGGGCACAATAAACTTTGTTCTGTCAAATCTTGTAATTCAAATGATCTTTAAGTGCTGTAACGTTTCCCAGTTGATCAAACTGTGGAAGGTCAATGGATCACTGTACATATCATTTTATACTCCCAGTTCATGTTTTGCATTCCACTAACAGAATTCTTTCTGGGGAACTGCAAATGCTTGAGAAATACTATGGACAATAGCCATTTATTTTGTCTATTCATTTTCATTTTGAATGTTATCCATCTTAAAAACTTGAGTGAGATGCTGTATTTGTTAAAACAAACTTCATTTCTTTCACTTTATTGAATGAAACTAGATACAGAATCCTTTGATGAATTCTACTATGCAATAGAGGACCATCATTGTCACAGCTTTGGGACTGTTTATCATTTGCTCTGCTGTTTGTGTGGTTATATGTGATGGTAAGATTATTTGTGAGGTGTACCTTTTTTCTTTTTTCTTTTTTTTGTGTGTGTGTGTCCATGTGTGTTAACAGCTTGCACAAGTGGACTCGAGAGCTGTACATCTTGGCGCCGTCTTTGTTCGTGGCCTTACAACTTTGCTCATGGCCAATAGTACCTGTGGCTTTCCATTCAGAATGGATGATTTGATGCCTTGGGAACAGTTTGATGGAAAACTTTTTCAAGAGAAATACCAGCAGTCGCACCGAGGTTGCTCTTTGGAAGAGCTTTTGGAAGGCAATGTGAGTAATTGCATCCTCTTAGACAGTTCTATATTCTTTGAAAAATGTACCTGTCCATGTTTGGTTGTTGTTTTAATATTCATGTTTACACTAGTGCCCTTTCTTTGTATTTTTCCTCTCTTCCTTATTCCTTTTTGATCCTCTCAACCAAGAAAACTAAGAAGGTAGAAATACTGAGACTGTGAAGGAAGCTATAATTTTACTTCTATTTTTTGTTTCCATTACTCAGAAAATAATATAAGGCAGTGTCAAAATGGTTGTCGATTTCAAGACATGAAAATGCCTGGAATGGTTTTCTAGTACTAAGATATTAATGACATCTTTTTCCAGTAAGAGTTTAGGCAACATATTAAGATTGTTTTTAAATAAGCATACTGGGTGTAATTTTTCAAGTGTTTAAGAGTGATATTTTTAAAGATATTAAGGAACCTAAAGTCTGAGATGAAGGTTTGGTGAATTCAAAGAGGAATTGGAAATCAGAAGAAGGTATATATCTAGGTATTTTTTTAGAATCTCACCAAGCACCTTCCTGTACCTCTAAGTACTTATTAAGTTCTCAGTCCCACTTTTCAGAAGCTGAGGATTTGTGCAATTTGAATGCTATGTTACCAAAAAAACAGTGTGACTTAAAACATGTCTGCCCAGGCAAGGGCAGGGAGATATCAGCAGAGTCTTTCTGGGGGTGGGCCATATCTGGTTCGTGAGGGTGGCATCACATCCAGGCTCAGACGTAGGGTCTGCTAGACTGGGTGCAAGGCTGTCTTAATGCACTAGTGAAGCCTCGGACCACACCTGGCTTGTGCCCCACCAGCACAGAATATGTGGAGAGATGCTCGGGTAGATCTGTGCTCTTCTATGTAGATAGCTCTTGAGACCTTCAATTAATGTGTCTCTTTTCAGTGTGGAACTGAAAATCCTGTATTGTTTAATGGCTTTTGAAAATTTTACTTTTGAAATGTTTTTACCTGCTGTTACATATATAACTTGAGGTTAAAATAAATAAAAGTGATTACAGAGAAAAAAGTTTTTAGGTTTGAATGATTTTAATGTCAATTCAATATCAGTTGTTGTATAATTAGTTTTCTTTTCTAATTTTGTGTCCAATTACATACCATCCTAATCTGGAGTGATGAGTGGAACGTGTGTGGGTTGGTGGTATGTATGTGTTTTCAGCATGGAGGAGGAGGATAATCCTTTCCATATGGAATCAATCATATGATTGGGACTATAGCCTCTATCCAAATCCTGTGGTTCCCATTAATTGGTCCATTGATTTCAGTAGATTTTGGATTGGGCCAGTGGTTCATCCAGTTTTTTGCGTAGGACTTTTGCAGAACAATAGAGGGTCTACAGAATAAATGGGAAAACGTAAAACTATACAGATCTATGTGAAATTGATACTTCTTTTCTATATAGGTAGAATTCAGGTTAGTGAATAACTTTTACAATATGTATCTAGATCTGTACAAAATTTATATTGGCTGAGAGGTATTTTTAAATGTGTTAAGTAGTATGTTTTAGCTAACACTTGAAAATCTTGATGTGGTCAGGTTAAAGTTATATTGTAACCTGTCTTAGAAGGAAGATGAAGGCAGATGCTTAGATCCCTAGAATAGAGTTGGATATTTGCTTGATCAACTAAAATATCTAGGTTAGGGTTTTTAAAAACCTGATACTTTACCCAGATAAACTGTTCTGTTGTGGGGAAAAATTGTCTAGCCCTGTGAATTTTTGGAGTAGTTTAAATATCTTTTTATTTTTTTCAGTGCAATTTTATGGTACATATATGGCAGAGATAGCTTCCAGACTAATAAAATAGCTTTCCAGCTTATCAGTTTGAGGCAAGAATCTGTTTTTGGGAGAATTGCCAAGAGATGCCAGTTTAGCTGGGGACACTGGCAAGGCAACAAGCATATGTGATTGGTTTTTCCTATTATTATAAGTTCAACTTTAATAAATAAAACTGGTACTTAGTTCCTGGCAGACCTTAATGTATTGCTGGAAGCCAAGATCTTTCAGCACTTGTTTGTTAGCAATCTACCCTTGAGCACCGTAAATCTAATCTGATGATAGCGACAGCATTGTATTCAGAAAAAGTTATTCTACATGGGATGTTTTGTTACAGAAAAGATAAGTAATAGGAAAAAGTTACTCCTTTTGGTGTTTGATGCTTGTCTCCTAACTCCTAATGTCCCTTCTCTATGACCTGGACAGCTACATTACTTCAGGGAGTTCAGGACATCTCAGAATCAGTGTTGTTTTGATTATGATGGGCTTAAATACAGTTAATAGCTTTATGAAAATTACAATAGAAATACAATCTTGGTTAAATATTTACACGTAATCCAGAAATTTTGAACATTTTAGGGTTTGCTTCCCACAGATTCTTGTACCAAAAGAAGAAAATATATGAATTAAATGCAGTTGATGTATTTGTGGGCAAGTTTTTGTGTAGCTCAGCTCTTTGTAGCCTAGCAGCTGTTAAAGATAAAAAATGCAAAGCTTCTGATAAGAATCAAAAATAGAGCCATCTTGTTTTTTTTTAAAAATATGCTAAGCTCATATTATACTAGTTCTCTGTTTTTAATAACAGTAATCATATTAGTTTGTTTATCCACACAGAAAATTGGATATAATAGTCTCATAAAGCAGTGAGGCAATGATATTATCACTTTATTAGCCTTTTTATTGTGCTTCTCACTAATGAGTATGTTCATGATCAATTTTTTTAAATTAAAACCAAATTACCTAATGGGTTCAGCAAAAGTGCTATGTTTTGTCCTTTTCTGATCATGCCTTTCATCCAACCTTCATAACACATTCTGAATTTATTCTCCCAAGAATACAATGAAAGGTTTTTCCCGTTAGTGGGTGTTCTTCACATACTGTACTCAGTTCGTGTGGAGAAAAAAAAAATCTGTGGGTTTTGCTTAAGGCTCTATAAAGAGGTTTGTTAACTGAAAAAATGTGCTGGGAAAGTTCGCGGGAGGCTTCAGGGATTCAGACTCTCTCTAATTTAAGAAATTAGTTGCTGCAGTCTTGCCACCTATTGAATTTTTACCTTATGCTGTAATCCTCTCCCCTCCTTGCTGCTCCCCCTCTGCCTTGGTGGTTACAAAAAGGAGTTGTCTTCCTGTAAAAATCAGTTCAGCTTTATGAAAATCACAAATTATGCTATTGCTCTAAAATCTGTCTTTTCATAATTCTTTTCAATTCAATGTGTACTACTGCCCACATGCCCAGTACAAATCAATAAAAGAGAGAAAGATTCTAAGATCTGACACTTCTTCAAAGCTCACTGAAATCAGTGAAAGTTAAGGGTATATCACATCTCTCAGTATTGTGTCTTTAAATAGCTTCGGTTTGTCCTTTTAACAGTAGAACTTTTCATCACACCACAAGGTAAACATTATTATTTAATTCCTCCATTTCTCCTGAGACTTGCTTATGTTTTATCAGTCAGGAGTTGATGCTGATGTATTACTATTGTTTTAAGTTTTGTTTCTAATGTATGAGATTAAGATACTTTGATTTTCACTGGTGTGTTTCCCTTGAGTTTATCAGTCCTTGTCTGGAGGCTTTAACCATCTCTGCCTGAGGTATTGCTGATAGAAGTCTAGTTAAGTATATCTACAGGTGCAAGTTAATAGAATAAGAAGGCAAGTGATTTACAGATGTGAGCAGAGAAGAAAAACAAACTTCACTGAGAAAGGGGAAAACATTCTTTCTGCACTCCTAATCATCCCTCCAAGGATTCACTTTCAATATAAAATGTTTGAACGTTGTTTCCTGAAAAAATGCGAACCAGATCTACCACCTTCATATATGTATGAGTGTGGCTAAGAAAAGTCTTTTAGTTGTTGTATATGTGAATGATCTGTGCTACACCTGAAGAGAGAAAAGCAGAACAGTCATTAATTTTTAATCCCATTGTCTGCAGGAGTCTTTGTATACACCCTTCCAGAATCTGAAGTCTTTCATTTGCAAGGTTTGCATGGCGAAGAAAAGAACAATACAGAGCAGACCAAGAGGGAATGCATTTATCACAGGTTGGCATTGTGTTAATTTTCTCACTAAAGTCAGTATATTGATGAGCTCAGTTATCCTTCAACAGCAGCAGGATTTACATACACATCCCATCAAGCTAAGTAAATCGTAAGGTCTTTCTCCAAGAAACCAAAGGAGAGATCTGAGAAAATACTTCCTGGTTTTAGGAATTCATTTGAATTTGATTACCTAAGTTTGGATAGAATAATATTTCCATCTCGCTACATAGTTAGTGAGATCTATGCAGTGAATACATTTCACTACAGAAACATCACTGCTATTTACTTAGTGACTAAAGTTATTTTTATAGGAGGAATTAGATGACTCAGAGGTTTTTTTCTTCCTTTCTCTCAGGGGAGCTATTTTAACATTGATAGTTGAAGGTCTGAGTGAGGCATTGGAGAGAGAATACTTCTTATTGGACTGACTGATATAGTTCAAAATACAAGAGAGTTTTTGGGCAACCTGGAGAACAGCTTTTTTTTGCCTAAGACCTTGCTTTTTTCCCCCCAAACTTTATGGCTTCGTTTACTAAAGACATTTGTTTTCCCCAACTGATCTGCCTGACTTCCAGGGAAAAAAAATCTAAAAGGTTTTCAGCATCGTTGACAGATCAGCCTGAATGTTGAGGCTTTTGAGGCTTTGAAATAATTTACACTGAATCTCAGTGTTTATGCTTGTATTATGTTTATTACCTGCTTAATACCTGATCAATTATAATGTCTGTGAGGATAAAAATTACCCCTCCAGAATTCCTTGAGCAAATTACAACAGACAGAATGATTTTCTGCTAGTTCAGTACTTAGCATTATGTGACAGCAATACTTGTGATGTGGTACTACACCATACTGGTGCTGGACATTCAAAACTAAGGGTATCTGTTGGTGATTTATGATACCAGACCTTGTTAGCATCTGCTATTGCTTGAGAGCTGTGCTTAACATTTTAATTATGATTTGTGATTCCAATTTGGACAGAGATTTCTGTTTTGTTTTAATGACTACAGTCTCCAAATCTGTGTCATAAAATTTTGATCTGGTTTCTAAATACACTTGTTAACAGCTTGTAATCATGATGTGCATAGATGGAAATGAGGACAAGAACCATGCTTATTTGGCTGACTTTAGTTTGGAAAAATCATGATTGTGCATAAGTATTTTGGCATAAAACTAAGAGATGCTGTCTCTCTTTTTCTTCATTTAATCTTATATACAGTCAGAGTTGCTTAGTAAATACTGTTTTCCAGGAACACAACGAAGAGAATTTAATCCCAGGTTCCAACAAACACATAGAAGTTCTTTTGTTCCTCCATATCATAACCAGATGAGGGGATTCCTATGGAGAAATCCTCAACCACAAGGTAAAAAATGTGTGCATATGTGAATATTTGGAATTGTCTCTATCAGCAATATAACACCTCTGTGTCTATATGCAGTGCCCTGTGGCTACAGCAGTCAGTAACAAAACTTGTATCAGTTCTAGTTCTGTACTACCATTAGCAAAAACTAACTCTGCAAGGTGAGGTAGAGTGTAGCATTATAATCTGGAGTCATCTTTCACTCACAGTGTTCTGGGAAAAAAAACTTTCATGTGGTATTTAAACTTTCCATGCTTGGTCTCAGCTGAACTGTGTCTAAAATTGTAATAGTTCTAAAACAAATTGACACGGCTGCACAGAAATGTCTTTCTGAAGTCTTTAGCTGCAGAGCTTACCTCATACTTCAACAAAACACTTAAGCATATGAATAAAGCTAAACGCATTCTTAAGTGGTTTTCTAGATCAGGGTCTCAGCTTCCAGATCATTGCCTGAGTAATAGAAATGCAAGTTCTGTCTTGTCATTAAACTTAAGTCATTCACCAATCTCACTTCTTGAACGGAACAGACATTTCAATGAAGCATCACTGTGGATAACACTGTTGAGCTGACATAATTCAGTTTTACTTCCTCATTAGTATGAGTTAAAGCATATACACGCAGATTAAAGAAAATAAGCAAAAGGAAGAGAAGTGCCTAAGAAAGACCAATTATTTTATTAAGTCTGCAGAGCCTAAATTTCTTCTCTGTTTCTAGGTGAGGTTTTCAGAGAATATTGGTGATGTGATTAGGGAGGATAAATAATAAATAAATACAGTAAAATCTTTAATGTGTTTCAACTGCCACTGTTGTAAGCTTGAGAGTGAGATACTATCATTTGATTCACAGATAAGGTTGTTTGATCGTATATATAAAATGTAATGCTAAAATACAGAGTGAGTATGCTGACCGTGAGCAGAACCAAAACAGGTCATTGTTACTGTGACCATCTCAAGAAGCCTGCTACTCAGGGGTCAAATCATCTCTGACCAGCTCTAGAGATCTTATAACTAGATGTATTCCACAAAGTGTGTTCCACAGTAACTGTGCTGAGCTGTGTTATAAATGTGTTTCAATTATTAAAACATCTTGGCTTCTTCTACACTAGTCCTATTTACTACCCTCAGGACGCTCTTAAAACATGATCCCGTAATTGCAGTTAAATTGCCTCTGTTATAAGTAAAATAGATTTATTGGAAAAATATATCTGTCCTTACAAAAGAGCCCTACAACGTTTTAGAGCTCCTCTTAAACTGATCTGCGAAGATGGCTTGTTTTGACAAAGTTTCTTATGCCTAAGTTTGCTAATATTAAGACAGGTATTTGGGTTGCTTCATTATGTAGCTGTTGTCTCTGCTACATGTGTGTGTCTCACCAAAGAGAGAGAAAAAAGAAGAACAAAAAAGTAGCAATTTTGTGTTCCATGATAGCTGATGTGATAAAATTTCCTAGTAGTATTACTGCTATCTGTCTATCCCATCCTTTATATACCTTCCCGTGGTATACTGTTATGGTTCCTGCTGTTGCATATTATATAGAAATCATTGGATTAAATGCATTAAAAAGTAATGGAACAGTAACCACGGGACCCGTATCTTCTGTGGCAGGAGTGTACCTAATGATTAGGCAGCCTTTGCTCTCTCTTATCAGTTAATGTTTAAGAATTTCATGACAATGTCTCAACTTCAACCGTGGAGGAAAGAGTGCCTCCACCCAGAAAGCATAAACCTAAGAAGCACTGGTATTTCTTTGAGGGGATGGTTTGAATCCCCTCAGGCAGAGCAAGAATTGAACTTAAGCATCCCTCATTTTATGGTGAATACTAACCACTCATCTGTTGTAATTAACATCTCATCCTCTAGCTGTATTTTGAGAGGAGGGAATTCATCTGTGGGGTTTCTGGGTTTTCAGGGGGTTGGGGTTGTTTTTTTTTTTTTTTGTTTGGTTTGATTTCATTTATTTAAGTTCTCTTCATAAATTTCTTGGCTGTGCATCACAAATGGAGAGTGCATCCATGTAACTCAGAGCAGGACATCTAAGCCTCACAGGGAGGTAGGTTTTCCCTTAGTGTTTCTTATTTGTTAATTTAGAAGACTTTCTATTTAGCACACTGACTTTTGTGTATCCCATTCTGAGTGTCTGTCTATTCTGATGCTTATTAAACACACCATAGGAGTCTAATTTAAAGCTAAGGTTAAGGCTTCTGTGATTGAGATATAAAACTTTGCATTCAGCACTTTGTAATCTGTGTGCTTTGAGTTTAAAAGTCTTGCCTGAGGTAGCATAGTTGTCTGTAATAAAGCATGACTTCATGCATTCTAGGTTCGTGGCTGAAACACCACACCACATGCCGTATAGCCTATTGGTAGACAAAACCTCATTAATCAGCAGTTAAGACCACTAATACATTGTTTTGAGTCACATTGTTACCTCATTCTACAAATAGCTAAAAATAAACTGAGCACTAAGAACTATGGAAATCACTATTGAGTATCATGTGTCTGTCACTCTCTTCAGCAGTCCAACTGATAAACACTTGAGATTGTCTGTCAAAACATACAAGTTACCACCTAGATCTAAATCAACATACAAAAGATAGCAAAAAAAGAAAATAAAGAAGTAAGTCTAACCTTATCTATGCATTGTCATATATACTTTTATAGCTATATTTTAAAATTTCAGTGATTTGGACAATGGTTCTCATACTAGTATTTGAAAACCTGTCTGAAAATTGAGCTGAAGATAATTGGAAGGAGACAGGGGAGAGAGTCTGTGGGACTGGTTGTAACAGCTACATCAATGGTTGAAATCAAGGATACCCTAATACATTAGAAATAGTGAAAGGTATTGACAAGGGTATAGAATTTCTGCCAGTGATACGGTAAACATCAGCACTCTCTGTACGATGGACCTAGAGGAGAGATGAGAACATAATGAGTAAGAGCTGTCAGAGAGCTAGAAGGAATGGATGATAATTTCAGCTACCAGTCGTGTACTACCAGGATCATAAACAGTGAGATGGGGAAATAGTGAAGCATTTTGACAATTTCATGCTTGCATTTAGAAGTTGTTGGGGGTCAACTATATTCTGCCTAAGAAACTTATGTTCTCTCCAAGAAAATAGTTTTGCTTTCTTTGTTTCTATCCACCTTTGCCTTGTTTTTCTTCCATCTCTCTGTTGGAAAAGAAGAGAAAAAGGGAAATGAGCTGTTTTAAAGAATTCAGTTTAGAAAATATCACTTTTTCAAAAGTGATTTTTATTTTAAAACAAGGTCTTGAGAAAAGCTTTTATGGAAAATTGAAAGCAGTTTTTTCAGGGGAAAGGAAAGATGAGTGTCAAGGAAAGATAGGTTAAAAATAGAATTGTTGGAGGTACATCTCACTCAAGAGAACATCTTTTGCCCAAGACCAAAGGGAATTATCCAGAATCCCATTTCCTCATGGAATGTAATTGCATCAAAAGAGTACATTCACTTCAGTCTTAGCACACTGCTAACCATGTAGCTGAACATAATACAACTGTACTGAAGGATCTGAGTTTGTAGCAAGTTTTCATTTGCTAGGTATTTAATCAAGGCTTCCACACTCATGTTGCGTACTCTGTGTTCAAGCATGTTTCTGGTAAATAGGATTTTGATAGAACTGTAACATAGGTGGGACTTTTTAGAACTTCAGTGCTGAAAAAAATATTTCATTTAGAGTTTGAGTACTACTTTGCTTACAGGACTCTGTAACTAAAGCAGTATTGTACACAGGCACACTTAAACCAGTATGAAAATGTTTGTTAATGTAGTGTAGCTCTGGTTCTAAATAGTGTATTTTCCTTTCCTGAATTCACACAGTCTGATCTACCAACCACAGTGTATGACCTGTACGATTCACTATCCCAACACATTAATTGGACTAGATTTAAAAGTTACAGTGGCCCAAGAGCTTTAAGAAGAGCAATGCCACCATGGACTTCATCCTCCAACATCTCAAAATACTAGCCGTAATTATACACCAACTTGAGAGGGACATGTTCTTTTTTCAAAATACGTATAAAAGTAATTTTTCTTGCAGACTAGCCAAATAAGCTTTTGTTTTCCTGCTTTAATGTTAATTAAAAATGTTTAATTTCTTTTCTACCCTCTCCAGGTAGAGAATATGGATCAGGACATCCAGACCGGAGGAGAAGATTCCGCCTTCCTCCTCGGTAAAGAATACACGTAGCAAAATGAGATGATGGGAGAGTTACCATTGAGATAATTTTTGTCCGTGAGAGCATCTTTTTATGAATTTTACAAAGTAACTGAACCATGTGACTGCAGAGGAAATCACTCAAAGCTGAGGCTATTCAGCTTGTTAATCACTTTTCATGTTAGGTCTAAGCTTGCTATGAGACCGCAATCAATAAAACTGAAGTTAAAGAAACCAGCTGAAGCACAGTAGCATCCCAGTATAGCTACACTGTTTTGTCCATTTGACACTGGGAAGTCTGAAGCGTTTTTACAACATCGTGAGATATTCCTGACTATAAGTTTTAAGACTTAAACTGTAAGTTTTGCATATTTTTGCTATAGTTGTGTATTTTACAAGAGTTTGCTCACCATGAATAATGTGGCATACCCATGCTGAATTGTGGTTTGTGTCTTCGTTGTGGATTATATCTTTATCTTAAGCGTTATACCATTGTTATTGAAACCTCTTGAAAAGTTTGAAACGTGACATTACTGATGTAAACATCATCTTCCAGTGAAACAAAATTACTTCCTGCAAAATGTGGCGCTTCCTTACAGGAGCCAAAAATTGCTATTACTTTTGGCACTTCTCGTTAAGCAACATTTTTGTATCATCTCAGCTGACTGTGTGGAGTGAACCACATCACTGCTGAGGAGAGCAAGAATCTGTCATGTTTTACTTCTGTAATAAATAATACTTACGAGAACTAAGTATTTTTTCCTGTCCAGAATTCTAATTTAAACTCTTTTCTTCAGAATTATTTTTTTAAAACTGATATATTTCACTTTGTGATTCATTTTCAGTGATGTATGGATTTCTTTAATTATAAAATTAATTCATTTTAAATAGAGTTAATATAAATAATACTAAAGAAATGTAAAATAACAGAGCACATGCAATTTTTAACAGCACCATAGGATCGTACATTGGTAAATTGGTACCACAAAAGCCCCTCTTGAAGTCATTGTGTTTTTTAAGAAACTGTTTTAGAGATTACAACAGCTTTCTTATGTCTTCCATTTGCATACCCATTCAGTTAAAAATAATCAGAGGTACTTTACTTAATTAGTGTCTTCAGGGAAAAAAAATTAGGCAGTTATGTAGAAATCCCATTTTAAATCATGAAGTGTAAAAATTGTACCAGAGGAAAAAAATGTCAACAACACTTATGTCACCTAGAAAGTGGGTGACACACACAGAACCGTGTTTCTCTCTTTACTGATCTGCATCTCAACCTAACTGAAAATTGACTCCATCTATGTAATCTTCAAAAATTTCGTGCTTTCCTTAGGTTTCTAGCAATTTTTAAATGGGGTTGGCTCAAGTGGATATTTATGGAACTGATGGGTTTTCGTCTGTTTATGTGCTTTGGAATGACAGTATGTTTAGTTTTGTACTTCAGCATTTTCAGTACATGAAGTCATATAATATACTCTATTCTTCTCATACAGAAGGTATATGATGAAAGAAAAGTGAAAGCCTGATGTCCTGTTCCTGCTCTCAAAAAAGACTGAGCAGCAGAAAAAGAGGATATCCTAAGATACAGGCAAAATGTTAAGAGCAAGTTTTGAAATCTGATAGAGTTTGCAGATTTCCTGAGAGCATGTTTAGTTACTGAGGATGATGACTATTCCAAACAGTGAGGTCAGTGGTGTTGTGCAGGGACAAAACTTTATATTTACACAGAGAACTTTGGCCTTAATGTTTATAATGTTGGCAAATCCACTCTTTTGGATTATTTTTCTTTTTTGTTTTGAATAATATTGATTAGTATCTTGTTAGTGTAGTTCTCATAATCACTATTCTAGATATGGAAACTGTATCTCAGTCTTAGGCTTCTGTGTTACTGCCAGGATTATTTGTTTTTATAAGCATTTGAAAATTAAATTTATATCTGAAAACTATCTCATCACCCATACTAATAGAGAGTAGCAGACGCTATAAAACTTAATGCCTGCATTAAGACTTGCAGAACTTAAGGTTCAAAATATAAGTGCTGATCTGGATAATTAATACATAGATCGCTAAACCCAGAACACATCATTATGGTAGTTTAATCACCTGCATAATACAGATCACAAAATCTTACCCTGCAACAGGCTGTAACTTCTAAAAATGTTTCAGTGTTGATATTCATGTGTCTTATTTGGCTCCTCACAACTGTTTGTCTTTTAAATTACCCAGGTGACCGTACTCATTACTGGAAGTGGATGAAAATGGATAGGAGAAAAGACACATTTTTATGAAATGCTGTATGTTGAAGATCATAAAAACTTCATCAGTGTTTTAAAAAATGGTAGTAGAAAGGCTCTAATCAGAAATTTATCATGCCTCATCTTCAGTTCCATTTTATTTTGTATACTTTTTTTTCTAGCCTATAGCTTATGGAATGTTGTGAAACAATTATTATATAATTTAGGTTCCAGATAGTATTGTTTGGAGCACTTTAAAAAAACCTTGTTGACACAGATATGAAAAATGGTCATCAAAAAATTATGTCTAAAAATTAGAGACCAGTCCTAGGTGTTGAAGGCGGCTGCAAAAATTTAATTAATTCATCTGGTTCTGTTGTGAAAACTATTGTATCTCTTCTGTTAAACGTTTATGGTAGATGAGGCTGAAAGTGCTCAGTCTCGGACAAAAAAGGGTACTTCTAAAGTGTTTACAGTCATATGATGGTTAAAAAATGTTACTTTTCCATCATGTGGCTTACTTTCTTAGTTTCTCAGTCTCAGAGAATGAGAAAGGGGTAGCTAAAACATTCCAGAAAGTTATAAAATTGGTTTCTATGTACAAAACTGCTACAGCTTTAATATCCTATTATTCTGGGGCCTTTCAGAGGTGAGTCAAATGCATAGTCCTCTTCTGGAATATCTAGAATTCTCCTCCATATGTAGTGAGTCATTTGTAAAACATTTAAGGTTTATGCCAGACCTTACATCTGTCTTTAGCCTCAAAGTAAAGGTGTCAGTGTGAGCCTTGGGCCAGTATAATTTTGGAGGAAATTCTAAATCAACGGGAAACTAACAGACATTTTGAATGCATTCTTTTTTTTTTTTTTTTTTTTCCTCTGAAGTGGCAGTTGTTTGAAGCACACAGGGTAAATTTTTTTCCCTGTTGACATCACTGGTGCATCTTTTGCAGATATCAGTGGCACTGTGATTTCACTCCATCCTGATAAGGTAGTCCCAAGACATCTAAGTAAATGGACGGAGTACAGGTAGGGCAGTCGGGTATCTCCTGTGTTAATTTTCACTGGTCTATTATTCATCACACAGACTTTATTACTACTTTGTAGATAAGTGTGTTTTTAGAGTAGTACATAAGTACACTTGAAATCAAATATCTTTAGAAGTGTTTAGCATGAGGGAAAGGTATTATTTTTATATTCTAAAGAGAAAATTTAGCTCTAATTTTGAAACCTATTTTCAGAAGAAGTATTATAGCTATTGTAGAACTTGCACTTATCTTTATGGTACAACGATTACCGATTTAAACTCTGTTGGTTTTAGTCCATTATTGTTCAGTTCATGTTGTTTCTTAGGCCCCATGCAGATAACTCCTTTGAGTCAACTGTCGGTGGAACTTAGTTCCTATTTAGTATACATGTTATGTCAAAGTGAACAGTATTGTCAGACATACGTAACTCAATACTATAATTTCCTCACATGTATTTTTCTATTTGTAACCCAATAAATACATTCTTTCATACTTTGCATGTAGCAACAGTCCAGCTAAACAAATAAATTGGCAGCAATACAGTATTTCTAGTTCTATTAAAAGTTTGAACAGACGTAACTTTTACACGACACTGTCTGATTTGAATTCCAGGGATCCTGTCACAATAGGGGCATTCCTGCTTCCTTTTTCTATTGATTTGTCACTGACTGTAATTGTACTACCACTTTTTTTTCCTTTTTTTTTTTCCCCCAAACCTTTTGGAATAATGTGGTCTGAGTTTTATGGAAAGTTCTCTAGTTTCAGGAATCTCATGATGTATAATAGTGTATTTGAAAAGAATGTAAATGTGTGCCAGGATTTGTTGGTAATTCCCCCTTCAGGCTTTGATATGAGAAAAGATTTCTGTTGGCCTCAATAAACAAAGTTAAATACAGTTAGAGTGGGAGTTTTGCTGTGCTAGTTCTGGTATGTTATGAATTGTTGGTAATAATTACCCTGACTACTGAAGAATTGTTAGCTTCTCTGTGAGGTTTTTTTTTTCCTCCTAATGTTAGACCATAAACAGAAGCTGCTTATTATTATTTCCAAGCCAAAAGATATTTTTTTTCCCACCAGGAATCATAGAGCAAAAGCAGAAGCATGAAGTCACAACATAGAGGTGCTACTTTCCTGTCTCACTGAACGTTAAATTGGTCAGAGTACTATAAAGCTTTTGGACTGTACGAGGAAATCATATACAAGAACATGACCTTAAAGATTCCAGTCTAACAGGGTTTACTTAATATGTGGACTACAGGGTTACTTTGAATGGGTACAGGACAGAGGAAAAACAGACATGCAGATTTGAAGTGAAGGAACCTGTGTTTGTGAAGAAAAGCATTCTTATTTCTGGTTTGGCTATATTGCTCACTGTCTTCTCTAGCCTGTGCACTGGGTAGCTGCGTTTCATCAAATGTTCACTGAAATTGCAGATTTATTTATTAGCTTTATTTATTGCCCTTCTGGAAGGGGATTCAGAGAACATTCATTAATAGCAATAACTTAGTCAACTGTGACTGAACAGAAATCATGATGTGGTCACTGTGAGAGAAAGAATGACCAACAGGAAGACATTTGTCAACTTTCCTCTTATTATGTATCCTTCATCTTACATTACTTTCCTCATTTGTGACACCGTCACACTGGGAATCTGACTTTGGACTGCAGAAAACACCGAAACACTGAGTTAATCTTATGATGCTGTGGCACTTTAAGTATCAAAATATATAGATTATGCCTGTTCTGTAAAACAGGAAACTACAGTTTAAATTGCTTTAATACCTTAGCAAGCGCTGCGCTGAGGCGGAGGGGAACAGTAGCACTAAAGCTCTACAAACCTTTTTGTGCCATGCTGTCTGGGCAAAGTTATAAGGATAATCAAACACATGGTATTATTTTGCAAAGGTGGTCTTTCATGAAATGTTGGGGAAGAAGATCAAAAGTTTAAGTGTTCATGTTTAACCGCTGACCTCTTCTTGTCAGCTAAGCTGGGAGGCAGGCTAGTATATGCTCCTTCCCTAGGAAGATTGATGGGGGATTCCTCTGTGATGCAGAGCCTCCTTCTTAGAGAGTATCTTTTGGTGATGATACAGAAGCATGGTCAGCCCAGTAAATAAGCAGAAACCTTGGCTCGTTTGTGCCACGTAGGCATATCATGCTTGAGAGTGTAGGGATACCATGACATTTTGTGCTTGGATCCAGCTGCTGTGTGAGAAAGCCCTGCGCGAGAGAGCTGTGAAATGTCTCGTGGGAGGCCTCTGCCCCTTGGCTCGTGAGCTGCATTTAAGCCCAGGTCCTTGCCCTTGGTCCTTGCCTAATTGACTTTGCAGGTATGCCTGTGCCCAGCCTGGCACCTTCCCGATTCTGCCCTTGCCTTGCTGACTAGACTTCCCGGTTTGACCTGGGATATCCCTCGTCGCCATAGACTTGTCCAGCGATCACAGGACTGTTGGGTGAACCTGGTTACCATCATCAGACCTGCTCTGCTCTTCTTCAGGTACTGTGGGACTGCACCTTCACCAGTCAGGTCACTGCCCTACCTGCGTTGTCACTCAGCTGCTGGCTTGCCTTCCCTTGCGGACCAGCCCACCTTTGCTGCTCCATGACAGTGGCCTTTAAGGCTCTGACAGGGCAGGTTGTCAGAAAGTTTGGCTTTACAGCCAAACTACCATAGTAATTGGACAGTGTCAAAACAGTAGATATGGCCTCTGGGATTACTTGCTGCCGAAAGCAGCTTGAAAAAACTTGAAAACTTTGCTACAACCAGTGAAGTGTCTTTGTGTATCTCGATACAATTAGGACCTCGCATTTCATTGCTTTCCTAGACCTTGCAGCTGACATCCAGACCTTTCTCACTCATAATCGGGCTACCACGTACACCGTGTTTCAACATTGCACATCACAAATGTGAAGCTGGTTCAGAACATGGAAGCTCATTGGTTAAAGAATGTGTTCTTGCAACTAATACTCTTAGAGCTCTGCTGGCTTGTACTGCTCTTGGAGTCCTAGGTAGGACATTAGGGTCTAAATTTAACCTACAGTGCCTTGGCTAGGATTTTTTACCTGGAAGTATGTGGTCCTCTTAGGGCTCTGTGGTTGAGACAACACATGATGAGTTGAAGAGTTGACTGTAAAAGTCAAAGAGGCAGCTGGCAGGGTATTCTGTCTGAGTACTCACCAGCCTCAATGTGTTATTTAATCTTACTACAAAATTAAGGACTAATGTTTGGTTTCCCTTGTACCAATAGGGAAACTATATCTTTATTGTATTAAAAAAACCAACCTTACAGTCTTCAGTATTTGTATGTTCAGGGAAGGAATCAAAACCAAGTACTGGCTCTGATATTGTACTGAGTGCTGCTCATTGCATGAGTAGGAGTTACGATAATGCACAACTGGAAACTCTCTAACACGCTTGAAATCAGAGTGCAGGCACAACTTCAGCTGTAGTAATTTCAAGTTCTGTCTCCCATATCTCTATATACTATAATAAGGGCTGGGGCTAAAGAACCGCTCTGACTGCAGAATTTCAGTCACACAGTGTTGCATTCTGCACTGGGTGTTCATATTTGATACCAAAATTGTGTTTCATCAATAAGCATCACCAAAAGACTCTCCTCTCCTCTTTGATTATATTTGCAACTACTGCTCACCAGTCCTTCAGAGATGAAGGACTTGATTTGCTAATCTAATACAATCACAAACCTGATAATTACACAGTCTAGGGAAGCAAGGAAGAGACATAGAATATGAGGGATGCGTACAACATTTAATATTTTTAGGCTTTTATCTTTGTGTTGGTTCTGTTTATTCTCCCACAGTTAGTCATTAGATCACATATTGAATGACCTATTAGTACTAGTGGTCACATAGATAAAAAGGGATATATTCAATGTTAATATACCTAATCTAGGCATGAATTTTTATATGAAATATGTTGATGTTTCAAATGTATTAATCTTCTCTTTTTCATGCCAGAAGACACAAGAAATACTAGGCACAGAAACTGATGCTGGATATAAGCCCTCTGAAAATGCTTGATAACTGAAGGCTTTTTAATAGAGAATGGTGCCCTCTGTCTCAAAAATTAGGTAGCCAAGTATGCAGCTGGCCTTTGGACTCTTACTAAAGAGCAAAACTGTGCTGTTAGAGCTGTTCTGATCTCAGATGTGATGTCTAAATATGCTGTAGGTAGATCAAAAAGTGATTGTTCAGTAGAAGGGATCCTATTTTTTAGAAAAGTGATGAGAAACTTGCATGTTGTTTATGGCATTTGGAAAATTTAAGTCAAGGTAACCGTTCAGGTGTTAGCTTTATCAGATCCAGCTTTATTTTAGTCAAGGGTTTGTTTGTTTGTTAGTTAATAGCAGAGGCCCAGCAGGCTCTTGTATTTACTTTCTGAGAATACTTTAGTTTTCATTTGTGATGATGATGATGCAGCTCAACTAAAAGGATGTAAGTGTATAATGTGCTGCCTTTTGATAATCATCTTCGCCCTCTGATTTAATTACCCATCAGATCTTTTAGTCCTTCTGATCTACATTCTGCTGGAGGGCTTTCAATCTGAGTAAAGTTTATCCAGGTTTGAGGCATGCTGGTGATAAAGCTAGACCTCTTGTTATGTAAGACGCATATGAAAGATCACCGCATTTAAATATGGGGGGTAAGGCTGACTCAGAATCTTAACCATCTTTGGGCAAATTGCAATACTTCTCTCTTTAACAAAGCCTTCATTTTGTCGGTGTGATTTAACTTCTACTCTTCCTTCCCTATGCGGAGGGGAGGCTCCACAAAGGAACAAATAGGAGAGGTGAAAAAAAAAATCCACTAGCAAGGGTACATTTCCAAACAAAAGAAGGGAGAGCAGCTACACAGCTGATGCACAGCAGCACAGAGCATTAAGAAGGTGGCTAGTGCATCTAGACCAGAAGTTCTAGGTTTTCAAAACAATTCAGAAACCTAGGGCATACTGTACTTTCATCATGATTCCAATACACTTAATGCAGTTGTATTTTTTTGATTGACTGTCTGCACATCTAGGCTCATTTTGCAACTGTGTGTGATGCCTCTGCAAGTCTAGACAGTGATTGTTGTTTATGCTTTATATAAAGGTTACATTTTAAATGATTTCCTGAAGTGGTCGAAGAAAAGAAGTAATTAATAACCTGCAAATTCATCCTCCTTTTATTTTGAGGAGGGAATTCTTTTACTTCTTTGTGTTACTGATTACTATGTTAATTCTTGGCAACAAATAATGCTGTAAGAAACTTTTGCTCCAAGCAAGTTAAAAAATAGCATCAAAGAAAAAAAATTAAGTGCTAATAGGAGCCAGTTTGTGTGTCCTAACACTTACTTGTTGGGAGTAGGAAAGAAATCCCAAATTTGTCATTGTGCATTTGTTTACACCAACATGTTATTGCTTAATCCACCATCCCTCTCCCTGATAAACACCCCCATCTGTCTGTAGAGAGAGGCCAACCTAGCAAGGCTCGTAGCTTGTTGGTTTAGAAATTAGGGTCTGGCGGGGGGGGAAGCTTCTGTTGCTTGTGCTCCAGGAGTGCAGTGATTCGGGGGGTTGTTAACTGCCCCGTCTAATGCTTACTAGGGGCTACAGCTGGTGCCAGCTCGCAGCATTTAGATTTTGAGAAGATGAGCATCCAGCCTGCTGGAGGATAAGATGCATTTGCCTCTCCGTGTGCTGGATATGATCTGTCCTTCGAGACGGAATAGTTTCAACCCCAAAACAGTTGTACTTCCAGATATGTGAGGGTAGCATGTGTGAAGTTTCTGTAAGAGACTCTCTAGCGTTTTTCTCCCATACAAAAAGTTTCCTCACTCTTTTTATGACTCCAGTTAAATCTCTGAAGGGGTGGGGGGGGGGGGTTGACCTCTGAATTCTGTTGGTTTTAAATTGGGCCCACCAGAAAAGGAGATAAATCAGTTTAAAGGTAATTTTACAGAAGAAGATTAAGAGGATATGAGGCCAAAATTGCTTGAAAAACAGAAATTAAGGGCTATGTTTTGTCTTAGATGGCTTGTGCAACTGACTTCAGATTAAGTGCACCCTTTTAGATGTGTTAGGCTGACAGTGCTGGGAAATGAGCCCAGGCCTTCTGACTTCTGGTAGCTTTCCTGACTGCTGGACTACAAACTCGCGTGACAGATTGCATCCAGCACAGTAGGCTGCAGAAAGTAGTTAATGGAAAATAGACTGCTTTGATGTTCACTTCTGGTGGGCTGATCCTCTGGTTTAAAGGCTAAACATCTATTGTCCTCAGTAGGAGTTTTCTTTACGAAAATCTTTCACAAAATCTGTAATTTCCCATTTCATTTTCTGAGACTGTGGTTTGCTCTATTTCTGCATTCAGTAGCCAGCAAATATTTTCAAGAGCGATTTGTAATTTTCGAGCCTCATAACTTCAGATGCCACAGACAGGACCTTTTTTTCTCAGAAATTGCTAGGAATCTGTCCTCTTCTGCTAAAGCGGATGTTTCTAAAGTATTTCCATTAGAGCACCAGAAACGAAGGCACCTAAACACACTGCCTACTTTCCTGAAAAATGGGGCTAAGCACTGCAGAGATGCACCTTAGAAAACAGGCTTGGCTAGAATTAAAATGGGGGGGGGAGGGTGAGGAGAGTGAGAGCAAATACAGTAACAGCCTATGATTAGAAATCTTAACAATGACAGTGAGTTCTGTTTAATTTCTAACTGCTTAAAAGCAGGCCTGGGGAAATGCTCTGCTTAGAAATGTCATGGAAAGTGCAGCTGGTCCATGGGCTTTATCTTGAAAAGCAAAGGATCTTTCCCATTTTGTAGTAACACTGCCATTTACTGGGCCATACCACTAGCAATTTGCAACAATGGGAGGGAAAAAAGCTGCCATTTGACCTAGAATGCAATTTTCAACTAATTAATAAAGTGACCATTAGTGCCCGAGGGGATAATAACAGGAATAAGAACAAATTACTATGGGGTGCAAAGGAGGCTTGGGCATTGTATTGCAAATTTCTTACGGCACTATTATTCTTTTTTTTCTCACTAATACTTTTAAAGTGCCCCCACTCAACACTTGCTCCTTGTAGGACCCTTGCAAACCACATAAGAATTAGCCCTTCAAAGATCAATCAGGATCTAATTGTTGTTAACAAAGTGCCACCTGGAGAGAAATGTTACAATATACCTTCATTACAAAGCATTCAATCTCTCTCACGCTCACAAGTCCTGGCTACAGTACAGACAAAAAGAAGCGGTTGCTAGCATTAAGATCAGGCACCTGCAATTGCTTGTAAAACACTGCCAGTCCCTGCACAAATATGCTCCTACCATTGCATGAGCCTCGTCAGAACTGCTCTGTTTATGCTTCCTCGGAGCAAATTTTGCTGGGGTCTCTCTTTGCAATGCTTTAACATATCACCGAAGCCCTCGTATTGATGGGGACGTTAGGCGAAGCAACTACACCATTTGCCATCCTCTTTCATAGGCTCCAGGATCTGCTCTCAGTAAGGATTCTGCTGTATTTTATGGCCCCTGCTCTCCATGTCCCAAAGGCAAATGTTCAGGAAGGCCCCAGTGAACTGACTTTTAATGCCCTGGTTTCCTTTCTCTGCCCCGTCAGAGATTTTACTTGTAGGTATGCAGGTCCTGCCTGTGGTAGTACTTTGCAGCTTCGGTGGTTAAAATTCCAGACAAGACCCACACTGACCAGCGTCTGCCACTTAATTCTTGGACACCTTTGTGGCTACATGTCCACAGTAGTTGAAGTCGAACTGATATTACAGTCATCTGTCCTGAAAATTTCCAGTGGACGGCTTTGTAGCAAATTGAAAACTACTTGTCCGCAGACTTGCTTTGCTTGTGCCTTGTTTACAAAGTCAGGGAGTCGGCTTGACTGAAAGCTAACCTGCTCAAGAAACTAAAAATAAATACTAGTTTTTGATCAGTTACTCGATCCCTCTGCTGTGGCTGCACAAAAGCTAGCACCAACGTGAAGGAGGGGCAGAAACTGGTGGCTGGGAGCAAGTGAGGGAACACAGAACCTTGCCTTTAGTGGAAGGACTTGCTCCACGTTAAGGTGAACCCAGCCTCTCTTCCCAAAAGCATTTTGTAAAATTTTAATTTTTTTTCTTAAGCAGTGGGAGATACAGACTCGTAGAACAGCCCAGGCTGGAAGAGGCCTTGAAAGATCATCTGGCCCAACCTTTCATGGGAAAGGGAACCTAGATGAGATTACCTAGCACCCTGTCCAGTCACATCGTGAAAACCTCCAGTGATGAGGACCCTACCACATCCCTGGGGAGGTTGTTCCAGTGAGTGATTGTTCTCACTGTAAAGAATTTCTTTCTTCTATCGAGATGAAACCTCTCCCAGTGCAACTTGGACCCATTGCATGTTGCCTTCTCAGTGTGGCTCCTTGTGAAGAGAGAGCTTCCATCCTCTTCGTAGCTGCCCTTTTTTAAGTACCAGAATACTGTGATGAGGTCCCCCCCGAGCCTTCTCTTCTCCAGGGAGAAAAGACCTAACTCCTTCAGTCTTTCCTCATAGTGCAGGTTCTCCAGCCCTTTGATGATCTTCATGGCCTCCTTTGGACCCTCTCCAGTCTGTCAGCATCATTCTTGAATTACGGGGACCAGAACTGGACACAGTACTCCAGGTGTGACCTGACAAGTGCCGAGCAGAGCGGGATGATCACGGTTTTGTCTCTGCTAGCAATGCGCCTGCGGATGCAGCCCAGGATGGGATTTGCCATAGTTGTTGCTGCAGCGGCACACTACTGACTCCAGTTCAGCTTGTTGTTCAGCAGGACCCCCAGGTCCCTTTCAGCAAGGCTGCTCCCCAGCCTGCTCCTGGCCTGTACTGGGCACTTTGGTTATGGTGTCCCAGGTGCAGGACTTTACTCTTGTCTTTGCCAAACTTCATACTGTTCTCGGTAGCCCACTCTTCCAGCCTGTCCAGGTCTTTCTGTAAGAAGTCTCTCCTTTCTGACATGTCCGTCTCACCGCCCAGTTTAGTGTCATCAGCAATATACATTAACCTTTGACAAGCTGGTGCCTTACATTATGAGTGATGGCTGTAGTGAGTTAGAACGAAGGCAGTGAACAGCAGAGAGATATAACCTTTATTTCAACAGATGTCCTGCTCATTCTGAGGATCAGGAAGTTGGAGAGTGAAGGAGAGGTGGAAGCAATCTCCTCTCTTTCTGTTCCTTGCTCAGATTAGCCGCCTGCCCAAGCCCTTATCCGTACTGCTCCAGAGAACTGAGGGAATCACTGGAAGGGAGTGCTCAGGTACCTTGGCCAGGTTGATTCTTTAATGGATGTACATGGAGGCAGGAATCTTCTGGAGATCGAGGCAATGCTAACAGCCTTTAGGCTGCTGGTTTTACTAGAGAAATTGCCCCTGTCTGGCCTCTGTCTCATACAGATAGGTACATGGGGAGAAGTGGCACGCTTAGTCCCTGTCTTGTTGGATAACTAATCCCAATGCCCTGCTTGCCTCATATTTTGGAATATATGTAGTGCAAATAGAGAAACAGAAGATATTTTTTCTGATAAAGAGCACATTATACCAAACCAGACCAATCCTTCTGGATCCAGGAAGACTTCATGTGTTAAATGTCATTCCGAATGTCCTTAACTAGCAGATACTGGCTGTATGTGCTCACCCTGCAGTTGTTTTCTAAACAGTCAGTGTTATAGCCACAATTAAAACACGTGCTTTGAATTTTTCATTTTGACTTAGTGTATCTCTGACCATCATCAGCTTTCAGGTAAGAAGACCGTTGATCATAAAGGATCTGTCCTGCTTTAACGTCAGTGAAGATTTGCCAAAGAACTAAATGGTGATGTTTGAAATACAAAGTCTTTGGTGTAATTGGGACAGTGAGGCTGCACCAAACTAGTAAGTATGTACAAGCTTTGCTTACGTGTGGTGGAGGAAAGGAACAAAACACCCGCTATGACTGGAAGAGAGTCCCCGAACAGCTCTGAAAGAGGTGGGCTTCCACCAGCACAATCCCAGACTTGCAGATTGCCTTTTTGATTGACTAAATGTCAATCATGGCATAAGCATAAAGCAGCCCAGAGCATAAAATGGGCACCTCTCAGCAGTCTGGCATCCTTGTGCTTGAAATGAATCAAAAATGGTTCAGCTACTTGGTCTTTTCAGGTGAAAAGTGTTCTTAAATGGCTTTACTGGAGTTCCAGTGCTTGCCTCTGGAAGTTAGCAACAAAGGCACATGCTTGGGACGCCTTGCTACCTATGCAGGAATCTGCAGTTGTGTGTGATTGTGTATCCGCTCATTGACAAACAGCGTTCATTAGGGAGTTCTCATTGAACACGTGTTTTCAGAGTTGATGAGTATCTAATTTGGTCTGCTGCAAGAGGATTCTGTGTAATTGGTAGGATATGGGACAGAGTTAGGAAACCTGATTAATTCCCCTGCACCTTCCTAGACCTGGCATTTACTAACTCTGTGACCTTGGTCAAGACATACCAGTATCTTGTGACACCCATTGTCATCTGCTAGAGCACAGCCTGCCCTCTTTAGAAGTCTCTTATGAAGCTTCGATCCATTGGGCACTGATTGCTGTCGTGGGTGGCCACTAAATGTGTGGAACAGTGCCCCTAATAAGTCTGTAATGCTGAGGCCAGATACCGAGGTGTGCAAAACTAGAAGCCACTTGGAAATATTGGCAATTGTGCTGCTCTTTGCTAAAAGAGGGCTGATGATATTCACCTATCAAAGAGATTATAGCTTGAAGAAGGGCAGGAGATTGTTTTGTGAAGGGGCTATAGGACTGCACAGTATCTGGGTAAAGCTTCAGAGAAGGAACTGTGTGAATAAATAGAGGCGGGGTACAGGGGGTTATCCAGACTGCAAATCTCTGATCAAATTCATGCTTTCCAAAGAAAGGCACAAGGAACAGAGATGGAAGGGTTTGCCATCCCCAAAACAGCTTGGCAGTCCCCCAGGACTGTAGACTGGCTTCACCAGAGGGTCTGTTCTTCTGCTGACACAAGAGATGGATGTACATATAAGTCCCATTAGCATTGAAGGGAGGTGCCTGCTAAACTTTCCCACGCGTTAGCAGAGGAAAAGACTTTTAAAGGTATCATCTCGAGAGGTAACAGAAGGTTCTTGCTGCACATGTTGCATTTCTTTAATATTTGCCTGTGATACAGCTATATGCTTACATCATTTGGATGTATCAACTTGACATCTTGCTGTCCCAAAGAGGCATTTTGGAACCGTCCAGCATGCTTTCCCATTATGCTCAATGCAAGTCTATAAATATACAACTTGTGTGTAACCTGTTTGCATACTGATTCCCTGTGTCCCAGATCAATCTGTTGTTGATTTCCAAGGACTATAGTCTCCTTTGATTCCTAGTTTTTATTGAACACTCATCAGCAGGGATATATGCTTGATTTTTTTTTTTTTTTCCTTCTGTGGCTGTTTTTCTGTCTTTTGTAGCAAACATTAAAGTTTATTTGTGGGCTGAGGAAAGTTATACTCTTTGTGACAATGTGTTGTGGGGCTTTCTTTAATCCTGTGGGGTATTTGGGTGCATTCTGTTGGGGGAGGGATGGAAGGAGTAAAAGAAAAAGCCGTAGAAATCAGTGGAACTGGAGATCTAGAGTCCTAGAAGGTGGCAATCTGTTAATTAGTGTTCTTGGGAAAACCTGCCTGTGATGAAAATAAAGCCCCATCGTTAAAACCCACTGCATTTTCCTTTTCTGCCCCTGAATGTTGTTAACAATGTTGCACTCTGGTTAAGTAAAAATCTAAAACTGCAGTGAAGTGTTAGTAATCGGTTCCTGAGCAGATTCCCTAATGCTATTCACTTTTCCCTGCTAATCTTCCTGTGTGAGTTATAACAATGCAGCACCAAATGAGAAGGAAATGTCAGGTTATGTTTCAGGGCCAGCCTCCTGCCCACCCTCCATCTGTGCTGATGTCAGTGCTTATTGGAACATATGCTGCCTGTTGCTCACTGACCATCTGTTAGCTGAGCTGATGAAGTGTTCCCGTTGCTGGGACAACCCGGCCCTTGATTGCCAGTGGCACCGCAAACATTTTCCGCTCAGGTTTCACTTTTATCTGTGCTCTGGAATGGCAGCCCCGCTGCGGTACGGGTTACCCCATCCCTGCCTTTTGCCTCGACTTGCGGGGGGAGCGCAGTCAAAATTCAAGTTTACGAGGTTTAGGGCGAATGTTTTTACGTTCTGCAGCAGAGCTAAAGTGCCCGTGATAAACTGTCGGCGTTACAGGCTCGGACGTAGGGGCAGGCACGCTTTCCGATGGGAGCCCAGGGTCGGCGGTGGTTAGAAAGTTTGTGTGATGAGACTGCAGCTGGCATCGTGCAGAAACACTTACTGCCCCGAAAACCTGCAAGGCTACAGAGGGAGTTTTGGAGCCAAGCAAAAGGCAAGAGATGGGCAACTTTTCCCTTGGTTAAGAGTCGCTTGGTCTGTAATTGCTGCGTGTTGTAGTTGTACCTGACAGCCACAAATTTTTCAGACGTCAGTGAATCCAAATGTAACCATTCCTTTACGGTGTAGGCCTCAGTTTGTGGAGTGAAAGCGTTGTCGAGCCGTAGCGGCGATAATAAAACCGTTTGCTCACACGCAGCCTTTTTGTAGCTCTGCCTGGTGAGCTTTCCCCCCTCTCTTAAAAATGCCTACAAATGTTAATCAATCCTCATGACAAGCCTGGAGGGCTGGCAGGTGGTATTCCCATTTTAAAGAGGGAGAAGCAAAGTGTGAGAGCTGGCACGAGAAGCACGGCGTGCCCACCTCCCAGCCCTCGCCTGCTGAGATCACTAGACCATATTGCCCTTCGTTACACACCAAGAGCCCCAGCTCAGCCGTGGGGCCAACAGGAGCTGCATACCAGACACGAGGGCCGAGTATGCTGTCCTGTAGTTTTCCATCTTATACGTGAAGGGACCAGAGCAGCATCTGATAAATCAAGTTTGTTGGTGAGGCTGAGCGCAATAGCTAGGGTAAAAAGTGATGGTCTTTAGGATGCAGAAAGTGGGGATGCTCGGTAGCATTAAATGCTCTGAAGTTGTAAAACATCTCGATCGCGCGTTTTCTGTGTTGGAATTCCTTGGCATTTTCCCTGCTGACCCTGGGGTTTTGGTCCCTGGATGACCGCGGTCACTTACATGATGTCTCAGCCCCAGCCTCGGGGCCAAAGACTCTCCCATCGTCCTTCCATTTCTCTCCCTTCCCTTCCGTCCAGCCTTGCTTCTTTCCTGTTCTCCCAAAATCTTTTCTCAGACATGTTGTCCCTTGGCAGTCCCTACACAGCAAAAGGGAACTTTTTTAGCTTTTCTCTCTTCCAGCCTACCCTTTCTGTCTCCTATCACAGTCCTCTGTCAATCGTACCTGTAGTCTGGCCAGTCAGCCGGGCTCTGGCTGACCTTTTTGCCAGCCACCCTTGCTTCTCATGTCTCTAACATTTTCTTTTCTTTCGTTCCTAGCACAAAAATCCTCTTCCCATTTTTTAATGCATCCTGTCAGATATCTACACCATCTTTTCATAAGGCCAAGTTATACGCTCTTCAGAAAAAGGGCTATTTATTTTTCACCCTATACATCAATTATTGTTTTAATTAAATGACTGAATAGTACAATAATGCTGTGCGCTCAGAGACTACATGACGTGTGGTAGAGCTGCATAAGATATGATACATACTGACGTAATCCTAGGTGTTAATAATAACAGACAACTTCAGCATATGTTGCTATTTCAGGATGTTCTGGCACAACAGGCTGGTTTTATTCACCCAGGGGACGAGTACGTGAACAAATTACCACAAGGCCAGCGAGGGTGGGGATTTACATTGCCTCATCTGCTTTGTGGTGAGCGCCTGAGTGTTGGGTCTTATTCCGTGGCACGTGTGAGGTAGCGTGCTGTGCTTTTGTCAAGTGGCAAGCCAGGTCTCTTACCTTGCCCTTATTGTGGTTATGATAACAGCATTTATCTGCAGTTTATCACGATTACCACAATGGAGCCTGAGCACTCTAAATTTATACCCTCTCCTGTGTCAACTCGTTTGGTGCCGGTCTGCTTTTAAATCCACTTTGGTGTCCTTGTTTGTTGCCAGAATGGTGCAAATGTGCCAGTAAGTAGATGAAAATTGAGCCAATCTTTTCTCCCCTCCAAGAATGTCATAGAGCTCCGGGGTTTTGCTGGCTTTACAGGCCTGGACTACTGTGCATTTTGAGTCAAAACAATGCAGAATTTAACACTTTGCTTTAAGATTTGACAACTTGATTTTCCCTCGATCAAAAAACGTGAAGGAAAACTGGTAGCATGAGCCACCATCTGCCCAGCCTCCAGCAGGATTTGCCGTTCCCAAGTGAAAGTGCTATTTTTACACAGGACAGGACTGCATGTTTTGTGTAGTTTTTAGACTCAGATTAAATAGTTGCACTGATTTCTACATGTGGCTGAGAAGGTAGAGTGTGGCTTTACTGGGTGGTATTTGAACAGTGAGAGGGTAAATGAAAGAATTTCAAAGCTTTGAGATGCTACTAACAAGGTGAGACGAGGCATATGCATGTACTTTGCCAGAAATTTGTAATGTCTGCGCTTTTCTAGGAGAGTGTAGCAGCTAAGGGTCATGTTGAAGTTCCAGATAGTGATGCCTTTGCTGCCTTCATGGGTAGCTATGTAATGGTTACCATCCTCATCTTAAGCGGTGGTGGAGGTCTCTGGTGCTGTGTCTGTCTACAGCACTGGAAGGCAATCCGTAGATGTTTTATTGCAAGCACATATACGGGCTTCTGTGGTGTGTACCTAAGCTTTGGCTTGCAAAAAGCGGAGGGGGGGGCAGATATAAATTGCCTGCTTGATATTGCTTAGACAGGGGTATCAGAACTACTTACAGAAGCACTGTTGGGCTGCTAGGGAAGTGCCTCAGCCCGTCGATGTCTATTGACACCATTAGAGAAATACTGATTTTTAACCAGCCGAGAACCTGATCTCTGCTGTGGCTGGAGTGTTAGGCATTCAGAGCTCTGCTTAATCACAGCTTTAACGCATTTCCTGAATCTGGATGGTTGGATCCTGTAAGAACAATAAATACTTGCTTGCACTGCTGTGCCCTAAGGTTTGCAAAGCGGGGCTGTCGTGCGTGCTTTTGTGAAAAAATCCTGTCCTCGCCGCAGCGTGGGGGGTGGGCTGCCGCTAACATCAGTTGCACGAGGATTTGCTCTGCGCTGCCCGGGTTCTGGAGATCGCTCTCCGCACAAATTAATTAAAAGATGCCTTAGGTAGGTGTCCAGCCGGCACAGAAGGAACCCAGCTCTGTTACTAGTCTGCAGTCCCCGGTTTTCCAGCTGTCACTATGTAATACGGTCTCCCTCTCACGTAATTCCTTCCTGTAGTCCAATAGAAGTCCTTTAAAGAAGCAAAAAAAAAAAAAAAAAAGAAAGAAAGAGGAACAACAAGCAAGTAATCCTGTCATACGATCTGCCCCAGTAGTTTGGGGCCTGTTTCTCTTTCAGGGGCTGTGAGCTTGCTTTGAGGTGCACAATAGAGATGCCTCCTCCATTGACTGGGGGGCTCAATGAGCCAAACTGGGCAGCAGCCCCGGGAACAGCAGCAGCAGCAGCAGTGGTGCAGCGCAGTAATGGGCCCAACTGTTAACTGATTTAACACTCTGCCAGCTGCAGTCCCTGAGCTCAAAGATGAGCGGCGAGCCTTTGAATATTACCTTTCAGCCAATTAGACATATGTCACTGCCATAAAACCTTTCATGTGTGCTCCCGTCGAGGGGAGGATCCGCTGGGGAGAAGGAGGGAACGGCGTTACCTGCCTCCCTCCCGGGCGCGCGGTCCCTCCCTCCGGCAGGAATTTCTTGTTGTTTCTGGTATTATTTTCAGCACTGGTGCAAGTGCCTGGTGAGGGGTATGGGGGAAAGGGAACGACTCTCGGAGCTCCGGGAGTTTTTCCGACAGTCTTGTAGGCTGCCTGGGATAGGAGGCTTTTACAGAAAAGGTGGGTTTGGGTCTTTAGATTGAAATGAGACCTCTTTCGTCACCTGAACTCTGGGAAGCTTAACATCATCATCTGAATCGGCCCAAGTTCGTTTCACATGTCAGAAAACTCCTGATCTCAAAGAACCTTTGGATTCAGGCAAATTAAATGAGTATGCAGATGCCAGAGGACTGGTGCCGAATGCAAAAGTTTTAGCCCAACAATCAATTTTGCAAAAAAGCACCAGTAAAATTGTTCCTAGTGAGCTGCAGCTCAGGGAGAGCACCGCAGGCTGCGTGCTTTGTCCAAAGGAGCAGCAGCAGCAGCAGCAGCCGTACCACTGAGTCAGCAAACACGGGTCTGGGGTACCCGCCACAGCTGCTCCGCAGTCAGTGCCTTTAGGGCACGGGAAATGAATGTTGCGGATGCTTATTTTCAGAATCGGTGTGGAAGGCAAAAGTGTTTCTATCGGTCATAGAAGAGAGACGCCGCTTTTTATTCCTTCACATTGATGGAATATTTTTATTTCAGTAAGGTTGAAATTCTTATTTCGGTCACGTCAGTTTCTTTTTGCTTTTTATATTAAAATACACAAAAATGCAATATTAAAAGGCATATTAAATCATGGTAAAATACGGCAGATTATGGTAAGTTTTAAAAATAAAATATTTAGTATAACATGTTTAAAATATTTGAATTACCAAAGTCAATTCACTTTAATAACAAGTGAATTGAAGCTAAGAAGTTGTGCCAAAATGAACAAAATTAAAAGGATAAGATAAACGAAGGATTTTTTCATAGCAATGTAAAAATCAAAGCATCCTGGGGATGAGGGCTGAGGGACAGAAAAACATTTATTTTAAAATCCTAAAGCTTTCAAGCTGGCACTTGCTGCTGACACTGTTGGTGAGCAGAAATGAGTGATCCAGAGCTGTGTGAAGACTGTTTGGCTTTCCCACTGGCGGTGAGAGACCTGCACAGGTTTTGTACGCTATCGTGGACAACGAACTGTGCGTGGCATGCAAGAAAAGAGGGGAATGGGTAATGGCTATCGCTTCCCTAACTTGGGAGAGGAGTGCTGAAACTAAGTTAGTCGGCTAGGTTAGTCTCTGAAGAAGTGTGATTGATTTATTCAGTTTTGGCTTTCTCGAGTTTATTCTGGGTTTTCCTCCTCAGTATCTTCAGTCATCTTCCCAGTAGGATGTTCTCTGATTTAGACTTTTGGTGCTTGGTAATGGGGAAGTAGTGCTTGTCAAGGGCAATGAGGCAAAAGGTTTTTTGGGGTGAGGCTCATGCTGGATCTAAATGTGCAGGAGTGGTCTTCAGGTATTCAGTCCTCTTCACACCTGAAGAAAGGCTTGAGTTTAGTTTTTGAAAAAGAAACTCTCTTTTCCAAAAAACTCTTCCCTTGCAGTGTTTTGACCAGCTTCAGGCAGTGATGGCAGGATTATGGAGTGGTAATACATAAGCTGAAATGAGATGCTCTTTGGAAGATCCCAGGGTTGTAGTCAGACAAATACTTTAAGCCGGCATAAGTTGTCAGTGTTGATAAAAGCAGTAGTTCCACATTTCCTCTGCTTCTGGCTGCTTGTTCTTGCCCTTGTACTATTCTCTTCCTTTCACCATACTTTTCTTTTCCTAGCCTAATTGCGAACTGGAGCAGATTCAGCTGGAGTTGGGAGAGGTGTGGGGGGTGTAGCTGGATCCATTTTCCCCAGTCTAGTTCATTGCACAACTCCGCAAACCCGTGTGTCAGTAGGCAGGGCATAGTACCACCGAGGATGGAACTGAGCAGCCAGGGCAGGGAGAGAGCAGGACCACTTTTTTTCTGTGTTAGCACTAGCTTATTGTCTCCATTGAAGTCTATTTTCCCGTTTAATAAGGACAGTTTGCCCATTTTTAGCAGCTGGAGCACCTGCCAAAAGGAGCCACTTGAGGAGATCTTACAAAGTACAAGTGAGCGTGTTGTCCAGCCAACAGCCGGTGAGCCAAGGTCAGGCATTCCTCTTGCTGATGGTTCCTGTTGTCAAAATTCTTATGAAGGTCCTTGCAGGTGTCACCACCTCTAGACTTGGTTTGCATGTGACAACTTTCTCAGTGGAGCAGTTCGGTACTGCTAAGCGTGGTTTTGATGACGGTCCTCACTTTATCTGAGTACGTAGTTTGTGGGTAAAAAAGAGACTCTGAACACAAGTAGGGAACTGATAAATTTGAATATACCATCGGTAAACAACATGATATTTTCCCCCTGTGGAAGCGTGTCAGACATTTATTTCACAGGTCTTGTATGACATGATTATTCTCTTTTTCATCTTTCTCTGCCAAATCTTCACCGAAGTGATCCTGCAAACTCTGTTCCTTTCCACTGTCAGTCATTCAGTTGGTATGGCTTGGAACTTGCATATCTTTGTGCATTTGAATCCATTACTAATGCATAAGCATTCATCAATTTGGCAGGAATGGACATTACACATCTGTAATTCATAAGCTTTAGGACAGTTTTGGGTGATGATGATTCAGGCATCCACTGAATGTCCAAATTCCCTTTGGCATCAGTTGTCCAGCCATAACTTGTTGGATCCAGCAGAGTGGGTTCACATTGCAGGAATCATCTCCAAATTCCTGCTTAATAGTTTGCATGCAGTTCATGCTGGAATAAGCAATCTTTGCATGGGGGAAGCTGGCTGGAGTCGATTTCATCCCTTTTGGCAGAGAAGGGTTGATAATGGCATCAGTTGTTGCACTTTTAGGGACAAACAGATGGCATGTGAATTCTTGTAATTTCTGAAAGAAGCCTGATGAAAGCTCCCAGGGTTGTCCAAACACTGAAAAGTTATATTGATAATGGCATTTTCTTTGCATGAGTTCTAGGGCTCCCAGTTTTCCTTTGTCTGAAAAAACACTAACAGCATTGCATCCCAAAAAGACATGCAGGCCAATCAGTACTCTGCATGCGTTAGTCCCAGGGGAGCACGCTATTATATTACTGTCAGTGAGCGATGTTTTGTGTCTGTTTTCTGACTTTCTCATGCATTAGCCAAGATCTATATTACTGCTGGATTTTACCCATTGTTTGAGCATGCACTATAACGCACATCTTCCTTCTTTAATGGTACTTTGAGAAGTCCTGTTTTCTTGTGGCGGTCTCTGATTAGGAACAATGAGAGGTTCACAGTTGAACAGAGATGTGATGTACTTTACATTTGATTTACACACACACGCACACCATTTTTTAAGCAAGAATTTGATGAGGTTTGACTTGCTGATGGGACAAGAGAAAAATTTGTCTCTTACTTGGATTTCGTGGCCTGCAGTTGTGTCCTTGAAATAAATGCTGGTAGTGGATCCTCTTGGATTTCTTACCACCTTTTGTTGGTTTTGTCTGGTAAATGTTTAACAATGTATTAACTTTATGACTTTCTGCACCTTCGTATAGTTCAAATGAGCAGAGATGCCTTGTTAACACCACTCAGCCTTTGGACAAGTCTTTGTTAATAACACAGACAGATGGGATAGTGATGGTTTCAGGGGGGCTTTGGTGGATCGGGTTTTTTTTCCCCCATCTGACTAAATAAACTAAGTCTTAGTCAAAGAGGTTTATCCATTGCTCTGTTCTTGCTGATGGGCTTAAGTCTTCCTTCTATCCTGTTAGCATTGTATGAAGAAGCCATGTGCGTTTGACTTAATTCAGTTCTGAGGACTGAAAAGGCCACAGCTCACTCTCACTGCATACTTTGATGTCTGCTGTCCTCCGTAAAACTGCTCTACACAGCACCACTTGGATGCCTATTGATTTTTTACTTAGTTGCTTTCAGCTCTCTGTTCAGCACTAAATTATCTTTGGCAAGCATATCCGTCAACAAGTTGTCTGGAGACGTGATCTGTTTTCCCTTTGTCACCCTGGCTGATAAGTACCTAGTGTCTCCTTCAAACCTGGTCTTTTGGGCTCCAAAGGTTTTGTTTCTCATTGAAATATTGTTTATTGGTTTACATTTTTTCTTTTTCAGTAGAACCACTCTTGCTTTGAGATAAAAGTTACTATCATATCTGCATTAACAAAGACACTTTATGATAAATGCAAAGATCACTTGCATACAAAGGGTTTTCTCCTGCAGAATATTCAGAATTTGGATTATCCATCTGGTATTCTTCGGCACTGTTATTTTGCCTGCCTTTGCTTTTAAAGTACAAATAACATCACCACCAGTAATTAACAAACTCTTGCAGCCACAGTTTTTCTACTGAAAATGGCAAAGATCCTGGTTCTTTGCAATATTGCTTACTTGCACATCAGCACGTGGTGTATTACATTTTACAGGCAATTACTAGTCCTTTGTCTTTTCAAGTATTTGGGAGGTGGGAGGGTGTTGGGGGCTGGGGTTTTTAAGTTTTGGGCTTTTTTCTGGTGGAAGATGCATTTGTAGTCCTTGGATCCTGTTTCTTTGTTTTCCTAGAAGTTTCCCCCTTCTCAGCCATTGTTGCTGTACTCCTTTGACCCAATCACATACCAAAAGACCTATTTTTGGCCAAGGTTATTCATACTTTTCATAATCTTGAATCTGTGATGCTTTGTTTTTGTTCAAGCCTTTGACAATATCCTGAAAGAGAATCTGGTTGCGGATTTAGGCAGCTTTCAGAAGAGTATTTGCAAATGCATGCTCAGATGTGGCTTTAGGTTAGATCTTGTCTTCTGAAATTGTGTGAAGTGTGTGCATTTTCTGTGTTGTTTCAAAGATGTTCACTCCTCCTCTCCTCACTGCTTACTTTCAACGATGTGACACTAATATTTCAAATCTGCAATAAAAGATGCATGTATTGGAGGCAGCAGCAAAGTTCACCGTCGTGTAAGCATAAACAGAATGAGCATATGTTAATGAAAACTGATATCGTGGCATTCAGTTTTCATTTATTTGGTGACCATCTTGGAAAAGCTAACCAGATTGACGGTAGTAATTTGTCATCAAACTGCTAAACCACATAGATAAGTTCTGTAACAACAATCGAACCACAGAGATAATGAAAAGTCTGCCGGTTCATACAGATAAATCCATCCTAACTCAAAATTTGGCCCTTCAAATGATACCACTTAACTACCCAGAGTCATTGATTAAGAGGAAAAGGGCTGTATTTCCACCTCGGTGAGCACTCAAGCAGTAATAGGAGGAGGAATACAGATATTCTTTACACTGTCCCTGACTTTCCTTAACCAAGCAGAGGGTGTGAAATTTTAGCAAAAGGGCAGAATTCAACAACTCAGTAAGATACAAGAGCAAAATAATGCAAAGATGGGTTCCTCTCAGAGCAAACTGCTTTCATTCAATGCTTTGTGTCATTCAGCTCACATACATTTCTGATACTACTCTTATTTTTCTGGCTCCCCTTCAGAACTGGATGGATAACTCCGTTGTTACTGGATTTTCATATATATATAGCCTTGAAAAATCAAACCCTTCCATTCTTTCTCCAGTCTCTGTAATAAGAAATGACTAGATGGATCTGGACCAGAAATTTGTTGACATGGGTATGTTCCTGGGAAGCATTTCTTCCTTAGCAAAACAACCTAGTTGGCTAAATTTCACGTGGTTGCAAATGCGCCCATCGGCTCTAGCCAGCAATATTTGGTAGTGCCATAAATGAAATAAATATTGCCCTCAGAAAGCAGTTGCCTGTGCAGAGCACTGTTTGCACAGTTCTCCCACTCACCTTTCTTTGATTACATGCATTTAGATGGTAAGTAAGTGGAAGGAGCAGACAAACATACAAGTGGTAACAGACTAAATAATGTGATTAATAAGGTAGATTGACTGCCTGTATACTACTTTGTATTTCTGCTTTGATCTGGATGTTTTAAATGGCCCATAATGACCAAGACAGGGAAACCTGAGAATCATCCACCTAAGAAAATTTGTTAAAAATTTAAGACGAGTAGTTCCATGGCAAGACTAGAGGAACTGGAGGAGCATGATCTCTGTGGGATTTCTGCTTTGTGTTTGTATACTCTGGTGTTTAGTAAAGTGTTGGCTCTAGTCGAGGGTTTTCCCCATGACTGAGACATTCATAATATTTCCCATACGGACTCCTTGCACCTTCCGCTAAAGACTTGTCTTCAATAAGGGCACAAACAGAACGGCCTTCTTCAACCCAGGTGTCCATTTTCATGAGACTTGCAGGAATTTAATATCTTGGAGTGTAATTTCAACCTCCAACAAACTTGGTGGAAACTAGCTACTTAAGTCAAAGGCCATTAAGAGAGTTGAGTGTACATGAAGATAGGCAAACATGCAGAAAATTATTGAACAAACCTTCTTTTTTCAGTAAACTTGGCTTAAAATAGTTGTTGAACATCAGGCTCTTACGTCTGTGCAGGAATATTCCATCAGCTCATAGTGACTTCATTGCAGATGTGAATCCTTGATTCTTTGGGCACTTCCTTATCTGCTGATATGTGCATTTAGGAATCGGATGTGAAGGTCACTTTTTCTGATGGCTTATTTCCTTTGAAAATATAGCGAGATACAATGAACATGGACATAGCTCTTCAAATGTGAGGTTTTGTCCTATTTAAAACATGCCCTGTGTGCTTGAAACCATTGGTTATTCTTGCCTTTTTTTTTTTTTTAGTGCCTTGGAAATCTTGAGAGTCAAACACAGGTACCATATCTGTCGTTGAGCAGAACAATTAAGGTAATTAGCCAAAGCAACTACTCAGTCTGTGCAAAGTAGAGCTGAGGAAAATAGGAGGACTCTCTCCCCGTGGAAGAGGTACTTGAAGTTACCTCCAGATTCTCAGTAACTGCTGTCAACTTGAGAATTTAGCCGGCATGCAAATCAAAAAGGACAAAGCCCAAGCAAGAGGAAAAGGGAAAACAAGACACTTAAGACCATCCCAGAGGAGATTAGATGATGATCCCTCTACAGGAACTCTTGACGCCCCAGATGCAAGCTTAAGAGACGGTCCTGAATCAGACGTGTCAGAAAGCACAGAGCTAACAACAGCCGCTGGGCCCAGCTCCCCGGAGGCTGCACTGTCCATCAGAAATTAGTCATTGGGGCAGAAGTCGTAAAAGAAGGGGAGAGTCGGAAACAACCACTGTCCTCTGCTGGGACCCCGCAAGCCAAGCGAGCGATGTGAGCGGGAGGTATTGCTTGTGGATGGCTGCGATAACCCCGCTTCAGGGCAGTGCTGGAAGGTAACTGCTGCCAGTGGGGTGTGCAAAAATATTTAAGGTCTTAACTGCCACAAGAAAATACAGATGCTGCACCTGAAATAAATCACCTGAAGTGCTTACAGACGATGGAATAAATGTCAAAATTGTTCGGCCGTAGAGAAGCACTATGGCAACAGTGAAGGGTAACCTCTCTAGCAATTTTGCACTTGTCTTTTTTTGGCCCTTGGGTCCCTCAGTATTTCCACCGTGGTGGCATTCAGACGGTAGCGGGACGTGTCGGTGCCACACATACTTGTCCCGCTCACGGCAGCCGAAGGCTGGTGACACACGAGTGTGACGGCTGTCTTGCCTCGCTGCTGCTGCAGCTGGGAGGACGCGTGGAGCACGGCGTGCTCCGAGGACGTCTGTCAGGGCTGGTGTTGGGGAATGGTGCGGATGCTGTCTTACGGTTAGAGTCCAAGCTCGGGGGATTCCTGGAGAACTCCTTGCAGGCAGCGTATCGTAACAGTGCTGGTAAAAGCGCTTCAACCGTAGCTTGTGAGGAGAAATGAGGAAATCGTTTGGGGCTGCGTGTTTTCTAAAAGCTTTAACTCTTCGCTCCTGAAGCGCACTCTGGTGTACCGATAGTTCAGCAGTGTGTTCAGCTGGGGGGATCTATACAGGGAGGCTAGGGCAGGGTTCCCGGTAGAAGGGGTTGGCAAAATGTGTAACTGGGGAGATTAGTGCCATTCTGTTCAACTTGATCTATTCTGTCGAGTGCTTTGTGTCACTCCTCTTGGACACACCATGATTTAACATTCAGGAGCGTATACCTCTTGTCATTAACTCCATCAGCTACTGGTTTTCTAACCCTTCCCTTCATCTGAGTGTCAGATTTTTCACTTGCAAATATCTCCAGAACAAGCCTTCTCATCCAGAGGAAGCAGAAGGAAATTGCCTGCCTTAATGAGCATGGACTGAAAGAGGAGGAAAGCTTCCTGCCCTCTGCGAACACAGGTCAGGTCCACCATAGATACTGTTTGATGTGCCTGAACTTCTCCTTCAAACAAAGTGTAAAGCCAGGGTCCTGCCTCTTTCTTCTTACTGAATGTCCCTCCCGGTACTTTTCACAGCCGTCAAGTGCCAACTTGCGCATCGCACCTAAATTCCAGTTTGGAGTAACTGGACTTTGCTGCTCTGTCTTCCTCCTGTGGTTTCTGTTCTCTCCTGCACGTATTGACCTAAACTGTTGGGTAGCACTTGTTAGGCTAAACTGCTTCTTGTGCCACACGAGCCGAGGGCAGCTTCATTTCAGCAACGAGTTTGTTTTGCACGGCGTTACCTACAGGCTGAATCCAAAGGGGTCCTTGCTCCAGCTGGTGCTTCCCTTCATTCCGGTACAAATGTTGTGAGGAGAAGGTTTAAGTAAGGACTGCAAAATGCCTCCAATCCTAGGTCTAAATTAAAGCAGTCTCTGGTGCCAGTATTGAATTTCATTCCTTCTCTTCAGCTCTGAGAGACTGAAAAGGCTGCTCTGTCAGCAGCCAGGTGCAGCAGCGGGGTCTGACTCTAAACATCCCTCAGATAAAATGGTGCTATGGAATTCACCGACTTAAAATAGCTTGTATATTGATATTGTCATCGTTGTACAATATCTTTAATAGGCTATTAGCAAGGATGGTGAGAAAATCCTGTTGTGTTTTTTTAGTGGTCAGCTTTAAAAAAAAAAATAGTTTCAAAGGTTTCAGTGAGAGCCCCCAAAGATCCTGGAAACAGGGGAACTTCTGAGAGCTCCAAGTGTGAAGCTGTAAAGTCTTCATATGCTAAAAAAAGAATCTTTAACACTTGAGCATTTGTCCTTTATTCAGCTATCTTGTAAGTGTTGCTGCAAATGCAGCAAGAGCTGAAAACAGGCAGCCTCTTCACAGTGGCTTTTTTTTTTTGGCTGTTTAATAAACATACACTAGATACAAATTTAGCCAATAAAAGGTTCATGTAGTATATATGTATGTGTAACACATGCACAAAAGGGCTATTCAAAATGCATAGCAACCACTCGGCAGGGTTTAATTTTCCTTAACAGTTTTCCATTTTCCTTTAAATTTGGGATGGGAGTGGGGGGTAGCAATCAGAATCCTTGGCATAAATAGGATAATAATAAGGAAGTTCCTGGTATTGTTGATGTTACAGTTCTTAACAAAGCATACAACTGAATTCAGATAAAAGAAAGTTTCTGATTAAAAGAGACTCTATGAATGAAGAATTTGAAAAGTTATTGGAAATTTCTCATAGTTGTTAATCACTGTCATATGTTAATCATATGAGAAATGAAAAACTAGCCAAGATTTTTGTAACATGTTGTATTAATTTGGTTAACACTTTTAAAAAATGTATTTTAAAAACTATTAGCATTCCGTATGACAGCACACATAAATTATGTCAGCCAAACAGTACAGCAGGTTACATCATTGCCTTCTGTGACATTTATGAAGCCAGCATCTGCTGTGCATGATGGGTTGGCTTTTTCCAAAGCCTATCTAAGGGGTTTACAGCTGGCTTTCCAAATATATGCCCTGCCGTGGTCTTAAAGTGACACACAGACGCCGAGATCGTTGGCAGGTTTAGATTTTCATCCAGTTTTCTCGCTTGGCGGAGCCTGCCAGAGTGTCAGTTCTCATGTGTGCTGGCAGCGAAGTCCTGAGTGTGAAACAGATGTTTCTGTTACATGAACACCTAGATGCCCAGATTGAGACTGTAATCCCGTTTTAGTACAAGTGAAGAAGTAGAAATTATTAATAGTTGCTTGTAGCGTAGTGCAAGGGTTGAGACTGCTGAGTACTGTAAAACCTTGAAGAATACAGAGGCGGGGGGGGGGTTAAGTTTTTGATGCCTAATGATACAGATAATATTTTTTTTTAAAATTCCACCCCACCTCCCACCCCCCGCCCTGAAGAATCTACCTTTCTAACTCTCACTGAAATCTGTTAGTCAGATTTCATGGTCTGGGCTCTGGACTCTCTCTGCTCCTTTAGGCACTTAACACTTGACAATCTAACCTTTGCTCTGTGCAGGGGGAAAGGCTGGAGAAGTGCCTGTAGGGTTTTGTGAATGCAAGGAAGACAGAGTTTTAAAGAACTTGGGATCTAGACAGACACAAAAACAGGAGTGGTGATAAAATGGCATCAGTCCTGCCAGCCTCGGCGGGATGCTGTGTTAAGTTGGTCTGCCTGGTTTATTTTGACCTGTTAGTTTTTTGGTTTGTTTTGCTTTCTGTGTTGAACAGCACAAGCTTCCTGTGGTGTGTTAGTGAAATAGGTGGCAGAACCTCATGGTCTTCCATTTGCTTCTTTATCTTCCTCTGCTACAAAAATAACTTTATCCTGTCTAGATTGACAGAACAATCTTGTGCTATGTGGGTGAAGATACATGCATATGTGCTCGTGTGTGTGTGCATATATATGTATATGAAGCATTCGACCCCTAAGTCCTGAAATCAAACAAAGCCGGAGGCCCCTGCAGTGCACCAAATCGTCTTGCAGTTCTGATACGTGCGTAAAGCAGGCAACAAGTACTTCTTCCCCAAAAAAGTTTTCTGTGCCTCTTGATTTATCTGTTTTTTGAGAAGCAAGCAGAGGTGAAATCCATGTTACCAAGAGGCATCCCAGTTTTGCTCACCTGATTGAAGGGATCAGCTTCAGATTCCTCTGCCAAACCCACCAGCAAAACACAAAGCTGTTACTGAGCCTTTTTTCCCCCTAAGCTCTTCAGTGGCCTGAGATACCTTTCGTTGGGGCAGCAGTTCTGCTTGCAAAAAGCCGATCATTTCATCAAAGCCCCAGACTCTGGAGAGCATGGGCTGTGCCATCACAGGGCTGCTTTTCAAGGAGGCATCTGTGCTTAGCATATGGCAACTATTTATTATAGCTGTTGCATTGAGAAACAACAATTCCCATGATAATTGTTTCTCGTATATCAAGATGCTTCAATCTCTGTTTCCCACAACATTCTGCTTGTCTGGTATGTGTGTGCCAATGTCACCACAGTCCTAGCAGACAGTTGTCTACGTTTTGTCATTACTGAGGGTAAACAGACATGACTTGAGTGGGAAGGAGAGCGGGGGAAGTGGACTGCTAATTTAGTCTGGCTTTAATACTGCACTGTGAAAGAAATACTGAATGATTTGTGGGCAATATTTACAAACCTCCCCTCCCTCAATCCATCCATCCTTTTTCTTCAAGCGCACATTGTTTAAGGGCATTAATGCTTGTTATTTGCCAGAATGCAGTACAGACGATGCTTGGTTTTGCAAGGGGATGGGGGCACTTTTCTGTTCCCCCCCATCAACTAGTGTTCTGTTCATTATTCCAGAAGAAACACTCCTGTGTTCACTTGGAAATGTATAACATGTATGGACGTTTACTCACACATGCGTGCATGCACTTTCGGCACCTATATACAATATATACTTCTTCTCCCTTTGCACGCAGTAATCACATATGTATCTGTCATATGCTAAATGTCAAAACCCCTAAACATACAAATTAATTATTAAAAAAAAAAAAAGAAGGAAAGGAAAACACACTAGAAGGTAGCCTCCCACTGTCTCATCACCAGCAAGACCTCGACTTTTGCTGCCTGACCTGGCTGTGATGTTCCCTTGTGGGCTTTAAGTTTGGGAGAACGTTACAGGGGCTGATTTTGAGAATGGGCATGCCATTGCAGCAGTTCAGCATCTAGGCTCTTTGTTTGCATAACTCAGTGCAACTCCACAGACTTTCGGCATCAGTGTTTTGGCCCATGCCAGGTGAGATTTGGATCCATGACATTTGATGATGCTTCCTTTTTTTCAATTTTTTTTTTTGTATGGTTGTTTGGGGGAGAGAAGGGATAGGATGAACCTTTTATTACTTAATGAAAGTACATTATACCTGGAGATGGCTGAGCAAAACCAGCATCTGAGAGTTCTGTGCAACAGATAAATATTGCACTTATTTCCTCAGAGAGCCAGAGCCACTCCTGAGAAGCTGTAAGCATTAACAATCATGACTTAATGCAAATAAATAAAATTCAGGATTATATTAAAATCAGGATTTAAGTTTGATGCAGCAATCAAGGATTAGATAGGAGGGGTGTTGACTCTTATAATGTTTTAACATAGGTCATGCTACAGAAAAATTCAGGCATAACCAAGATTTGATCTCAGCTCATTCTGTGTGTACTAAAGCAGAGAGAAGAGTCTATTAGTTTTTGAGAAATTAGGTTCTGTTCAAAACACAGCATTACTCCCTTACAAAGGACCCAAGCTCTTCATGCCGTGATGAGAGCTTCAATGATACTCAGCGTTTGTGAATCTGACTCTCGTTCTTTTGTGTAGCACTGGTGTGTTTACATTACCCAGAGGACATTCACATGTACCGTGTAATTCATAACTTCATCTGATTTTAACTAACTTGTCTGCTTTCGTGTTAAAACCTGAGATGAAACCATTTTGGTTGTGTGATGAGGTGGTGCAGCTCTTAGTGAAGTTACATGACTTTGCTGCTTTATACCCTGCTAACTGGGTCCTGTATTTGCATGTAAAAGTCTGACTTCATAATGTGCTTTATTTTTGGCTTTGTGCAAGCTGTTTCTAGTTGAATCAATAGTAAAACTGCTCCTTAAGGCAGATAAATATGTAATTAGTAGAAATAATGGAGCAGTAGTCAGTCAGCTGCAAAACTGATGCTTCATCTAAATGTGTGTAAGGCACTTTATTTAGTTGGCATGTTGCTAACATCTATTAAGTTAAATTATGAGAAGTGTTTTGAGGCCTTTCACACAGAATGTGAAGCTTTTCATTCCTTATTTACATGTGTGAATATATATGCATGGAGATTTCAACCCATGAATTAACTCCAGAGGAAAACAAACCACCAGATAAACACAAAGCCTGGGTTTGTGTTTGGGTTTATTATTTTTTTTCCCTTTAGAAAGCAAAGAAGCATCCTTACAGAATTTTCTGATTAATTTATTCAAAGAACTTAATTGATGTATCACAACACAGCGGTATAATTTACATGGCATTAAAAAATGGAATTGCTTAGTTCTTCGCACTGACAGCAGCCAGCTGAGAGAGTAACGAGAAGTCAATCTTTGATGGTCATTTTTATGACTTTGAAACATGTGCTTTTACTTAAATCTCACCTCATGCTGTTGGGTTTTCTAAATATTGAAATATTATGCAGTGTTTTATTAACACCAGTTAACACTGGTATCTCTGGGTAGATAAATAGATAGATAGATAGATCGTTGCAGATCCTGTAAATAAAGTCCAACAAGACATACAGAGGTACGTAAGGGCTGAGTGTCCCTAGAGGAAAAGATGTTTTTAACTGAGTCCACCTGATGCTTTGACTTTTGGATCTGGGGACCTCTACACCTCTACAGGCAGGCTAAACGGTGCAGCATGGGGCACAGCTGAGACATGCCCAAGACCTGTGAAGTCTCATCTCTCAAATAATGGATGTCTCTGCTCTGCAGCCCAAGGTCCTTCTCTGCTAGCTACTCTGCCAGGAGCTGGGCAGGAGATGAGAGGTGAGAGGAGGATAGACGGGGGAGAGGAGAGTATCTCCCATGTGCAAGGGTGTTTTACTAGTAGCATAAGAGAGACTGGAAAAAATTACAGACCTATGGTTTTCCATCTCCCTACATGCACAAAGTACCTTGTCACACTGTCTTGTAAAGATTTTAAAGATGGTTTTAATACTTGAAACTTCCTCCGCCTTCAAAGAACAACAAGGCTTTGAGACAGATATGTGGGAACTCACTTAGCCAAGTATTGCAATTTCAGTTCGTCTGCAGTGATCTGCAAACCACAGACTCTGAAATGAGCAAGGGGTTATGTGAACGTTCCGTATAAGTATTTATTTTTATTTTCTTTAGCAGAAGCTGTCAAATAAAGCATCTCCTGCCCTTCAGAGCTTTTGCAGTCTGTGCAGAGCTTCTGCAAGCCAGGGCTTTGCTTAGTACACTTAATTAGAGTTTGCTTATTGTAACAGTGCAAAATACAATCTGGTTTTACTCTGGGAATTAAATCTTGCTGCATTCTATTCTTGGTTAGCATCAGTTGCTTCCTAGTATTGGCAAGGATGCTCATGAAATCTGGGCATGTCTGGTGCAGGAAAGGTTAGTAGATTTAACAAGGAGGCATTAAAAATTGATTTAATAGAACAGTAGCCTGGACTTCAGTATGTAGCGTAATTTCAGCATTGCTCCGGGGTAAGTATTCAATTTTGACTTTTTTTCATTCTAGACTAAATGAAACAGATGCCTCTCAATACACTTCTTTGGTAAACACACTCTGAGAATCCTCCATCCAATTGTAAATGATTATATGGCTAAAAATGTAGTCTGTAATAGAGAAAACAGATGCAGTGATAATTATCCCAGTGCTCTGCATATCAAACATTAACTACTGATGGTGGAAAAGAGAGGCTGAAATGGAAACAAAGTGGGATTTGCTGCACCAGCTCAGACTATCAGTTCAGGTTGCCTGACATTATCTTCAGATATGGGCTGAGCTTGATAATTTATAAAGAAATCAGGAATGCTTCTTTATAACATTGCAAAGAATGTATAATGCTTCTCAGGTTCACTATCAGTTGTTTGCACGTGATTCTTGCTAGTCAGGCATGGAACTTAGAGGGTCTTGGAACTTCTAATTTTAATTATTTGAGTATTTTAAATCTACAACCTGAATTTTCCATGCAGTTTTACTGCCCCCAAAAGCAGTAGCCAGCTGTGCTCTGTCTTCAGTAATACGGGAATTGAAATGCCTTGATAGGAAGTTTGAGGTTGGATCACTGAAATAAGTTTTGCCTGTGGCTGTTGCGGAAAATTCCATGTGGATGTGCAAGCTTATCATCTGATCTTCCAAGATGCTGGTGAGTATAGCACTAGCCAGAGTGACCAGCGTGTATGCAAGATCTTAGCCCAGGCTGGAAGGTTTCATCCTTCGACTAAAATCATTGCAGCTGTTTCTGATTGCTCTTGTTTTGCCGTCACATAGCTGAAGATGATTCAATTTTAAAATATAAGCATCCAATAAATAGCCTGCAATATGATCTAATCTCTTCTGCCATTTTTTTCGGATTCTTTTTAGAAGGGTTTCAATACTGAAAATGCAAAACTCCTCTCTGGAGCTGACGGAGGTATTTGGCCCAGATTCCTGTCAACTAACTGGAGGCATCTACCCTACGATGCCTGAGGGTGCTGTCCGAAAACTGGGCAGTTCAGCCCCTCCTGAAATAGGTGGGAAAATTGTCTCCCACAGGTGCCTGTTTTGTCTCTGACTAAAGGGAGCCTGAAATGCCGGTACGGGCTAGAAGCCCGATTTTCGGTGGGTGGGTTACCTGAGGTGAGTTTTACCCCAGTTAGCCTCATCGTTCCCTTCGCTTCTGCTCAAGATAGAGGAGAGACGGTCTCTTCCAGAGGGTTATTCAGTTCACTTGGGACCCAAACCTGCCCTTGGGAAGTGCTGTTTTTCCTCTGACTATTAGAAACGGGCAGCTCAGAGAGAGAGTGTTGGGATGAAACCAGATTGTCTTGCAGCAGTCTTATTCTGGAGGAGAGGGAGAGAGGACTTGTTGCAGAGCCCCGGAGCTCTGCCAGTTCACTGGAAATCTCTCTCTGGGACCTGTTGCTCTTCCCAATAAGGAAGTCTGTAAGAGTTACCATCTATGGGACCCAAACGCCTTACCAAAAGCTTTTGACTTACCAAGCTGCTTTGCTTCACGAAGTGAAAATTTATGCTATATTGATTAGAAAATAGTCTGCTGTGACATCTGAAACACGGACACTCATGCCTGTAGACTTAACAAAGTTAAGTTTCACTTTTATTATGAAAACTAAGTAGAATAATAAATTGTCACTTGCCAACACATTGCTCCGTAAAAGTGGCCTTGCTCACATTAGTCCTAGTCACATTAGCACAAGTTAGAAGTATGTGCCGCTGTCTTCTGATGGACCGATGAACGTGTTCATCTCATTCAGTTGCCCTAAAAGGCTGGGCAATCAGAACAAGCTGCTGGGCGAGGGCTGTTGCTTCAGTTCCTCCTCAGCTGCTCCGGCTTTGGTCAGAAGCACGCTCGTGGGACGGACTCACTCATCTGGAGTACAGAAGCGTGACCCCGTAACACAAGGTAGCCAGAGGCTGGTGATTAAAACAGGAAACTAATGTAAACTGCTTATCGTTGACAAGTAGGTAAACTTTAGAAACCGGGTGAACTCACCTGTGTGAAATGTATGAGAAATAGGTCAAGGCCATGCTGTCTGTTTACCTGCTTTTAATCTCCACCGGGGCACAGCAATTTATCATCTTTCCGAAGTGAAAGCCCTGCTCAGAACAGAGGAATGGGCTGAAGTTCCATGGCCGAGGACGCTTAGGACACACAAGGGTTCAGGTCAGAAAAATCTAATGGGCTTCCTGGGTTTGAAATATGCCTGTCTAGATATAGTTTGTTCTGATTATATTTGGCTGTCATTCTACATAGGTCAAATATACTTACAGGATGGTGTCCTAAGGGACATTGTGGGGGCAGAAGAGGGTTGGTTTTTTGCAAAACCGTCCTAAAGTTGGACAAAATGTTTAGAAATATCCCATGTATATACTCACGCGGGAGAAAGGTGTGATATGTTAATGTGAAAAGCCGTGTGCCCTGTTCTTGTTATAGAGGGAAGACATGAGAGAGATGGGCCATTGGAGGCTGAAGGCAGCTCCTGGGGCACAGCTGAGACCAGGTCAGGCTGGATCCGAACGCAAGACCCTTCTCTGCATTCTCCTGCACCACGTGCCAGCCTTTCATTAGCGTGTGACCCTAATTAATACGCCATGTGCCCTTTCAAGAGCACCAGATAAGTACTCACAGCTTTCGGTAGGCAGATGGTAACTTTCATTACTTGACCAGACTTGCTGATCTCCTGTTAGATATCTCACCCCTTGCACAGCTCTGCAGCCATGTTGTGTCAGGCTGCTGAGCGTTCCCAGCCACAAACAAGAAGGATCATGTTTGAGTTTGAAAGCCATGGCCTGGGTAAAATCCCATTGCTCTTTTCTGATCCATCTTCTATTGACATCGACTCTTTGTCTGAATTTTGTCCGAACACAGTCAGAAGAACAAGCTGCAGGTTTAAGCTCACTGTGGGCAGCAAATTCCCTCCCTCATCTTAAAAGCCTTTTGTTTTTCCACAGCTTCATAGCATCTTTTAGGTCTCAGGAGGGGAATTACTAGTTGTAAATTTCTTTACGTGTCCTCCTTTCACACTCCTAGGAGTGAAAAATAAAATGCTGCCCAGCTAGGCCATCCCTCTGCCTCTGAATAAACATTTGTGTGAGGGCTCCCATTCTTGCCAAGTGTTAGGATAACATTCTCATGCTGATTCCCCTGCCCTCCTTCAGCATCCCAGTGCTGGAGGTCCATTTCCGAGGCTTTGAAATGGCCACGCTCTCACCTCATCTCATACACATGGAAATCGGATCACCAGAAGGAGCCAGCTTGTAAATCCCACGGGGAAGCCAACAGGGCAGGTTAGGAAATTATGACCTTCAGTATATTAATGGTTGAGTGAAGAGCTCCGTGTGGCCAAAGAGGCTGCAATGAAAATGGAGGAGGCAGGATTGGTAGGTGAGGGCACTGCTGAAGGGCTTGGGCCTCCTTCGTTCAAGCTCCACTGACCGTTTTGCCATTGTTTCAGAGCATTTAAAACCTTTAACTGTTTGCTTATTTTCATACACGGGGGACAAAGGATCTCTTACCATTACACAAACCATCTGCTTGTGTAAGGGTTCAGAAACAACAGCAGATAGGGGAGCCACGTCGTACCGGGCACCACACATGCCCACATCGTCCTTGCCACAAACTTGACAGACAAGAGACGAAGGGCTACAGCACATGAGCAGCGTGGGTATTGCAGCAACACATTTCTGGCAAGACGGGCCAGTGCCATCAACCACAAGACCAATTTGTCTCCTTGTGTAAGACACAGAGGGGGCTGACTGGGTGTACAAACATCTCCTGCTTATGCTGCTTCTAATTAACCAGAGGAATACGCTGCCACGCGGCGTCAGGGAGGCAGATAGCTCCTGTGACTGCACAGCGAGGAGAGCAAGGCTCTGCCTCTGCTTCAGAGGGGATCTTGGAGTAGTTATTCCCCGAACTGTGTTGGCAAGCCCTCCAGCTACCCGCCGTCACGTCCTTTGTCCAGTGTCGAGCCTGCTCGTTTTCTGAGCAGGATTAGCAACGAATCCTTCTGCTCCTTTAGTTGTACCCAGACAGGGGCTTTTCCTGGCAAAATCACGGTGGTAAGAGAAAGAATATTCTCCAACTCCTGGCTGCTGTAGCTGGTCTGAGAGGAGTTTCCAGTGCAGACCTGGAAACGGGTCTGCAGGCGGGAGGGTTATGTCAGTCCTCACGTTTCACAGCTGGGATCCAGAAACAATTTTTCTCTTCACTACCTAATTGCACAGGTAGCTTAATCTATGGAGGGTATGTTTCTTTTGCATTTGCTTCACGTGTCTACTCCAGCTGTATGCGGGGAAGCACCAAAACTTTGGTTTGGTTGCACTGTCAGTGCTGCCATTTCATTTTTCCATAGATGCGAAGCAGTTTAGAAGGAGCTTACGTGTGAACAGATAAGTGTGTCGCGAACCCCACACCTCCGAGAGCTGAACTGAACACTTCTGTTCACTCCTGACCCGTACGCCAGAGTGAGTGACTCCGGTTAGGTCTGAAGTGTCTCTCCAGTCACAGAAGATAAGGTCAGGGTTGCTTGTTTAGGGTTAGGCAAATTAGGTACAGTGAAAGGCCTGAAGGGAAGGAGGGAAAACTATTGTGAGAAAGGCCATACATTCAGTATTGTCCTGTCCCTGTAAAAGAGAAAGAGGGCAGTGACCAAAGCCCTGATCTAGATTAGATCCAGAGGTCTTGTTGGGACTGCAATAAGACCATCTTCAAAGCTTAAGCGCTGACTTAAATATTTGTTTTCTGATCTGGGGTAGGAGCTGGTTTGAGGGATATTGCTTCAGGCACATGTTGTATACAAAATACCATGAAATTCGTATTTATCAGTGATCAAAGAAACAGATAGAAATAAGTCATTTGGGAGATGAGAACTTTAACCAACACTGAATGAAATTATACAGAAGTCCCAAGATTGGTCAAGTAGGGTATCTTAACATATTTTAACACGGTTAAATGCCTATTAGCGTGGGCCCTTTGAGCAAGTGTCTTTTGATACATTAGAAAGAATCAACAAAAGAACAGTTCTCACGGCTCTTTGAAAAACTCCTGTTTTTTAAAAACTGAAGTAAGAGTTGGACTTCTGCCTGAAATCCTGTATTACAGACTGTCTCTCCCAGGTGAAACCCTGTGTTCAAACATGTGCACATTTTCGCTATACCCAAGCCCTTTATTGTTACGGATTATTTGTTTTAGAGGTCCCTGAGGACTTTTAAGTAATTTTCTTATAATCAGGGGGACACGCTGAAGCATGTGCAACAGCACTCAAAATGGGAACGTTCCTCATTCTGTATTAGCTGGCACACTCCTTCCGAGGGGCGTCTGGTTTGGGCTGCAGGGTTTTTCTAGTTCGTGTTTGTAGAGCTGTCTTACATCAAAAGAGAACCAAGAGAAAAGGGAACAAAATCTCAAACCCGTTCTCTTTCCTCTGCCACTACCGTGAAATATGCTCCCAAGAATGAGAGCAGGTCAAATTATTCAGCGTTGGTATATAAGTGCTTTGGGAAGGGTTACTAGGGCATTTCCATTATTTGCTGTGGTTGTGACATTTAGAGGGTACTTTGAAGAAAATAGCCTGGCTGGTAAATGACAGCAGAGAAAGGGGAAGGAAAGCAAATGGAGAGGAGGGAAGTTCACAGAGATTTCCTGACAAGATGAAAGGGTGAAGAAAACCCAGTGAGTTCTTATTCAAAAACCATTTTGGTGACCTCTGTTTGAATGAGAGAACTGTTTCTTTGCATGCTTACTTGGTCATGTCCACGAGTATGCTTCACCAAATATCTGCTGTGTTTAACACCGCAGTCCACTTTGTAATGTGTGATGAGAAATATTTTTACAGCTGAGGTTCTTAAGAGAGGCGCACAGGTGGTGTGTAAATCCTGGTGGGTTTTAACACACCTCAGTTGCACTAAAGAGGGAAGTGCTGATCTATTAATCTGAAGATTAATAAGGTACACAAAAGTATTAGCATCCCGTGTTTAAACCAAATGAAAAGCAGCCTGGGAACCTGGTGTCCTCTACAGGGAAGCCAGTGTGTGCATGTGGGGGGACGGGGACGATGACAGGACTTTCCCTGCTGATTCTCAGCACAGTTTTAGTCGTGTCATCTTTCCCGTATGTCCTCCAGTGTCACAACCTGCCGAGGAGACAAAATAGTGACCACTACTCCAGATGGACACTGTGAGAATGTAGTGTTTGTACACAGCTTTAATGAAAGGTTCAGTAAGTGTCAGCACTCTGATATCAGGTGATGGCATAAATATTGCTAGGTATTTAACTAAAAATGATGAGTTTGGAGATAAAGTATTAGTCTGGCATGAGAGGGGGTCTTGTGGGGGACCACGTTCCTATTTTGAGTGTGACCTTGGGAAAACTGCTTAACCTGTCTTCTGTGTCTTTATTGCCCAATTCTAAACCCAAGTTGATATGTTACTGCCTTGTTTGCAGGATTGCATGAGCAAATTAATCAACCTCTGAGAGACACTCAGATACTACAGTGATATAAATAGAGCTGGCCGGGAAACTCTTCTCAAATCCTTCAACTTTATTGCACATCAAGATAAAACAATCTTTCAAAGGTTGTTTGGTGGATTGATAATTGAAACAAAAATATACATAGAACAAACATCATTTTCTTGTAAGCGTGCTCCTACAGGATGTGGATTCACGTTCAAATAGCCATTAACTCATTTCATAGAGGGACTTGAACCTGGGGCTTTCTTTTCCTGGAAAAGTGTTCAGAATTGGGGTGCTTGGTTAAAAAAAGGTGTTTGTCTTTAAAAAAATAATATCTGACTGGCTGTGAACATAGTAAGAACAGGAGGAACGTGATGCATAAGTGCAAAATTTAAACATGGACCAATCCTTATAGAGAAGGCAAGGCACGAGGGGAGAGAAGAAAAAAAGAAAGAGAATATAAAAAGGCCTGCATATCTATCACCAAATGTGTCTTTTCCAAAGCTTGTGGAAAAAAGCATCACGAAGAGTGCAACACAGCAGGCTAGGTGTAGACTGAATACGTAAACCTGTCCCCAAAGCACTGAATAGTGCAACGATATGGGATAGTGGGGTGTGAAACAGCAAATTTAGAGAAAGGAGAGCTATGTCAGCAGCAGCATCAAAACGTAGAGACTAACATAGCCTTGTTTAAGAGAAATTAGAGGCTGGGAGAGAGAGGAGGGAGAAAGTGTTGATGCACTATAAGATTATCACACATTTCTAAAGAGGTCTGAAAGAGCTGACTTCCTGCTGTGGGGTTCCTCTCATACTGGTGTGAACAAGCATCGCACCGTCACCTGCAAAGTCTTTAAGTGCAAGTGGTGACACTTCAGTATTCACAGCCTGCCTTAGAAAATCCAAGGGAAGCAAAAGAAAGATGAAAACCTTGCAAGTCAAAAGGGTGCTGCTCCCATTGTTCTTCTTGCTGCTTGGTTAACTGGGAATCCCTTTGAGCACCAGAGAGGTCACATCTCCCCAGATGCGCTCTGCCCGCATCCTAGGGCAGGGCAGTGCTGCCGGTGTGGAAGCAGCTCCCCACGAACGCCTTTCATGGTTACACTACAGTGAAATCACCCTGCTAGGCAGGACACAAACTCTCACCACGGAACCATGGTTTTAGCAGAATATATACCTGTGAGCACAACTACCAGCGGAAGATGATTACCCTGTGACATGGCAGCACAGCCCCTTTTACAGAATAGGCAGGACTGAAACCGCTCGGGACTGTCTTGAACAGAACTGGGACTTTATGGGCATGTGAGACTGGGTCTGAGTTACCAAAGATAAGAAGGGGTGCATCTAGACCCTCTCCAGCTACGACCTCGGGGGTGACTGCTGCACCCCTGGCCATGAGCTCCTGCTGGTCCCAGCCCACAGGCTTGAGGACTGAATGTGCTGTCAAGTACATGAAGACCTGAAGCCACTGTAGCTGTGACAGAAAAGAGCAGGAGCTTCACAGACAGTGAATTCAATAGCAATGAACAGGTCGTGCACCAGAAACTGAGGGGAAAGGAAAATTAGCCTGAGTTTTTGACACCAGGTAAAATAGTTGATCAACAGGGTCACTGGAGGACCGTGCGGAATTCAAGAAAGATGTTAGGCATGTCCATGTGCTTTGCTGCATGCATTTCATACCTTGTAGGTGGTAAGTAGGCAAAACTGAGCTCTCCCGAGGAGAGGCTTGGGCTTCCAGGGGGCACTCTGCTATCTCCAACATGAAGCAATGGATTGCCAGTGCAGTCTTGTTATTGTACTGTGTTACAAATGCGTAACGAGCATCTGGAATAAGCAGGGCTAATCAAAGTCCTTTATTTAGATGATACAATAGGAGTAACAAAGCCTGGCTTGTTTTCCAGGAAGGGATGTGTGGGAGGGTTTCTGTTGGGGGTATGGGGAGTATGCTCTGAGTATATGCTTGTCTAGTTTTAATACTTACTTCTGGTTTGGATAACCTCATTCATTTCATGTCCATTCCTATAAAAAGGACACAAATAAGGATGAGAACTAACTTTGTGATCTGCAGCCCTACAATATCCCAGAGCCATTTTCAGCAATAAAAAAGCTGTTCATGTTCTTGATTCTTTGTGGGAGACAAGACATTTGTCTATAACCACCACCAAAAAAATCAAGCAAACTGCAAATGCTGTATTTTTCACTATTATTAGCGGCCCCCCCCCAGCAAGTCAATCCATTTCTCTTTTGAAACAGTGAGATAGTGTGCCTGGCTGACCCTTACTAGAGAGCTGTTTGAGCTTGCCTTCCTCACATTTCAAGAAAAAGGGTTTTTTCCTCCTTTTAATGAAAATTCACTTTTTTGGTGCTCTTTTATTCATTTATTTTCGAGGCCTTCCACCTCTGTTAACTGTGGGAAAAGGCTTCCCTTTGCCAGGGTACAGCACGCATTGTAAAAGTAATTCAATTTTACACCATAGCAATGACATGATCAAGGGGACTTTGAGCAGGCTTTGTGACCAAGAGCATTTAACAAGTATGTGAAAAGCTTCCAAAGAGCCTTCATGAAAGAAAGAAAGGTTATAACAATAGGAGAGGTAGTTTGATAGGGGTAAATTAAGAGTCATAGGAGTGACTCTAATCAGGTTAGACTTTAAAGAGAGAGAAGCACCTTTATATCTCTTGGGTATAGGCCTGAGTGCATTAAGAACTGTTGGATTTGTGTTGGGAAGTACACAAATCCCTGTGGCACTCAGCACTTGCTCCTCCTTGGGCTGACGAATCCAGCCCTGCAAGGACAAAGACTTCCAAGGCAAAATGAGTAAAACTGCAGGTTTGGACCGAGTACCTTGGAAAAATAACACTGAATCTTTGTTGTGTTTAGTCAATATCTAGACCTCTTTAGAGGTTGTTATCTTCCATTTTGTTCCCTGTGGAAACCTCCTGGCAGTTCCAATGCAAGCATGGGAGCAGTCTTGTGTATAAAAGCAATGATGAACCATTCACACATGTTACTAGTTTATAAGGTCTGTGCAGCCTGAGCCAGATTCTGTCCTGAGCCGTACCCCAGTGAAGTACATCAAGTGCCACGTGCAAGAAAGGCCATGAAAATGACACATAATTATATATACTGTGTATATTCATATGCACGTTAGAGAGAGTGGTTCTGGCCATATCATTAAAACTTAGGGTTGGTAAGGAACATGTGTAGAGATGTACACTTCAAAGGTGAATCCAGCTATCTAAAAAGAGAACACATATACAAACAGACTATCAAGCTGTTAAGGCTAGTTTTGTTGTTTCTCACATGCGGCTTAACCAACACCTTTTATGTATCCGTTACTATGAAATATAGTCAGAGTTTATTTTGCCCAGGAAAAAGGTTATAACTTGTCTTTTTCTCTGTTAGCAAAAAACAAGAAATGAAAAAGTTGGGCTTGACTCGTTTTTGCAATCGACAGGGACACCTACAGGAAGACAAAATTAACACATTGGCATATTGGGTGTTTTCTGCTTTATTTGTTCACAGCTTGAGCCTATTACCTAATAGAGACACAAGAAAATGGCCCATCTGTTTGCAGTGGGCAAATGTGTGAGTACTACTCTCTGGGGCTGCATGGGAGAAGGGTTGCTTTTCAAGAACGTATTTACTTTACTCTCTGTTTTCTCAACGGTGTGTATAACTCAATACTAAAAGGCTAATTTGTTTAAGAAAACCAAACCTGACTTCTTCAGTTAATTGCTTACAGAAAAGCTGTAGGTATTGCATGGATTCTGTGTGCTTTGCTGAGTGTGCTGGAGTGGCCTCTGCTACGCGACCGGCAAGAAAGCAGAAAAGCCAGCTCGATGGCAGCAAACCGCTCATTGTTCCCAGCCTGCTTGTGCTGGTGGGGCTGCAGCTCCTGGAAAAGATCAAGGATGTGTAAGGAGTGGGAGAGAGATGAAAGTCTGTCCATCAAGGAATGGGGATGAGGCAGCTGGGAGGAAAAGTCTGCTCAGGGGCACGCGGGATTTGAGATATGATTAATGCTTTGGCAACATGTTAATGAGAACAGGATCTGGCAACGGAGAGGAAATGCCTATGTGTTCGCTTGCAGCCGGCCTCGAGCCGGAATAGGAGCCTACGCTCGCACCAAAGCGAATCCAAGATTTTGCATGTACATGAGTGGAAACAGGCTGTAATAGAACGGCGTGGAATTTGGAAACCCGCATCCTGCCAGGCCCCTTCCACCGGTGGGAGGTGGGTCTGCTTTGTAGCTCCTTTTATCGGAAGAGGGACAGGGATCGTTTTGGTAAACAGCAGCACGGTCTCCAAACGTCAGCTGTTCCTGCATCTTCTCCCCAGCTCCTTTGCTACTCAGGCTTTTAAAACAACTTTTAAACCTCCTAGAGTCAAAACCACTGATGACAGAGGTAGCCTTTACTTCTCTGTAGTCTGCAGGGACAGAACTGCTTGAAGGTATTAGCTATGCTAAGCCTCTTAAATATCTATTAAACACATAAAACTCTTAAATGCACGCAAATCCTGTGTAACAAATGGCAAACAATAAGGAAAAGCTGATCAACCATTATACAGCAATTTAATCTATGCAATTTGCATAATTTTGTCTAACAGAAGGAGACTATAGCAGAATTGCTTTCTGAAGAAAGGCAGAAATGCTGTACAAAACAGGTAAACAATCGGGAATGAGGATTTTGCAAGTCCTCGGCAAATTCTTGGCATACGGACAAAGGGAGTGTGATATAATTGCAGGGATGTGATGTAGATGGACTGGAAGAGACAAACGGGAAGTTGGGAGCATGAAAAAAAAGTCGGGTTTGCAATCAATTTGGGAAGTTTAGAACAAAGGTTGAGTATGTACCTTTAACTCTGTCCCTCTGTATCATTTCAGTAGACTTAAGTGTTGGCATCCTGTACCTGAGCTTTAGTACTTATAACTACAACAGGCAAACTGCAGCTGCCTGCAACATTTGTGCATGTGTAGCATCTTCACCTTTGGAGGGATCAAAGAGTGGTGACTCCCGAGCAGCCCGTTTTACAGATGGCCACAAGGCAAGTGAGCCACTGGTACCGGGACTCAGGGCCACCCCGCAAAATACCCTGTGCCTCCTCTGGGGCTCCTATAGGAACCATTTTCTCTGGTTTATAGTCTGTAAGGTGGGCTAATATTTCTGTGCCCAGCACATTGTGGACTCTGTAACAGTAATCTAAACTCGCATACTGAGCATGCAGATATTTCAGGGACAGGAGCTGTACAACTTACTTGTAAGTAGGTAACTGGGGGCTGCTTGTCACTGCAGAGCCACCTGCTTAGGTACAGCCCCTGCACCCCATGAATTTATACCAGGAGCTCATTAACAACTTAGTGCTGGGCTGCAAACCACCTTTTTCTTTTTTTCTCTTTTTTTTTTTTCTTTCCCAGGAATGTCTTCTATTATGTGCCCAGCAATCTGGTAGCCATCAACACCTTGCTGATAAACTGGAAATCTTCACCTTCTTCCATCCTCACCTCTCAAATGACCCATGAAAGAGTCTTGGAGATCAAAGAAATCCTCTTCCATCCTATCCTTCGGACAGAGAGACTGATGGGATTTAGCACCCATGTGGGAATATGAGCATTGGTAACTGGGGAGTGGTAGGGGTGGAAAATGATTGGGGGGTGGGGGTGGTGGAAGAGCCCAGAAGATGAATTACCTGGGGAGGAGGTGCATACTGAATTGTGGTCTCCATAGCAAGTGTGAGAAGACAGAAGAGAAATTACTTCCTCTGCCCCAAATAAAGATCAAGGAGTATTTGCATTCAAAGGGGTTGGGTTTTGCACGTATCTCGTATCTTCGGTCACTTTCTTTTAACTGGGAATCCTCACTAATTAATTGTTCTTCAAATTCTGCTCCTGCACATCATATGCCTGAAGGGCTTGCTTGCTTCTCCAGTGCTACCTGCATGTGTTCCTTGCCCTTGCATTTTGCTGCCCAAAGCCAAATAATAAGTATAAAGGAGTTAGATGAGAGACGTAGGGGATTCTTTGAGATTTTTAAAAGATCCTGCAATTACAGTACGTTAAAGTGTGCTATGTGCTACAGCTAACCAAACAAAATGTCCAGTAAGAGTTATCCATTATTTTTCCTGGGTTTTTTTCAGCAATTTTAGGCTTTATCTTGAATTCATGTTAGCAAACTCAGCAACCTGGGGGCTTTTCACAGCACCTTAGGCAGACTAAAGTGGAGCTGATGAATAATCAGTGATGGAACAGCTGTTATCCAGAGATAACAGAGGACTTCAGGCTGCAGATGTGCATGGGGTCAAGGGAGACAATGTTGTGCATGAAAAAGTCATACAATGGAGTTCTGTGTATTTTCTTCAGATTTGAAGAACAAAGAAGCAACAACCTTTTGTCTGCTGCTGTCATCCCCTGCTTCACCATTAAGGTAGTTTTTTTTCTTTTTTTTTTTTTTTCCTTAATGGGAGGTATTTTGAAATAGACCCCTGTCAATCATGTCCTGAAAAAGATGAGCCCATCCATGAACAGATTCCTTTTTAAAAGTTTAAATATTCTGAATGTCAAAACGTGTCACAGCCAGGTTAACATAGCACTTTGGATACCTGTGATTTGGATGTATTTGCTTCAAAGACAGGTTCATTTTTAATCACCGAATATGCCAAGATTCAAAGGACAAATGAAAAATGGAAGCAAACAAGACTATACTGGGGTTCAGTAAAGATCTTTCCAGCCTCCAACAGTGGCCAATAGCACTGCATAAGAATCGGGCTAGCAAAGAGAGATCATTCTTTTTGTGTATCCTCCTGGCATCTGGCAGTCTGTGATTTAAGGACTTTTGGGTTGAGGTTGTATCCATGTCTTTGTGTTGAATTGCATTTATGGACTATTTTTACCTAGATTTGTCTTTTTGTTGTTGTTGTTAATCAATCCAAAGTTTCATAATTGATACTTTATAGGAAGAGGTATTTCCTCCCTTGGTTTTGACCTTGCCATCATATCATTTCAGGTGAAGCCCGTTAATATTTGTATCGTGAGAAATGGTGAATAACTGTTCCCTTGTTGCCTCTCCGTATCTGTCACAATATTACATATCACTGTTATTGCTCAATTAAAGTCTTCCTTTGCTTAATCTCTCCTTCCTCAAAAAAATCACCTCCCGCTTTTAGGCATCTTCGCGCAGTATTTCGCGCAGCCAGGGGAGCAAGCGCGGAGCGAGCGCTGTCCTGCGCCGTCATCCTTCAGCATGTGCTGAGCCCGGGCAGGTCCCCGGCACCGGGAGGGGAGCCGGCAGCTCCTCCCAGCCCTGCTGCAGAAATGCCCAAACCTCTGGAATACGGCCATGCCGGGGGAAGGCAGGCAGGGACAAACTTCGTATCGTGGTGCGCCGCGGGGCCAGCTTGCCGGGAAAAGTCAGCGTGCCTCGCCTGAGGCTGAGCGTGAACCTCTCTCTTTCTCCTGGCAGGAGCGCAGCTGCGAGAGGACGGGAGCCCCGGAGCAGAGCTCGGTGCCAGCCGTGTGCCCGGGAGCGGGACGTGCTGCCGCCCGCAACCGCCCCAGCCCAAACCTCTCCCCCGGCGCTGGCCGCGGCCAGCGGGCTGCATTGTGTCTTTGGCCGCCGGTCCCTGGCCCACATGCCCACCACCCTGCTACGGGGCCATTATTTCTTCTTACCCGAGAGCCTTAATGAACTGATTATATTCTAACTTTCAGGATTTTTTTTTAAGGAAGGTGCGTGCTCACAGAGCAGCTCCCCAGCTAGGCAGGGGTGCACTCATCCTCTGTGCAGCATCCCTCATGTTCAAGAGAGAGTTGCGTTGGGTTTAGCTGAGAAATACGAGTGAGAGCACACAGCAGTTCTGTTCCCAGCCCGGCTCATTGTTTTTTATGGTTCCCATCCCCAACAGAGGACAATGGCTTCTGTTGCTCTTACAGTCCATGGGAAGCTGGTGCTTGAGAGTACACTCCCAACATTTCTGGTTTGTTTTTCTGTTTGGGTTTTTATTTTACTGTTGAAGTTAGGATTTTATCTCTTTTTTGTTGTTGGGTGTTTTTTAAACTGCTTTCTCCCCTCCTCCACACTTCATTCTTCTGGCATAGGACTGCCACTCACCAGCTGTTCATGATTCCTTCACCCTTTCTGTTTTTCAGTACCACACTACCAGGACATAGACTCAAAGGACATTTTCTTCCTTGCAGGAGGCTTCCCATGCCCAGTGAATACATTTAATACAAATACTTTTCTCTCTCTCTTTCCCACCTTGGAGGAAAGTTATATCTGTACTCCTCATGTAATTCAGATTGGCCAATCTGTCATCCTCAAATTGCCTGAGTTTGATTTCTTGACTGTTTTCAGATCCTAGGATGACTGATCTTCCTCTGTCCTTGATAGAGCAAGCTCATCCACAAAGTGAGTACTCAATCATTACTTTTCAACAAAAAGTTCACTCATCGACTCGTAAATCTGGTGTCCTCTCCCCTGCCCTCTCCATTTTGTTTTGTGTAATTAAATTTTTTTCCTAGGCTGAAACTTGACCAAAAATCAGCACATTCCCACCTATCAGCAAACGGTACCCGCAAGAGGCAAACTGGAATGACATTGTGAAGCAATCGGTTACAGCAGAGTCATCTGCTGAAGGGAGGGAGAATAGCTATTGCTCGGCAAGGTACAGAGCGTGGCAACTCCCCCTGTTGCTAATGGGAGAAGAGGCTGCTGAGCTCCTCTCAGGAATGTACTGTTTTAATTTCTAATTGAGTTATTTGTTCACTTGTTAAAGAACTCATCTCTTAGGGCAGTGACTCTCAAAGACAATAATAGTGGCCGCATGCAGCCACCAGGGAATTCATTGCAGCCACAAGACAAAAACTCGCTCTGATTGTTCAGTTCTGTTTTGACTTAAACTGTCAAAACTGTGGCCACCATTAATTTACTGTGATGGCACGTGTCACAGCTGCTTGTCTGAGAGTCGCTGGTTAGTCCTGTCTCTCTTTTAGGCACTTGGAGCAGGAGTTCCCAAGCTGCAGTCTAATGGACCATGTCAAGTACTCTGCAAAGCCAGACTAATATCGCACATTGGCATTGTCTCGCTAATGTTTCAGTTAAAAGCGCTTTGAGAAGGAGTGCGACAGGCTGCAGGGAACACCAGGGTGCTCCATGACTCCAGAGGAAATGGAGACCATCAAACTGACAGGTCAGGCTTGCTCTCAGAGCACATCTCTGCCAGCCTCCACTCCCAGGTGACCGGTGCCTTCTGCTGGCCAGGGTCCCTGTCCCTGCTTTGCGTCTTCCAGATCCATCCTTTGCCTGTGGAGCAACCTCACAGGCATCAAAGCAACCCCAAAACCCATTTTCCTAAGGAACTGACCATGTCAGACTTTATGCGCAAAAAAGACCCCTCCAAAGACTCCTAATCCAAGAGCCTCTCACAGCCAGATTGACTCAAAACCAATCATCTCCTCCAAAAAAGATCCTACTGATGAGATGATGGCTTCTCTTCCGTTGCTGGTAGACAAGGGCAAAATTAAACACATCAAACATGCTTAGTTTCCAAAGGCAAAGTTGCAAAATGTCGCACGGAAGATAGACATATATCTATTACTTTTATTACCTTCCTTTATTGCCTTTTCCTGTGGTCCTTATCCAGCTTCTGGAGGAGCCGTTGTGCAGGGAGAATCAAGAGCAGATTTCTGTGGTAGGAAGTAAAGGACAAAATCTTCCCTGTTTTATTGCACAATGTACTATACTGTTCCCTTACCATAAAACTTTTAATGAGGATACTGTTCCTCATATGAAACAGTTTACTCTCCTGTAAATGATCAGTTTTGTATTATTTTTTTATTATTTATCAACATAAACCCCTTGTTTTAACACCCTCCCCTTAAAGCCCAGGTTTATAGCAGTATTTGCTTGTACAGCTTAGGATAGTACTTGCATGTGGTTCAAGACTTGTGAAAAATAACCAAAATGAGCAAAAGTAACTCGAGTGCTTTGGCTTTAAGGAAAAACATTGACTATGGGCAAATACCAGTAATATCCTAACCGTGAGATAAGAAGGTATTGATTTGCTATTGATGGTCTACGTGAGAACTGCTTGCAAAAGGTAAATAGGGGACCCCCGAAATTCCTGAGACATGACCAAGCAGTCGGTTAGAAATACCTCTTACAAAACACTGCAGCCCAGGCAGAGCGGAGGCATCCAGGAAAGGCTGCAGGTGAGTTGAGTAACTGCTGGCCAGGGAAAGTCAACAAGAGCCCAGGCAGGTCAAGAGCAGCAGTGGGAAGCAGATTCTGCTCCTGGGTTTGGGTCTCTTCCCAGGGGGAAGCTGGGCGAGCCTCCCCGTAGCCCTGCGGAAGAGATGACAACTCAGGACCGGTGCAGCTTGGATGAGGAGATGCCAAAGGCTGTCATACGAATTACTTTGTTTTAGGAAGAAGGTTTGATCTTTCTGGCCTCATGAGCCCTTTCAGTATCCGGAGGGACAGTCCAGGTATGTGTGTGTGATCTGCGTAGGACACGTGCAGGTGGCTGGGTACGCTCTCCATGCACAGAGCTGCAGTGTAGCACGCAGGCTATGTCTGCTGCTGCTTGAACCTCTGTTTGTCTTCTCCACGAACACAGGGGAGTCTCCAGGGGTATGCGTGGTGAAGGTACCTGGGTCTGCAGCATCTGCAGTGCCTGGTGGAGGTTACTGTCTTGCCTGCAAGCTATGAAATGCTCAAGGTTCACCTGAGCAAAGCTCCTGGGAAAAAGAGGTGCTGTGTCTATGGCAGATGCTCTCGTTTGCCAGTGACGGAGGAACACGCTGCTGACAGAGCCCCTCATCTGCTGCCTCTGGTTCCTCTCAGGTGGGTCGTAGATGTGAGCAAAATACACATGGCATGAGTCCCTCGAAGCCTTACTTACTCCTCCCTGGTGTGCGGAGGCTGAGTTTAAGAGGTCCGGAAGCCACCTGTGGCCAGCTGGGACCGAGAGCCCAGACCTTTCTCAGGGATGGGGAAGGCAGTCCTTCCCTCTCCTTCACTCTCTCAAGGAAAACAAAAATCAGGGCTTACTCTTTTTAAGGGTCATTCTGGAGCTCTCACTGAGGCAGCCGACCCAGCTGTGTTTGTAAATTAGGCAAAGGAAATTTAGGAGTGTCTAAGACAAAGCAGCAGCTCAGTACATGTTTGTTTGGTTTTTTTTCCAGTCATTACTTTGGGATTTTTTTTTTTAACACAGGTGCTGGTTTTCCCTAAGTCAAAACCTCTTCCAGTTCACATCCCTCCCTCACCCCGAACACAAAGGAACAAGATGAAGCTAGGTCAAAATACCGGTGTGATACTCCCTAAAATGCCATCAAGACCCTGTGTCTTCTCTGGCAAGTCACTTTCAAAGCTGAGACATATATATCTGTTTTGCGGGATGCTGTGGGCTAGTGTTTGACAGGTGTGTGCATCCATGGGCACAGAGCTGCAAGGTCAGAATGCAATTCTTCAGCTAAGTAGATTCACCTTTATCCAGAACAGCTCCTGCTTTCAGCAGTGAAGGCAGCTTACATACTGTGAAACTGCTGAAGAAAACCCAAAACCTAGAGGGTTTTTTTCCCTAATAAAACTTAAGTTTAAAAATGCACCAAGCCAGCAGTGGCATAAGGGCATAGAGCAGCAGCGTGCGAATGCAATGCAGGGAGTTCTCAACTGTGCAATGATTCAGAGGACAAAAGTCTTGTCTTTCAGAAAGGATGAAGGTTTCTGACATTTTAAGCCCAAATCTGATTGTACTTGATCTGTTTCACCACAAATTCACTTTTTTGCACCTATTTCTAGCACGTATAGGACACACCAATTAGAAGAGACAGCTGTGCTGGTGAAACCAAGCTGCAAAGTAACCGTGTCCGCTGTCTAACTCCGAGCGCGAGGGAGAGGCATGGCAGCTTGTTTCTCAGCTTATCCTAAATCCTTCGCTCCCCAGAAGTGCCGGGGGGTGGTGGACGAAGCCGGCCTCCCTCCGGGTGAGGAGGACCTCGGGGTGCGGGGCCAGCTCTCCCGACTCCCCCGGGACTCTGCCCTTCCACGCGATGCAGGGAGCTGGGGGGCACAGCCTCAGCGCTCGTGAATCCAGAGCTGCGCCCCAGTATTTCGTGCTTCTGTGGCGCGCCTGATACGATCAGCTTTGTCTTCAAGCGCTGCTGCGGAGATTTGCCATCAACTTCTTCGTCGCGTTGTCACGCTGTCCTCCTCCCCTCCCTGCCCTCCACCCCCTTATCGGTGCCCCCTCCACCTTCCCCCTGCTCGATCGCACTCAACAAGACAGTCTGAATTTTCCATATCTACTTTTCTTTTTTTTTTTTTTTTTTTTTTTCCCCCCCTTTTTTTTTTTTGGTAAAACGGTTTGGCTTTTCCCGGACAGCCCGTACTCCATAAGGCCTCAGTGTCTGAATACGAAGACGGCTTGAACGTTGCCTGCTGAGACTGAAGAAGAACTTGAGTGAAAATAATCCTCTCTTTTGTTCCGCTTGGGTTGCTTTTTGTTTGCCTGACAGATGTTCGGCCCCTGTGCGTGTGCACGGAGCGGCTCCTCCGCCCGGCCCTCTGATCCGCCAGCTTATTGATTTCTGCCTATCTGTGCGGCTTGTCTCCAGCCCTTACAGATGCAAGGGCTGCGGCAGCCCCTCTCCTTTGCACACAAATAGGGCAATCCTCTATTGTGAGGGGGCCGGCGGAGGAGAGCCGGCGGCCTCGCTCCCTCTTGAGCCGTTGTGACAAATTCGGCTGGGTTTTGGGGGGCAGAGGGGAGATGCGCCTCGAGCACCGAGCCGCGTCGTGACACGCCGTCGCGCAGGTGCC
>NW_010972598.1:7936935-7954590 GCF_000737465.1 Haliaeetus leucocephalus | reverse complement strand
CCAGCCCTTACAGATGCAAGGGCTGCGGCAGCCCCTCTCCTTTGCACACAAATAGGGCAATCCTCTATTGTGAGGGGGCCGGCGGAGGAGAGCCGGCGGAGGAGAGCCGGCGGCCTCGCTCCCTCTTGAGCCGTTGTGACAAATTCGGCTGGGTTTTGGGGGGCAGAGGGGAGATGCGCCTCGAGCACCGAGCCGCGTCGTGACACGCCGTCGCGCAGGTGCCCTGCCGCTCCTCCGTGGCGTTGCTGCCCGCTGCTCCGAATTTCACTGACTGGCCTAACCACACGGTCACTGCACCCGAGACTTTCGTCTCGCAATTAACGGCCTTGTGAGCCACTTGTACTCTTTTTCTTCCATCTTGCTTTTTTTGTTTTGGCTCGATTTTCTGCCTCCTGAGTAGCGGCGCAAGGACTCTTGTCAGCGGAAAGGCGTCGGGGTGGTCTGCGAGGGAGGCACGCTGCAGACCTGCATCCACGTTTTGGCATAGTTATAGGCTCACTTTGCTGTTGACGGGAGTTTGGCTTTTATTTAACCCCTGACACATGCCTGCAGAGGTCCGACCCGCCACTGGCTCTGGTGTTTTGGATGGAGTGTGGAAAACGAGGAGGCTGTTTCGGCGCACTCAGCTGTGTCCCCTCCATAAGCCCATGCCCCTCGAGGGCAGTCGTTGCGCGCGCTGCCCACCACATCCCCGTGACGGCAGCTCTTCACTGGTGTCTGGGATGTGTGGGAGGAGTGGACGCGCTCTCAAGGTGCGTCCCTTTGGGGCTGGGATAAGAGCTATAAGGGCAGCTGCGGGGTGCGTATCTCCCACCCTGCCAACCCGTTACACACCTTGCACCTACAGTGGGCTCGCTGCCTGCAGACCAGCTTTTCTGCTCCGTACCATGCTGCCCTGCCTTACCTCCCCTCTCCCAAAAGCGTATCACGCATCACTGTGCATGTCAGAGCCTCCAGAGCTATGACTATGTGGTGGCTAGGAGTGGGATGTCTTTTGATTTCACCGATGCTACTAGGCGCTAGGTTGTCATTTAATATCACAGTAGCTGGGCACCAGTTTATTGAAAACTGGCTATCTATGTGTTAACAACCTGTCGCTTGGCGGGATGTTTTACCCCACAGAAACAAATACGGACACGTTTGTAATGCTACAGAGTTCATCTGTTCTCCTGAAGTGTTGCTCTTTACTTGCAAAGGTTGGGGGTAGCTCAGTTTGGACTTGTTAAGGCAAAACTCCCACTGACATGTCATAGTGTGTTGGATCTTCCCAAGAGGCTGTCAGAGCTGGCAGCAATACTTCACGTGGTGTCAAGTGATTTATAATAACATGAAAAGTAAGCAGGGAGTTTGCAGCCTGCGGTGGCCTGCATTGCAGCTCCAGCTGCGTGATGGTTACTGGATCTGAGACTGAAACCACAGTATGGTGCCTCCCAGTCCTCAGTGGGTGCTTCCCACCGACGGCTCACTGGGACAGGGCTCAGTGAGAGCTGATGGAAAAGGAGGTGTCTCTGTCTGTGTAATACTTCTTTGAATAACAATTAGCAGTAGGCTGGGAAGAGAGACTTGGAAAGCATCTGTAGGGCAGAGCAGATGTTCCACACAGCCCCCGCTGCCCGCATCTCTCTCAGTGTTACTGCAGCAGCACCATAGGGGTCTTCTTCGCTCTTGTGGGCAAGGCAAACAAATGCTTCTCTCAGCATCAGCTCAGGGCTTGAGATTTCCTTCTCTGACGCACGTGTCATGCAGTTCAAGAAGGGTGTGTGTATGGGTCTTTTTAATTTAGGGAAAATAACATTGACAAGCCACAGTGGTATCAGTAGCCAGCAACTTTTAAATTACTCTGTTAGTCTTAGATCCTCCTTGACACATATGTAGAAATGAGGAGAAGAGGCTCATTTGGAAAGGAGAAAAGCTTTGTAAAATGCTCTGGTTTGACAAGTGGGGCCTTGCCAAGCCTGCTGGACCTTCTATTTGGCCTCTCTTTTGGTCAACAGGAGAGGACTGTAACTGCTGAGAATCGCTCAATGCACACGTGTTACCTAAACACTCCATTAGCTAGCTCGTGGCTTAGTGACATTTAAGGTGTTGGGCTTAACCTGCTAAAAACAAGCGGTTTGGGGATAAGCTTTCACAGAGCTTGCCTGTAGCAAGCTGTGGGGATGGCCAGCCTCCTAGTTCAAACCAGGAGGGACAGCCGGTGACGTATGACCAATGCCTGATGGGAGGATGAAGAGGAGAGAAAATTCCAAAATCCAGATCCATTGATCCTCTGAAGTCTGCAGCTAAGGTGATAAAAATCTTCCTCTGGCTTTTGGGTAGGAAATGCCTTGTGGGTGTGGGAAGATCAGTGAATACAGCCCTGTGCATCAGTCAGTATCTGTAGGACAACATAAGGCACCACCTGGCACAAGTGATTTTGTACATGCATGTTTTTGCTAAGGCGATGTTATAACTCTCTGCAGGCACTGTTAGACCAATACAGTGGGAGTTATGTAAAGCAGTTATATTCCATAGATGGTACCTGAAACCCAAGCTGCGCCCATGCTGAGTGTCAGAAAGTGAAAATCAGTATTTGGCTTAATTCCTTTGACTTGTCTTGTTTCTGCCTTTACTCTCACAGCCCTTCCCCTTGCTCCGCCAGCCTGTGGGTGATGTTGTTGTTTGCAGGGTTGTGTGCGAGCTATTCTGTGACTTTTCTTTTAAAGCGGTTCTTTGAAATTCTGCTGCTTCTGTAATGGGGTTTGAGCGCGGTTGCGTCACTGTTGTGATGGTCTGTCAAGCCATCTAATTGGGTTGTCTCATTAAAACTTACAATCAGCGCTTACAAGGCAGCAATCCTGCAGTCCAACACTGTAGCTAGAGCCACACTGGCTGACCAAGCGCCTGCACGTGGGCTGGGATGTGGATGCAGAGGTCAACGGGAAAGTGCACCTCTTGTGTACTCATTCCACAGCTTCTAAGATGAAGCGTGAATGTATCAGACCACCTCTGACTTTACCTTCTCTGTAATGAGACTAACTGGAGCAATTCAATTAAAATCAGCAAATAGTGGCTTTTAGTCTCCAGTTCATAGTCAAGACTACTTCTGGGATCTCAAACTGGACACTCAAGGACCATCCACTGGTCTCCGTTGGTTAGCTTGTCCTCAATGTTCTTTCTGTTAGCGAGAGTGTGAGGATGAAATGGTGCAAGAAAAGGGCAGAGTTGTGTGGTCTCTAATAGAAACTAAAGTCTTGGAGTAGCTCCAAAATGCATTTTGGCTTTGAATGGAAACAGGTTATGAAGAAACCCCTCTACCTTTGCAGGTCAAAATATTAGTTAAACCACTGCAAGTGCATCCTCTATGAGGAGTCTATTTTTTATCTTGTTTTAATCTGAGCCAACTCAGCAGAAGGACCTCACCTACTTCAGGAGTCTGATTCACTGTCCTTTTTTAATTTTAACTGCAATGATGACTTCTAGCACCATATTTAAATTTTTCTGGGAGCACGAATCAGAGCTCAGAGCTTCAGGTTTGTGCAGAGAGTGAAAATGAGTGCAGCTTTTCTGCCAACACAGGGCTTAAACTAAACATGGGGTTTAAACTAAACTGCCAGAAACCTCTTAAATGTTTATGCAGGAGTTTTATGGGTGAAATTACGCATGTGAACGCCTTCATATAGATGCTGCTTTGGCCACTGTGACTCCCCAGCTGCTCAGAGAAGAGCATCTTGGCTGTTTGGTGCTTTGCTGAGTTTGATGGACAGTGTCCCTTTGATAGAGAAGCATCTTAACAGAGGTGAAGGGCACCACAGCCCCTGACTTTAAAGCCTGTAGAGCCAAACAAAATACATTTGATGGTTTAGATGTAATAGCCTGCACTGAATCAAGAGCCTGTCTATTCAAGGCTGTAAGCTTAACAGCCCAGCACCGAGGGCCTGGAGAAATGAGGGTGAAACTGGGTCCTCACGTTCCTGTGGAAATGCTTTCGGCTGTGACCAAGCGCATGTTCTGGCTGAAACAGGACAGCTGGCCAGGAGACAATGGCCACCCAGGTGACATCTTTGGAGAGTTAAGAAGTGCAGATAAACTCTGTTTTGCACCCGTCTAACAAATGTGTAGCCCAAGCTGAGCTCCGTATCACGCTGGTCTTCACATAAGCTCACGTGAATTCTGTTCAGCATCACTTAACGTGCCCTAGGGTGTGGACAGCAAGATTCTTCTTCCCCCACCTCACACAGTGATCCCCATGTTGGAGTTGTATTAGAAAAATCTAAGTGTCACCATTGAAATCTTCTTGTTTGGTTGTGTTTTTTAAAGAACAGTTTAATGTAAAAGCCCCACTAAGTACCAGCTGAAAACACTTTGCATCACCCCCTTAAAATGTTTTTACTTCAAATTTTGTGGGTTAGCTCAGGGTGAGCACTTCTCTTGGCTTTTGTGAAAAGCCATAAAACCCCAGACTTTGTGGCTTATTTTAAATCAGAGAATGAAAACACACTGCACGGCTCTTCCAAAGACAAATTATCTTTCATTTTTAAAAATCCCATCTAATTGCCATTAATCAAGCCATCCCCTGTGCTAATAAGATGGAGGCGGGGAATGGAATGCCATTCCAGCTCAGGCAGCTGTTGCGCGTGTCAACCAGTTTCAAAACGCTTGGCAAAAGTTGTAAATGCAGTTCTAATGAGATCGACTTGTCTGCAACTAGCAAACAAATACCAGCCGCACCAAAATGTTTGTTTGCCATAGGACTTAATGGAGATTGTGTTAACCGTTCTGCATTCAAGGGTACATGTCAAGAAAAGTTCAGCTCAAGCATAAGGCAGTGACACTGGAATGCAGCTTTCTCCAGAACAGTTGCTTATATAAAACCTGAGAAAAAGCCTCCCCCTTCTTTTTTTTCTACCCCCCATCAAGCCTCCTAACTTGCTGGTATCTCAGTGGATGAGGTTCTTTGCAAAGGCTACATAAGCAAGCTACAAATGGAAGTATGTTTTCTACTGGGATGTTTGAGGATGGGCTCCTGGTAGGGGACAGACTCCTGAGGCTCTCCACAGCATCTCTCACCCCCCAGGTACCCCCGGTTGGGTATGGCTCCATCAGCAGCCCAGGCTGGCTGTGGAGAAGAGGCGAGGCACTCAGCTGAGCCACACAGGGTCTCCTGTATGAGAGCATAGCATTGAAAAAACAATAAACAGCTTGATCATCCACCAGGTATGATGGCCAAGCTGATTACAGCTGGGTCTCACAAAGCCTGGTTAAACAGAGCATTGGTCCAGAGGGGTTGTAATCCTGTTCAGCTAAACCACCTCAGTGGGCCAGGCATTGCAGATGTCACGTACCCACACCTGGGTGGGCACCTAGGCGAATCAGCACATCAGTGACTTCTTGTAGAACCACCAAGGAGATCGCCAAACTCATGTGGCTGGAGAAAGGTAAGCAATGGAAATATCTAAATTTCAGAGAAGTATCAGTATCAGCCGTGAAGTATCTATAACACTGCAGTGCAACTTGCTATCATCCACATCTTATTCCTCTTCTTCAGCAAAAAAGGGAATCCTTTTATGGTTCTTTGATCTAAAGTGCAAAGGACTCGTTGAATTTTTGGTACCGTGACTACTCTCTTGCCAGTACCCCTTTAATGTGTGTCTTGTGCCAAAGAATATTAATTATTGTAGGCTACAGTGAAGTCCATCCCTACCCCCACTTGAGCCTCTGAAATGAACAGTGAAGTTGAACTTTGCCAGCAACTGTTAGGAAAAGGGCCAAGAACAGCCTAACAGGAAAGATACTGAGGATTTTCTGTTTGTTTTTCTGCTAAACCATGTTTTTGTAATTATGAGTACTTTGTTGGAATTGCTTAGAAAAGGAAGTGCACATAAAATGGTCCATACAATTAAACTAACTACATATTAGAGTTGAAAGAATATAAGGCTGGTCTCACTCTGTTGCACTCACACAGACAAAACCCCTTCTCAAAAGGAATTTGGCTTGAGAAGGCAGATCTGGAGACAAATCTTAGTTAACTTCAGGCCCATGTGCCATATTGTCTGGTTTACGACTGCCCCAAATGGCCTAAAAGCAAAGGACATTCACACTAAACAAAAGCAATGGCTGAAAGAAAGAGAAAGAGGAATTTGAAAGCTGTCATTTCCAAATCCCTTCTACTCAAAAGTTGGTTCCGGACTCCGGATCAGGAACCCCGAACAAGGCAGCAATTACTTTGTGCTCCTAAAACTATCTTCTACTAGACTGGAGAGAAACAGGACTACTTTATTTTGCTCAGATTCACTTGAATGCTGCTTTAATCATTCCCCACTTGCTCCTGCCACTTCTCCCCCAAGCTTAGATTTGTAAAATACTGAATCACTAAATTGAGATCATTTGCCACGGCAGCTTTCTCTTGCTTTCCAGGATGGATGATTCTGGGGTATCAAAAAAAAAAAGTTTTTCAAGTGTGGGAAATTACAACTTTGTTCCCTAAGTAAATAAATAATGTAAAGGAGTAAGCTGCAGTAGGACTACTTCAAACTGCTATACTTCAAATAGCGTTTTATGATTTCCATTTAAATTGTTTTCTCTAGGAAATGGCAATAACATAGAAGCAGCCTGCTCCTGACTCCCATCACATTGAGGCATATATAGTGAATGATAGAGTGAACTAAACTTTTAGAAGCATATATGCAGTATTTATGTCCTGTCAAGCACTTTCACTTTCCACAGTAACAAGCCTCCTCCCCTGTACACAAAATGGATTTGATGTATAAACAATATTGCTGAAAACACATCCAAAAATAAAGCAAGGTCTACTTTACTACAAACCTAGTTTTTAAGGCTGATTCTGACCTTGTACAGTCCCTTATATAAGCAAGGGTATGCTGCCATTTGGCTGAGATCAAAATAAAGCCTCCCATCTCCTCAGTAAACAGTACCGCAAAGCACATTATAGTGGGAAACTGGTAAAGTATGTATGACTATTTTTACCCATGCCGTGGGTAATCGTGTTGACGCCTGTGATAGCAACTAACTATTGCCATCTTAAGGTGGCCCTTAGTATTGCTGCAGATGAAGTCGAGCTAGCTGTTGCTGCTACTGTGCGCTGCTCGTTACACACCCTGTCACTTGCAAGTTCTTGAACAAGGTGGTCAGAAGTGCTCACTCCAAGATTAGCCAAATCCTGCAGTACGGCTCTCTTTCAAACAAGACACATGTAACGTGTTTAATATTAAAGAAAAGGCACTGCAAGATAAACACTTTCCCTCTCCCTCCTTTCTCTTACATAAAATTGTATTAAAGACATCTAATCCCTGGCCAAGCAGATCCGCCAAACCCAGACTTCTGCTTCTAGCAACCCTAAGTCGTATTGCTGCATTTGTTTTGCCTCACTGTACCTCTATAGTCTACCTGCTTAGACAGTTCTGTAACCAGATAGTGCTCCCAAGTGCTTCATAAACTATTAATTTACATTGTAGACATGGTGTGAGATGACTACTGACCTGATTTATACATAGGAAGTACAGGCACAGAACTAAGGAGACATGCAGACAGTCAAGGCATTCCCACCTTCCGGCCCGACGTGACGACGATCTTCGCAAACAAAGCTAAGTAACTTCGTGGATTAAAAAAAACCAAACACCCTCTTGGTGCCTTTTATCTGTAAGAGACATCTGACATCTGTAATTTTCCAATGTGTTTTAATACTAATGAGCAAGCAAGTAACTTCTAGCTGAGTAGCCCATGAACATTTTTATACTCGCACATGTTCTGTCACTCCTGCAACTCCCAACTCTGAGCATGAGCGGTGATGGCATCAGGGCAGGGCATAACTGGGAAGTTAAAAACACATTCGGAAACAAACCTTCCCATGTCACTGGTTCCAAACCCATCCACAGAGGGAATGAATGCAGTGCTACCTTCTTCTGTAAAAGAAATTTGGTATTTTCAGTCCAAGGGGCCTGTGAAAAAGCTTCCATGCCCTACTGGTTCTTCAGCCAGATGTACTCTGCAGGGAAATGGAAAACTGAAAAGGATACAAAATGGCCATCTCACCTGCACAAGTGATCCAGCAGGACAGCACTGAGGCACAGGGGCAGGAAAACTTGCAACCCCAGTACCTGCTGTCAGATCTCTTCTGAGATTACAAATGAGGCCTGAACACTCTAAATCACATTGTATTTCTCCTGAAACAATTTACAGAGACAAGCCTAGATGCCTCAAACTAAACCCAGTAATTCCTAGAAATCTGTTGGACACGCATTTATTTTGGATGTAAAATTTTTACCCTTAAATATAAAGGCATCCAAATTTATCACATTTTTTAAAAATTGAATCACTGCAAATCTCCTACGTATTTGGCATCCTGTAAAAACATTAAAATAATTCAGGTACAAATTAGATAGTTCCCTTTGTTGCCCTTCCCTTCACTGTTTAGATCTCGCATATTGCAAACAGACCTGTCCCAAAGACAGGCATGTAAACTTGCTACCCTCAGCTGCTCTTCTTTGCAACTTAAATACTATTTAGTTTCACTAGACTTCACCAACTTTGCATAAAGCTGTAATCATCTATTGTGAAACACTTGAGCAATTCAACACAAATCTGGTATCAAAGATAGCTGAGCTTAAAGTGCTTTAATTGAATTTTATAGAAGAGAGCATGTATTTCATTTGGTATTGCTGATTTGTACTTTAAACAGACAAGCTTTCTGTAGGCTTACTGCACTGTGTGCTGTTTGCTCAGTACAGAACAGCATGTAGCTACACAGTCACTTATACAACTAACCTTGTCCATTTCAGATGAATTTTGCAAATAATGTTAAACATCCCGTTAAGTTACCTGAACATGTCTGGAAGTTCTGACTTGTGTGACCAAATGACTTCAGACCGAGATGCTGTACACCTTTCTTACCGCCTAACTACGCAGGGGTGAAGTGTTCCCTCCTTACTCTGCCCAACAGTGGCACCCAGTGGTCAAGTGTTTTCATGAACACTTTGGAAAACGGCTCCTGTTCCAAGTTCCCACTCACTGGATTTCCTAAACACAGCTAGAGTCAGTTTAAATGCACCAGCTGTTTTCACTATTGAGGTTCAAAATGCTACCCACTATTGAAACTGTCTAGAAAGCTGAGACTACCATCGCTGGTGAAGACTAGCCAGAGCTAGGGAAAACACACAGCATCTGAAATGCTGCACTGAAGGCAGTCAGCCACATCCAAACAGGAGACAAGGTTACTGTCGGGTCAAACACATCCCCCAAATTGTTCTTTGAAAAATAAGTATGCCACCTCAAGCAACGAGATATTTTCTATGTCCCTTCCTAAATAGCTACAGACTGTGAAAGGATTCCTGGGCCAGAGGAGATTATTTTGCCCTTGATGATGCAGCTTTGCTTTTCTAAACAACCTAGTACTCGAGCCAACTTCCAGAAGTGCAATACAGCCCATCAGACAAACAGTCTACACTTGATGCAATTTCCCAAGAACCAAAAGCAGCAGTAGGGCTAACAAAGCCCCCAGACATTAAAAGGCACTCAGGAATCTCCATACTAAGTTACTTTTCCATCAGTAGCCAGAAAAGGACGATGCTTCGGATTTTGGGCATTAACTAACAGGAACACATAGAGGCAAGCCCAGATTCAGAGTCCAGGACTAAGCTCTGAAAGATTCAACATTCTTCCCTCTTACACAGAGAAATCGTTTTCAGGTGACTCATATTTATAGTCTCTGTAAATAAGTACTGAGAGGTCAAATGTCAGGATAGCATGTCAGAGAGATAAAGACGACAGGAAAAGCAAGCTATGAAGTGCAGAGAAGGCAGCACGAGCAGAACAAATGCTTCTCTCACTAAACCAAGGCTGAACTGAAAGCATTATCAGAAAAGCTGTGAACCTAAATTTTAGTAAGCTTAAAACACCCCCATATTGTAGCATAAGGGATGGCGAGAAGGGGATTAAACTGACATTGGAATTAGACTGATCAATAGATTAAGATGAGATGAACAAAACTGACTTGTAGCTCTTCACCACTTCCTTACCATGAACTAGTCTGATTTCTAAAAACCACTATCACTTCTAACAAAGATAGAAAATATTCAGCATTACAGTAGTCAACGTTCTTGAAAAAATTTAATAAGACAAATGTCTTCATAATACAGGTAAATTGTACATCATAGATTACATGTTTAAGTGAACTGAATTAGTCTTTTCGTAATTGGACAGTTTCCTCTTTAATTCCATCTTTTGTGACAATGCAAATCTTAAGCGCATCCCCAGTGTACACGTCTCTCTCAGCAGCAGAAATAAAGACATCTTTAACCAGCTGCAAAGCCTTTTCCAGGGTCAGAGGTACATGTTCCACATTTTGCATGTTCTTGAAGCCAATCTAAGAAAAGATGAAAATGCATTTTAAAGGAAGTATGATCCACCTAGCATGAAAGCTGTTTCAGTCTCTGCACTAGAATGAGCAGATTTAACAACTTAAAAAGAAGAAATGGTTGGTCTATTTTAGAAACCCAAAGCTGGCAAAAGTATTCCTCCACACAGTTTATACCTGCATGATCAGAACTTTACCAGTGCTGATACTCTCACAAGAGTAACTAGAAGCAGATCCAGTATACAGCCAGCATAGCTCCTCCCGCTCATTCTGCATATACAAGATCACAATGAACATTCAGATCTGAACCGATCTAATTCTTCAGAAACTTCTCACTGGGTTAGCAGTATCAGAACTGCCCACAAGCCTTTTCCCTTGTCACTTGTAGTTAGGAACATTTCTTAAAAGCAAATATTCCTCAGCGTACCTAGAATTCAAAAATAACAGTCTATATTGGAGCATAACTGGTACTATTAAGTAGTGTATTTTAGCTGATAAACTGAAGTGTCCACTTAAGCATCAGAACAGGAGAAGGAGGGGAAGAGTCACTTACTTCACCTCATAAGCAATAAAAAGCTACTTAACACAACTTTGTTTCTGCAGAAGGTATTTTATTTTCTTCAGTTAATAACGTTCAAAACTAAGTCAAAGCTAAGAACCTGGAGTTGTTTAAATAAAAGAAAAAAAAAAAAAAAGGAAAGATTCTATTCCTTTCTCAGCTGATAAGAACTAAGAGTGCTTATTGCTTTTTTTACAAAAGTTGTGTTGACATCAGGCTCAATTGACCAAATACCAACTCCAATGTCAGAGAATAAAATGAGTAGAACATGCTTTGGTATTTCTCTCATCCAACAATTACAGCTTCAATTAAATATGAAAATATTCTTCAAGTATTTTTAGACAGATTTAATTAAGTTTCCAGCAGTTTTATGTAAGAACATTCTTAGAAAATCGTGTCTGAGTTTTGTACAAAGCTTAAGACTTTTAAACAAGTCTATGTTAACTGATAAAATGTATTATATACACCTACTAATTCTATCTTCTTAATTTAGTATTATTTCATGCTAAGTAACAGGCATATTTATGTTGTCAGCTAGGGAAAAAAAAACGCAGAAAAAAAACCCAAACGGCTTCTATGGGAAACATAATTCCCCAATTAAAACATTTACCTGTATTTTAAACAGGCAGTCCGCTATTTGTAGCATATTAAAAACCTGAACAGATTCTAAAGAAAACCTTTGATTTCTCCTGAGAAGGTAAAGCCACACAACTTATAAATGTCTGGATTAACAGTCCTACCTGTAATACATTTAAAAATTGTCTCAAAAGCAGTATTCCCCAGAATTAAAGCTACATTAATTTGAATGTCACAAATGTTTACTGAGATAATAAAGGCGGGGGTGGGGTGAACTATTTTACCTGGTTATCAAGCAAGGGTTGCAGCATGGCACTTGCTGATCCACCTGCTTTGAAAGAATCTCTCTGGTATGAGCCCACTGGATCAAAGCTATATACTGCTCCCCTCCCCGGGGAAAAAAAAAAAAAAAAAAAAAAGTATGTAATCACAATCCAGAAAGATTCTGAGTACTAATAAGCATTTACATCAAGAACCAGCTCTCTCCATAAGCAGTCTCTGCAGTACCACAGATCCCAGCAAACTTTTACCAAATAATACTGCAGTATGTTCAGACAATGCTTTGTACAGTATGCTCACTATGGTTGTGGCCTGGTACTATATGCAAGGCTATTTTCAATATTCAAGCTATCACCATGCTCTAACAGACGTTTTCTACAGGCCTTACCACAGAAAAAGTTCTGACGCAGAATAATCAAAGCAGGAGAATGTGCTAGAGTGCAGTGCTGCACAAAGAGCTCTGCTGGTTCTAAAGCTACCATCAAGAGGCAGTTTAGCCATCGTTCTTGAATGATACAGTTCTTGAATTACCTCCAGAGAGCATGCTTGGATGCCTCTGCATCGCCTTCCCGGAACCAGGGATGATGCTCTGGGCTACGTACTTCCCTCTGGAGTCGGGCCAGGTTGTGCAAACCTTGTTAGCTTGCGCCAACATCAGAGATGCAGACACACTGTAGCTCTGAAGCATCAGGGTTTGGTGAGGACACGCTAGACAAAGCTCAGCACCTGGCCAAGCTCAGCCTTTCTGTTCAGACAGGCTGCACCGCATTTAATAAACTGGCCAGTGCACTTGGCAACACAGCACAGGTAGCTGAACAGCCCTGGGAAAGCTAGCAGAGATCCAGAAAGTAACACGAAATCAAAACAAATCAATCTTGCGGGACCCAAATTAAGCCCATGCATGCAAACTGCACTCTGATTCTTATCAATTGCTACAGCACCCTCATAATCTGACATTTACCACTATGCAGGGCAGACTAATCCCTTTCCAGACTCCACATATTGTGGACATGTCTTAGCAAGACTGGGAAAGCAGTATAACTTAATGGTAACAACAAACTGCAGGGAATGGCTGAAATTATCCAAACAAGACCACCTCTGAGCTCCTGCTCAAAGCCAGAGAACACAGCATTTTAGCAACTCAACCAAATCCTTGGACAAGAGCCCAGTAAGTCCTGGAAGGGCTGTACATTGAACTACAGCTTCCATGTAGAAGTCATGATTTTCATTAGAGGTTAGTTAACATTTAAAAATATCTTTGTAGAAACCTGTCTCTGGAGTAAATCTTTGCATTTAATAAACTCTACCACACTCACAGGCCTGAGTAAAATACACACAATTTTACTGTTAACATCTCCTTTAAAGACACAATTAAGAAATCCAGCAAAACTGTTATAAAGTCTTCCAGTCTAGAGTAAAGTATCAGAGGTAAGCAATGTTAGCAGATTTCTCTTGGCATCAAATAATTCTAACACAGTTTTTAGACTTTCAGACCTTCAGAAATGGAAGATCAATTTAGGAGCGGAAACTAAGAAACAAGTCAGATGCATAATATTCATCTGACCTGTGTAAGTACCATAATGCCTAAAGGCAGGTGTTAGGAATAGGAACATAAACTTTGTTATTCCATCAGTACACCTGAGATGTGAAAGGATAGCTATTCACCCACAGAAATTTAGCCTCTCTTTTTTTTCTTTTTTTTGAAGTCTTACCTTCTTCATCCAGTCCACCAATTATGTTGTAAACATAGTAAGGGAAGAAACGTCGAGAATACAGAATTGTAGACAGCATTGCTGCAATAGCCCCAGTAGTCATGGTCTTGTTATTGGAGTGCTTGTACATCTGCAAGTGGCACAGCATGTTCAAGAAGAAAGTCAAACACTAAGTTTTACACTCAATCCCAATTATATTTTCTGTAACCTCACTACAGAAGAATCTGGTGCTAAGCAAGATTATTAAGTAGCATGATTACTGAAAACACACTGGTCTAAAAGTAAAGCCTTCTTACAAGCCAAAAATTAATACTTCTCCAAAGTTTTGCAAAGAATAGATGTTGCCTCATTAACACTATCCTCTCTAGCTCTTCCATTCTTTACATCTGTGATGTTACACTTAGTAAGAACACAGCGTCAATTTCCCCTGCCTGATCTTTCACTAGCCATACAGTTATGATACAAACACTTGAAGAAAAACAGCAAAAATTATATTTAAAACATATCATATTACTGGTCTCAAACATGATACTGAGAATATAAGTTTCTAAATACAATAAGATAGTTAGCTACCTTTAATCTTGCTTCAATAATTTTAGTAAGGGTAAGGCAGTCACCATGGAAACCACTGCATCCAATGACCGTTTGCTCTGTTCTGTAAAACATAAAATTTTGTTGTGATTTTAGATTTAGTATGAGCTATACCACTTTCTTACACAGTAGATTATTATGAAAACACCAAATGTATTTTCAGTTTCTCTAATGCTACCAAAAACAGTTGTCGAAAATGTAGTAACAGATATTTTATATCTGTATAAAAGGTAACTGCAACCTACACCATGGAGAGGACTCGTTAAGTGAAGGACCATGCATGTGTCTTTCTTCAATCCACTGACTTCCACAGCAAGACAGACAAAAGGAAATTCTTATCTTCTTCATGTGACACTAACTCTAGCTATTACCATTCAGTCTTGCTACATGATCTGTTCTGAGATGGGGAGCCTGTTACATCATATCACTCAGCCATTTTACTCCATCTGGCCAGAGGAATGCGTTAAGATTGTACAACTATTACGTAACATTTACACTGTAGGTGGTTTTCTGTGTCAGCACAACAGAAGTTAACAGGGCTGCGGATGCATTGTAGAAGGTTAGCTCTTTGCTCGGTTTCAAAATGTTTCATGAACACTAACTACAGAAACACACGTTTGAAATTTAAATTCTAGTAAATCGGTGAGAGTCTACAAACATTCACGCATACTTATAGACTAACACAAAATAGTCATTCAGAAAACAGTTTAAATTGAAATGTTCTCAGCTTGTCATTAGAATTACACAAAGCCGTCGTGCAGTATGCAGATTGTACCACAGCAATTTCCATTTGGACAGTATCAGACAGTCAAAGATATATATAGCAAGGAGTCAGCAGGAGAAACTTATGTTCATATGATCTTGTGTCATCAACAATAAAAAAATAAAGAAATTGCTTACATAGCTGATGGCAGCCTACTCAGTAAGCACCTGCTACAGTCAAAAGAATGTAAACAATATGTATTTTTAAACCAAGGGAATGCTATCCAGGTGAGTCAAGAAAAGCATAAAATAGGCATAAAAAGTTCCATAACAGAACTACTGACAGGTTTACCTCTCCTAAAACAAACACCTCTTCCAAGTACCAGATCGTTGACTAGAGAGACACAGTACAACCGGCAGCAGTGGGCACGCTTGCGTACCAACACCAGGTGTCCTGACAAAGCAGAACGAGTTACCACAGGATTAAGTTTTGCTACAGTTAAGACAAAAGTTCTTCTGATTATCCAGCCAAAAAACTGACCTAGCTTACATTAAGCCTTGTATCATGCTAAAAATGTTCTGTTATCAGCTAACTTCAAGAACATGCAACCAGAAATCCAGCTGTATTTACAACATCACATCACATCTTGCATTACAGCAAGAGTCACCATGACTCTAAAATCAATTTTGTTACTATACTTTTTTCTGAGAATTCTGCTTAAAGAAAGTGATAGGTATTCCAGGCAGGTGACATGCTCAGCAATACAAAAGACCTTTCATCTGTTTCAATTCTTACAAGATCTGGACTTACAGTTTGTAGCATTTTGGACTGTCCCGGCAGTGAATTGCATAACCTTCACTCAGTCGTGTGTCAGAGGCAACGATAGAAAAGTCTTCTCCAGCAATCGCCAACACAGTGCTTAAAGAAGAGTATTCACACAATCATGACTTCTAGCGCAAATATTTTCGTAGGCAACAGAACAACAGACTAGACAGTAGTTCTATATCCAGACTCAGGTTTTGTCAAACACCTTTATTCTTTGCTACGTTTCCGACTGTGCACATCCCTACAAGTGACTCAAGATTGGAAGAAGAAGATCCTAGACATGCTGAAGAAAATATACATACGTGATTCTCTACTTTGACTAAAAAACGTACGGAAACTTGGTAAAACAGAGTTTCTATGCAATGCAAGAACCAGACTCAATGGCTTAGCAATTTTGGATGCCTGCTAATTAAAGATTCACGCTCCTAAAACAGTTTGGATCTCCAAGCAAAATCACTCTAGCCCAGTACTAAGCATCAGTATCGTTACACTTAAATTATCATCACCTTTTAAATCTGATCTTATCCTATGTTATTTACTTCCAAATAACTAGTTTTGTGATTGCCACACATGTGCTACCATTAAGTAACAAACAGATGTCATTTCAAAAGCAGTTAGGCCTTATAAAAAACCAAACCAAAACAAACAAACAAAAACTCTAAATAACACTATCCTGGCCAGATCCTGTCACCAACTCAGAGCAGGTGTCTGTAAAACAACACCTACCTTTAACAGTCATGACAAAGTAGCTTTCAACCCAGTTCCAGGTTTAAAAGCTGGTAATACGACCATTACGTGGGTTTTCTGAGCCACTATAAACAAACAGCCCCGCGGGGCACGGAAGGTGCTTATTTTGACCCGCAAAAATTCAGGGAGCCCGAGCGTGCCAAAACCCACACGGACACACACCACCTCCCCGAAGAGCTGCAAGCACCCGTGGGACGCTCAGCCCAGGGCAAGGCCGAGCCCAGCTCTCCCCCGCGCTGTCCGCCTTTCTCTACAAAAAGGCGCTCGCAAGGGGAGACAAACGCTCACAGAGAGCCGGGGGGAGGCAAAAGGAAGGCGAGGAAGACCCAGCCCTACCGCCGCTCTCCTCAGGACCCCCTCCTGCGGGAAGAGGGTGCCTCATCCCGCCCCACCCCCTGTCTGCCCTCCTCACCCTCCGTTAAAGGTGTAGGGCGAGAAGCGGTGCTGCACGGGCGCGCCGAGCTCGTAGCCCATCTCAGGCCTGAAGTCCGCGTAACCAGCAGTGGACAACATCCCGGCGACCCAACTCAGTGCTGTCTCACGGCAAAATGGCGGCCCCGGAGCCGGAAGTTGCGATTCACCGCTCTAGGAAGGCAGCGGCCCGCTCCTCTCGACTGCTCTGGAGGACGTCGAGCCTGGCGCTGCCGGCTGGTTTCCCCGCTTTCACCGGCCCCCGCCCCTGCCAGCGGCCGGGCTGTGAGCCTGTCCTCCCCCTCAGGGCCTTTCCCAGCCTGGGCTTAGCGGCGTGTGTCCCCCAACCCGAGGCGCAGCACCGGCAGCCGTTCTTTCCCGGTCCGAGCGCGGTCAGCCCCCGCCTTCTGAGCGCCTGGTCATGGAAGCCAGCGGTGAGGTGATCAAAGAGCCCCTTGTGTTTGTGGAGATGGGAAGCCGGGCGGCTCCTGCTCTGGAAAAGGAGATGGGGGGGGCACCCTGAGCAAGGCTGTGGCGAGGAAGGGTCAGGAAGCACACGCGGTCCTTGAGGTGGGTCAGGGGGTGCGGTTTGTACAGCGAGAAAACGGGGAACGACGTTCACAGCCGCAGGAGCCACGCGTGCCAACGCCGAGCACTGCTGGGGAAACAACGGCCCCGCTCCCCGCCCGCCCCCGCTCTCTTGGGGCCGCCGGCACCTCGACCCCAACCCCGACCTCCTCCTCCGCCCTCACTCAAGATGGCGGTGGGGAGAGGCGGTGCGGGTCGCGCGGCGGAAGTGACGCACTCGGGACGCGCCGACGGCGCGGGGCGCGGGGCGCAGCTTTGCTACGGCGGGCGCCGTGCGGCGGCGGGGCGGCGGTGGCGGCAGGTACCGTGAGCG
>NW_010972598.1:7919851-7936680 GCF_000737465.1 Haliaeetus leucocephalus | reverse complement strand
AAGGGGGCTTGTGGGGGTGGGGGCGTCGGGGCCTTCTCCAGGGTGTCTCTTGCCTCTAGACTCATGTTCCCTCGACAGAAAGGTTGCCCAGCGTCAGTAGTGGAGATGCGAGCAAGGCACGGCTAGGCGGTTACAAGATGGAACTCTGCGTAGGTGTTGTCCTAAGTGCGGGTTCTGGCCTGCCTGGGATCTAGACTTCTTGCTAAACAGCTGGGCTGTCCAGGATTTAGTTGACTTTATTTCTTCTAAGGTCATGTTTAGGTTTCTGATTTACCCCTGTCTCTGGGCTGTAAAACCCGGATGCTGTGTTTGATACCTTCATTGAGGGTAAAGGTGATCGTGTCTTATGGTCATGGGGAAAAAAAAAGCATACCTTTTCAGGTGCAGTGTAAATATTAATGTAATTCTGAGCTCTCACACCTTAAAAAAAAAAAAAAAAGGCTGAATAGGCTTTCTTCAAATTTTGAGGTGGTCTACCTCTGGCCTAAAAATGACCTTGAATATTTCTGGGCAATAGGTGTCTAGTTAGGAAAACTATAAATTAATGGAAGAATATTTGATATCAATGCATAACATTTAAATTCTCCACTTGTCATTTATCTCCATAACACAGCAGCAGTGGTATAGTTTTAAAAAAATATTAAGAAATCATGCATACATTTAACTTGTGTACCTGAAATTGGCTTTCACGTATTTCTTTTTTTCTCATAAAGTGCATGTCTTTTTTTTTAAATCTGTTGGTGCTTTATTTTATGGATGTGAATGGAAGAGGGTTTCCTAGCTCAGATTTGACCAGTGATACTTCTCCCATAGAAGAAAAAATATTTTGGGAAGCCCGAGCCTTAAAATTGCCAGGAAGAGACTTAGAAGCAATATGTCAGTAAGCTTGTTGGTTAGTAGTTAGGAGAATTAAATTCTAAAAAACCAGTGCTTTTCCAGCTAAAGCAAAGCTTGGGGTAGAATGAGCATTAACAGCTTGAGTTGTTTGTGCAGGAGGGTTCAGTTAGACAGAGGCCTGCTCATGTGAGTCAGGTTACCTGCCAGGGAATTCAGCAGAAGCAGACTGCAAAGTTTCTGTAGTGTGCCTGAAAAAGGTTATTTTTATGGATTGTGTGCGTGCGTGTGTGTGAATGTTCTTATATGTATTGGTATGTGGGTGTCTCTTATCTAACTCGGGAGCTGATAGGTTTGCTCTTGGGTTTGTGTGTAGGTAGTATTCTCAGGATGCTACTTTTTCTCTTTTCAGGCTTTGATTAGTATTTTAGACTCATAATACACATTTCTCCGGAGCTGATGTTTTCCTAACCTTTCAGCTTGGCTTAAAAAGCTACTTTGCTGGAATGTTTTAAAGGGTTAAAAACCCTCTAGGATTTGAAGCTAATTTAAATTAATCGAAGGAAATACTTCTGGCCTCACCAAAGAAATAACTGGAATCATGGATCAGAACAACAGCTTGCCACCCTATGCTCAAGGCTTAGCCTCCCCTCAGGTAAAAACAAATTATTTGATACGCAACTACCATCTGAATTTCTTTGTGAAAGTGTTTTCCGTTTCTTGCATGTAACTTCAGGATTTTGTTTGCAGATCTGAAAAATTCTGCTGGGTATTGAATAATACTAGTATAAAGCAGAATTTTAAAACCACCAGTTTGTATATCCAGAGGTATAAGAAACTTGCATATATATGGGTTTCCTTCAAGTCGAAACATGACTGACAAGTTGGAAATATTAATTTAATTTTGGTGGTTGCCCTTTAACATACATAATGGACAGTCGCTGTGCTATGAATGCATTTGGTACGATGGGCACAGTCTTTGTTCAAACAATTGCAAATTAAGTTGTGGGTCAAAGTTGAGACATGCTTGCAAGGTAGCCTGAGAAGCATGTCAGCATCACTGGCTGGAGACGAACAATGCTAGAACTGACATCTCTAGAGCAATACTTTATTCTCTAGACGAACTGCATTTCCAAGGGCTTTCTGTTTTTAGCGAGTTACTACTATATGCCTTAGGTTTGGTATGATCGATTTATTTTGATTTATTTTTAGACTCCTCCTGAAAACTTTTTCTCTTAAAACCAAAATGGAGTCAACAGGATCTGTGGTTTCTGTTTCATGCTTTCTTCTGTAGGGTGCAATGACTCCAGGAATTCCAATTTTTAGCCCAATGATGCCATATGGCACAGGACTGACACCACAGCCTGTCCAGAGCACCAACAGTCTGTCCATCTTAGAGGAACAGCAGCGGCAGCAGCAGCAGCAACAAGCAGCGCAGCAATCTACATCACAGCAAGCGACACAGGGAACATCTGGTCAAACTCCCCAGCTCTTCCACTCACAGACTCTTACCACAGCCCCTTTACCGGGAACCACACCTCTGTACCCCTCTCCAATGACTCCGATGACTCCAATAACTCCTGCAACGCCGGCGTCCGAGAGCTCTGGGATAGTGCCACAGCTACAGTGAGTGTCCCATGTGTTAGTGCAGCATGTCCTTTCTCAGATAGCCCTTTAAAGACTTAGGACCAAAGCCACATAAAGAATTGGGTACTGCATTTTGGTGGGAAGGGAAGTCCTGAGAATTTATGAGTCTCCTCTAGCAATATGAGTCATTTTTGCTTTTATTTTTAGCTTAGCTTCATTACTAAACCACTTAGTAATATAAACAGTTTCTTAGCGATTTGTCAACCATACATCTTTCAGGCATACCGGTGGAGGATGTTATATATGTCTTTATTTATCACCATTGTAACTTTTAACTCTATGCACTTTGGGAGTTCATCATGCTTTCACTATAAAGTAGTCTGGGTTGATAATCTGGTGTTTCAAAATACGTATACCTGGAAACATATTGTCATTTGTAATTTGCTGGATACTTGTGTCCTGTTCACAGAAAAGCAAACAGCTCCACTTCACTGTGCGTAGAACTTTGTTAGTGAGATATTAAAGCAGAATATGGGAACTATCACAGCTGAAAGGGAATTAATAGGGTAGAGAGAAAGAAACTAGTTGCTAGTCTAGGAGCTAGAGCTAAGTTGTACTAAATATTCCATGTTCCTGTTTCTAGTTCATGGCTACAGCTGAGTTTGTAATAAGGGAAGAAAACTTAGGACTAGTTCTAGGTTTAGGTATGAAAGTATTTTCACTAAACTTTAGTTTTACAGAGACTTTTACAGCAATTTATGGAAGGCCCAAAGAGAAATGGTTGATAATGTGAATTTTGCACTGAGTGTTCCTTGTATTTCTTTCTTTCCCCATTGAGGACCTTTAGATTTCAGGGTTTTCCCAGAAAACAAGTTTCCAAGGAAATTTCGCATCTAGGAACTTTTCTTAAACTTTCTAGAGACCTGCTATCCTATTGCCTGGCAGTGGGTTTGCCTCCTGAGTCATTCCCACTTAGTCCTGCATCTCTTCTTCCTCCTTGAAGGGCATACCAAGGAAAATTTCAGGTGGTACTATTACTACCTCATTTTCTCCTGTTTCCAGCAGCTTCCCTAATCATGGTGGGGGCTCTCAGCATCAAGAATTTTTCCTGCCAAACTGAAATAAAGATTCTTCTCATGAGACACTTTTCATAATAGCTGGCAGATAAGGAGAAATCAGCAATCACGCCTTAGGAGCTACTGCCCTACAAAAGGAGGTTCCTGAGCCAAAACACTGCTCAGTGCTCATGTCAGTAGGAAAGATGTCATTCAGACTCACTTGGAGAAACAACTTAAAATAAAATAAAATATAAAAAAAAAATTAATCAAGCTTGGTTAAAAAAATGAGGAAGACACATGAATTCTTTATTGTCTTTTTAATGTATTTCTCTGAACTGTCTTCAGGAATATTGTGTCCACGGTGAATCTTGGCTGCAAACTTGACCTAAAAACTATTGCGCTTCGTGCCCGAAATGCTGAATATAATCCCAAGGTAAGAGAAATGTATCAGAGTTCATCCTACAACGGATCTGTCAAAGGCACAGGCTGTGGATATCATTTGCTGTAGTAGATTGAAAAACCTTCCTGCTATAGATGCAGTTTTATACTATAGTTAAAAAAGAAATCTTTAATAAACCTAAAACATTCTGTCAAATTAGTAAAAAGCATTTTTATACTGATGTAGCTGTGTTTTACACCAGGTTGTAATTTGGTAGATTTAGAAAGAACACAGCACATTTAGGAAGAACCTAACCAACAGTGTAATACACTGGCCAAGTTTTTTGTTGTAGAGCTGGCCTCTGCTGCTATTCATGTGGGCATGTTTGTTCGTAGTGCTCGGAAAGTTCCTTTTTCATATTACTGTGAAATGTCTGATGATGAGGTCTTGTCCCCTATCTCCCAACAAGGAGAAAGGAAGGAAGAGTTCAACTCCTGGGCTCCTGCCAGAGCCATAGTTGTTCTGTATACACTGTGGCTTCCTCAGCCTGGCTGTTCCCTTGGAATTCTTGGGGTCGCAGTGCAGTCACTCATTTCTTACAGTCTCGCTTCCCCTCTGAGCTCTGTTCCTTTATGTTGTCCCCCAGTACTCCTGCCATCTCCTTGCTCCTGGTGGCTAGGTTTGGTGGAACAGCAAAGTGAAAATGATTTTTTTTTTTGCATGTTAACTTCTAAGTTGCCTGCTGCTTCTAAATAGCAGTCTGTTAAACTGCGGGATTTTTGTTTAGCTCGGGAAACTTGGAACAACAGCAGAGGACCCGGAGTGTTGAATCAAGAAAATGATGTTGCTTCATTTTTCTTTCGGGTGGCTCCTCTTAGAAATGTTGTCTTTGCAACCACAGTAGTTGGACACAATTTCTAATAAAAGTTTAGATGTTGTGTAGTTGAATTGACTCGCCTTGGGAAGGCTTCAGTTTTCCTGGGATGTGGTTTTTTTGTTTTAGTATTTGGGATTTTGCTGCAGTTTACCTGAACTCTGCTCTCAAAGATTAAAGCAAGCATGCAGACATATGTGATAAATAACTGTTACTGTAAGTTTACATCAGTGATGCTGTTACGTAATTGCATGTGAGTAAGATATTGGTGCAGCAAAAATCTGAGCATGCCATGGCAACTTTTAAGGTAGGGGTAGGTGGCTGTGTAAAACTTGTAGGCTAGAATAATCAATATGAAATGCTGTTTTCCACAGCAGAGAGAAAGAAGGGTTACATAACACACTCCTGACTTTTAGTCAGTACATTCATCTATCAAAGAAAGATGTTGCTTGGCTGTATTATTTAAGCCATATTTTGACAAACGTGCTGTTGGGTAACCCACGCTACCGCCTCGGTTATGTCAGCAGAACGCTTTATGGGACTGCATGGGGAGCTGGTCCAAGTTAAATACAACAGGCAAACAGAGGTTTGTGTGTGCGTGCCCACATCAGTTTCTAGAATCTCTTGCTTCAAAGAGTTTAAGAATATTTGGAAACACAGGCAGAGATGTTACAGTACTTAGAATAAAAAGCTAGAGCTAACCGGGCTGCTGTGTTCTACTGCGGTAGTTGAGGCGACTGCTGTTTACACAGAACTTTGATCTCCAGCTTTCTGTTTGCTGGTATTCTAACACTGTTCAGTTTTTTAAGATGCAGAAACAAAACCGATCATAACATATTTGCAGATAGATAATCTTCCATCTTGCTTAAAACAAATTTCAAGACGTGTGGAGGAAATTTTTTATTTAAGATTGTCTCTATTGCTGTGTTGCAAATGTTAGCGTTATTTATATGTTGTATATACAGTAATGAGAGATGAGCTTAGTAAAATAGGAATGCAATGGTAACTATCCTTCTGCCTGACTGTACCTCACACTGTGTGTTTGAAGCTACTTACAATTCAAGCATTTCAAAGTAAATTTTGAGTGATCCATTAAGTATGTTTGAACTTAGTATTTCTTTGCAATACAGTGTAACTTGCTACTTAGATTATGCAGATTTGGTTTTAACGTAACAATTACAGCAATGCATCACTAATGGTCACAACATTCACATTTCAGCGTTTTGCTGCTGTTATTATGAGAATAAGAGAGCCACGTACTACTGCACTTATATTCAGCTCTGGAAAAATGGTGTGCACAGGAGCGAAAAGGTATGTTTAGGCGTTACAAGCAAACTAATTCAGGCTGTCTTTTCTCTTGCACCATGATGTTTTGGAAGTGTGATTATTTGTATACAGTATCCGTATATATATGACAAAGTTGTACAGGTACAACTAAGCTTGCTTCCCAATTATTTCAAATAGACTTAATAGATGTTTCTACACAAAATGTCCTTTCATGACTGAAAGGACTTCCCTACGAAAGGGGAAATGGTAGTTCTGTTTCTGAAGCTCTTTCATAGCTGATAAATCAGTCTGATAAACTGGTTTGCGGAGGTTATTATATTCACTTTTTTGGCTTTGCAGTTATCTTTTTTTTTTCCCTAATAATTTAAAAATTTCAATGACCATGCACTGGAACTGCTTAAACTGTAGGGGTGGTGGCAGAGGAAGAGCGATTTTATATTTGAATAGTTTCATTCATCACAGGCCAAGAGCTCCAAGTCTCTGGTCCCCATAGTCTGATCTGTTCTTAACATGATCATTGAAGCATAAGAATTGAAAACTAAACATCAGCTTAACTCCAGTGAGCAGGAGAGAAATTCTGCTCTGAAGAAGTCTGTCAGGAATCCAGAAGGAATAAGCTAATGAGCCGAGATGAATGAATAGAGCTGTACAGGAAACGCTTTCTCTGCCTGATGACGCTTGAAGTTCAAGTTGTCTTACTCTGTGTCAGGAGCAACCAGATTCTCAGCTGTTTACAAAGCTGAAGGAAACCGAATTATGCAACAGCGTGTAAAGCCGTGCAGTTGTGTTAAACCCAGGTTTGAATGCCTGGGCTGAATCAAGCAGAGAATTTTGGCAGTGTACAGATTTTTATAGAAATATGCATTTTCTAGCAGTAGTAGTTAGAAGTTGTTCTACACTGAAAACTTAAGTAACAGTTTTTACATCCCATTAGAGGGACTCGGGTCAATATTTTAAGAGCGTGAAATATGTGGATTTATAATTTACTAGTTTCTGCCTCACGAACAGTGGGTACAACATTAACGGTGTTCAGGATCCTACTGCCAATATTAGCATGCAAACCAGTGCTAGTTGTTAATTTTGGATGTAAAAATTTTGCATGTGACCTTCCCCTCCCCTCAACACAGACACTTTTTTCCCAGTTACATATTTGTGGTTTAATGCTATTTGCTTCAAGTAATACTTAATGAAGGAAATAATACGAGTATCCTTTTCTCACTTCAGTGAGGAGCAATCCAGACTGGCAGCAAGGAAGTATGCAAGAGTTGTTCAGAAACTGGGTTTTCCAGCAAAATTTTTGGATTTTAAAATTCAGAACATGGTGGGCAGCTGTGATGTGAAATTTCCCATCAGATTAGAAGGACTGGTACTCACACACCAGCAGTTCAGCAGGTAAAAAAAGGCTTGCTTATGTTTCATTCTTGCTGCATATAGACTAGCTTGGAGAGTGACATCCCTCTAGATTATTCCCTTGCACCAGAGGGAAAACCTGCATCTTTGTTCCCATTGCTGTGCTGCCTCGGGTGTAACTGAGGTTGCCCAATATGAACCCATCAGAATGATCTTCTCTGCTACCCTCTCCAAGTTTCAGCGAAGCCTACATCTGCTCTGCCCATTCCAGCAGTCCTGCAGATGAAAGCCTGGAACGTGTGTCTGCAACCACATTTAAACTGTCACTCTCTTCTCTTACAGCTATGAGCCAGAATTGTTTCCTGGCTTAATCTACAGAATGATCAAGCCAAGAATTGTTCTGCTTATTTTTGTTTCTGGAAAAGTGGTTTTAACTGGTAAGTGAAGACAGTATCTTACTCCAACAGGTTAGATTTAGACTGCATTACAGAGAACACACAATGATACCAGAGGTATGTAAACTGCTAGGTACTTTCCTTTGGAGGTGACAGTACTGAGAAAGAAGAGATAGTACAGTATTCTGTGGATGAGAATGCACACCAAAGGTTGGGCTAAATCCATGCAAGCAATGATCATGAATCCTAATCAAGTATGCAGGTGCCCAAAAAGCTGTAAGAGTGCAGGTAGTGTTTGTGCGTGACTGAGCTAACTGTTCTTTTGACAGCTTCTCCTTTGATACAGCAGCTGAAGAAGGGGAGATACCCGAGCTGTATGACCTCCTCAACCTTAGGCACTCCACCTACGCCCTTCCTTTTCCCCTCGTGCTGTCTTCACTATGGAGGAAAAAACCCACAAGACTCACAGACAAAAGAGCAAGCATGTCCCTGCAGTATGGCAAGCGGCTCTCCGTTGCCAGACCTTGCTCCCCAAGATGTTCACACTCAAAAAAAGCCACCAGTTAGGATTTTCTGCAGAAATGTCCTATGGGGCTGTGCTTTGTAGTTGGGTCTCCTGCAGAAATCATGTAGGGAAAAAATCCTATTTGCAAGTATAGCATAAGCACGAAGGTGCTAGTAGAAGTTTTACCAGTTAGCAAAATAAACAGTAAGAAGGCTGACAATGTATGCTCTATATGAAATGTGTATTTAAAAAAAAAAAAAAAAGAGATCGTAAAAATAGGGATTTATGGATATGCATAGGTTTTGTATAGAGTCACATTCAAATAAACATTCTAAAAGCTAAAATTATGTATTTGGCAAAAGGTACAAACTAATTTAATTCCCTCTCTTTTTCTAGGTGCTAAAGTACGAGCAGAAATCTACGAAGCATTTGAAAACATCTATCCTATTTTAAAGGGATTCAGAAAGACAACGTAACAGTTTCTACATCTTTCAGAGAAATCAGGGGTGTATTTTAAAAAGTATTGCGTATGGCACAGCAGTAACAAGAGATGGACTTCCAGTGAAACTACAACACCAGGACTTGGACTATTTCCCAGTTAGTGCCTACTTCCCTGATGCTCAAGGGGAACTGTATTCTTGATTATGTCTACTGAGTTACTGTGAGTTGCTTTACTGGGCTGTTCCTGGAGCAGTCCCTCCAAGTTTTATTTATATTCTAGCTTTTAAATAGTTTTAATGCCAGTTCTAATAGAAAATCCGTAAGTTGGTTTAAAAAACAAATGCAACGGTGTCACTCAGTGTATAAACCACTTAAATTGCCATGTATATATGTTTTAACTTCCTTCCATAAGACCATGATTTTTATAATTTTCAGAACTTAAGCTTTTAGATTTTTTCAATTTTAAATTTCTTTGGTGCCAGACACATTCCCTCTTTCCAGTATTAAGCAAGACAGAATAAATTTATTAATGAAAATGGCTCACTGTACATATATATATAATATATACCTTCCTTCTCTTTCCTCCTTAAGCTCCACATGTACAATAAACCCTGTTTATACAATTACGGGAACTGTCTTAATGAATTTTAAGATGACCCAGCTGGTAGAGGAAAATACATTGAGAACTTGTTTTTAATTTAATCTGGACTTTTTCAATAGCACATGCACTACTGTAAGTGACTTGTCATTTTGAGAGAATCTTAACAACACTCTGGCTTGCTTACCAGCAGTCATATCCTTGGCAACATCTAGCTTGAATATTTCTAGTATGTTAAAGCAAAAGAGATGACTGGTTCAAGAAGTTTGTGTTCAAGTATGTGTTGCCTTATGTTCAACAGATGGGATTTATGCAAGTCTTAAATAGCTACACTTGAGTGAATTGGAACAAAGATCCCTGCTTAGCTTCTAGAATTTCTTTAAATTACTACTTTTGTATTTTACCAACTATGACAGTCTCACTATATTAGTGTTCCTGTAAAATGTCAAAGCCCTTCCGACTAGAGTCAGTATGTACATAATCTTCTCTCTGAACTGTGCTTGAAGCTTAATGGGCTGAGAACTAAAAATAAACTTTTTTTTTCTCCAGTAAGTTTCCAGTAATAGTAACCTCCTTTCTATGACTTGCACGTTCTTTCAAACAGCTTTTATCTAAAACTAACCCAAATGTAACCATGGTCTCTTTATTTACCAAGTTGGTGTTTCATTCCAGACAAAATGAAGCTTTGGCTGGCTTTGCTACTGCTCCATTTGCAAATCCTGAGTGACCTTAATCCTTAGTTCTTAGTGTTCTCTACTCCCCCCATAGGGGCATACACCAGTGTTTCTCCCGGTGTTTTAATAATTGGTTTCATGGATCTTATCAGAAAACTGCTGTTCAATGGAGCTTTGCCAGGGTTAAGTTCAAGATACCCAAACACTGCATCACCTTCAGTGCCACACGCCTCTGGGCTGTCAGCTAGTGAACAGTCCCAAGCGCTCTTGAACGTAACTATGACCATCCATGCTTTTGCAGGATCCTGAACTATTACCGACTTACCTGCAAAGCTTGGAGCCTTAATTATCTGTGGGATGGTTTTCAGTAAAATCAGTCAAGCTGTATTACACTGACTTAAGATACTGTTTGCTGTTCTGTGACATGTATCAAGACTTAAAACTACCCTTTTAGAAATTAAGTTCTGTGATGACAAAACAGCTTATACGTAAAGCATTCCCTGCCTGCTCATTTGAGCATTTCCAACATCTAAATTAATAAAAAGCCCAACAGCAGGCCTAGGGCTTTCATAAAATCACCTTCAGAATCACTGGTAAGCAAACATGAAGGGTTTAAGCAGGATGAGGGAATATGTAGCTGAAGTAAATGCTATACTGAGACACTAAAAAAAAAAAAAAAAAGCCTTATCTTTTCTGCAAATGTAGCTATAGCCAAGCAACTACCACAGTAAATTCAGCATTATGGTTTCACTTCTCTCTTGCCTCAGATATATGGCAATCAAATAGTAGAAGAATCCCTGCAGAGGGCACTTACTTATTTTTAAACTTCACCAAAGATGGCAGACTTCAGGTACAATTCAGCTTGAAAATCTGCTGCTGCAGGCAGTAAGTAACAAGACAAACATGTTCTGGTATGGCTGGCTTTGTTTAAACTGCTTCTGCACCAGATAGTTAAACTATTTCTGCATGAGGCTAACTCAGTTAATAGTTTTAAGTCAGATAAAATGCACAAAAATTAAGTGTTTTATCTTGAATACCCACTCAATCAGAACATGTAACAACTGCCAAGTTAGATTCAGTGTACCTTTTGAGAAAGAGAAGCAGATTTAAATTCCACAGTGAAAGACTAGGTAGTTTTGTCTTAGCTATGGCTTCTGGACGCCTCCTGAGCATAAGCACTCAAGTGATCATACAGTAGTCTGCTTTTCTCTGGGAATTTATGTTAATTTTTCAGTAGCACAAAGAAAATCCTGACAGACAACAATCTAAGTTCTTGACGTTCAGCCACCAACAAAAGATACTTTCACCAATCCAAAAATACTTCATTTTTATTTAAACATTCAGAATTGAGATTTGAAGTGAAATTCACTGAACAAATGCATCTGGCTTCATTACCAGGTTGAAGTAAAAGCCCCTGTGGAGCACAAGAGAGAGCCTGTCAAGGTCTGCTTTTAGTAGTTCTGCAACTGTTACAAGACGCACAGTTACCAGCGACTTTAGTTCAATTACCTGTTTGCACAGTGCAGAGATGCACTGAAACAAGGCAAGTATTCTATTTAGATGACTCAACTTAGTAACTTGATGGAAGTTAAATAGAGCCTGCAGAGAAGTCTTGTTTCCATATGAACTCTTCCAGGTATTCATTTCCCCCACCACAGTTGTCAGCACATGTGTACACCACCAGCGTTCCCCAGTCAATGCTCTCTCCAAGGCTGTCAACTTGGAGGTGGTTCAGGAGCTGTGGCATAATCTTCAAGGAAAAACAAAAGGTTTCAGGTTTAGAGGCAAACCACAGCTCTCTGCCCTCTCCCTGTGTCTCTTCCAAAAGGGTCCTGCCTTCATTTACATTCTCTTACACCAAAATCCCAATCAAAGCTACCAAGTAACACAGCATCACAAATAAAATAAATTTGGAATTTCCAAAGCAGTATAGTAGATGCACAGGGAATCAAAGGCATGGCCCTACTTATCTATAGATGTTTTATTTGACTAAGCGTTGCCTGATTTTTATAGGCCTCCTTCCATGTGAAATTTACCTTTGTAACTATGTTTTGCCTTTGCATGACATTAAGTGTATTCACCATACATGTGCTTCGAGCATTCAAAATTCTACCACTGAATACTTCCAGCCAGATGTATTTCCAGTTGACATCGTGAAGGCTTTTTTTAAAAATATACCAGACTCCTATTACTTACGAGATGGTTCCATATTCACAAGTGCACCGTTTTATGGAGGGTGCGAATTATCAGATGGGAACCTACCCTCTACACGTGTAAGTCTTAATAGGAAAAAAAGCAGTTATGATAGTAAATAAGGGCTCTGTACAATTTAGCATAGTTAGTTTGTAGTAACTTCAACTACCTTGCTCTAATTAACAAGCCAACGCCTATACAATTAGATCCTGTTTAGACTCTAAACTACGTTACCTATATTACCTTTAAATGAATTTACATACCTGGAATTCAAAAATCCTTTTGGCACCACATGAACAATTTGGGATATCTTTTTCATCAGGAATATTTTCACTTGATACCCAGATTGGGCCTTCTCCTCCTCTGCAGTATCTAATAATCTGAAATAGAGCAGAAGTTCTCAAAACCATCTTTTCACCTTGGTATAAAATGGGTATTTACTGACATAGACAAAGCTGTAAGATGTTGCAGAAAAAGGTCAGTTCCTTTAAGTAATACCCATGGCAAAGTCTATCATTTAGAATACTGCATTTGCAACTAAGACAGGTTCTTTATGTAAGTTTTCTTAACTATTTGAATCATGCAAGTATTCGTAACAGTATTTTTTCAATGATCCAGGGATAAACTGCAATGATTTGTATTTCTCTAATTAAGGGACCCAGAAATGTTCAGTCATGTATTTTAGTCTTGAGATGGAGGAAGAGCAGATTCATAATCAGCACGTAGTACAGTATACAGAAAAGTCAGGAATGCAGCCCAGTTCCGTTTGCAGTTCTACATCTAAATGCAAGGGGACTGTCCTAACATCCAAGAAGAAGGTATTTTCAGACATGCATATCCTTTGTTGTTCTGTTACTACCTAAACATTTATACAGCAAATCAGGCATTATCAACAAGAGGACACTTAAGCAGATCAGTCATAGAGGGAGGTGATGCACCTACCCCAAGCAAAGAAGGGAACAGACTTAAAATCTCCTACTTCCTGGGTGGGCACCTTAACCCCTCAGCTACCAGGTAAAACATGGAGAGAATTTCTTCGTCCTCCACCACTTTTATGGATTTAGGCCAGTGTTTCCTCTGAATGGAACGAGGAACCATGATTTTGTTTGACAATGTGGCTTTCTTCAGCCTCTTGTGTTAGCAAGAAATAGCATGGGAGGATAGTTCCGTTCTATTTTAAATAGTTGAAATTTTAAAGCCATCACTAATTTCTTCAACCTTAAAAAAAGCCAAACCAGCCTCCCATGCAGCTAGTGACAATTGACAGAGCTCTTCTCTGCAGTTTTGGTTCTTCTGAGAAGGAAAGCCAACAGGGCCAAAGGCTAAGGAAGAGTGCAATGGTTCACGACCCCCTCTGGTTAGAACCACTTCCCAGGATGGCAGGTCCTCCCCCCACGACATTGGCTTAAGCACCCCTGTGCCTTCTTATCCTGACCAGTTTCTGTTTGAGATAAACGAGCAGGTGCTAAATTCTTACTTCAGCATGAGTCAAGTTCTGCACGTAAAATTAGGGTATATTGGTCAAGGTGTGTGGAGGACGAGGAGGCATCCCCATCGCCATTTCTAACCGTAGGTACAAAAGGCAGTGAAACATTCTGCAGGTGCAGCAGGATGCTGTGTCAGAACCTGCAAGTTCTAAGGCTGCCGCATCTTCTGACCTGCTCTGGTTCGGCAGCTACTCGTTCTTTAAACATTTGGAAGATCTTGTCTTCTTCAGTCTCATGTTTTGCCATTGCTTCCAGTGTCTCTTCATCTAAGGATTGAAATGCTTCACCTAAGCAAGAAAAAAACCCCAAACCTCAAAGGTTACAGGCTAATGCAAGACAGCCAAAAATTAAAAACAATACTGCACCTGTAAGTGCATTTTGCTCTCAAGAATCATTCCTGCCGTAAATCACTCTGAGACTTTTTTTGTGACCTCTTAAGATTCAGTCACACACAGATCCATTTACTAGTTTTACTTGCATTTTAAACATAGATGTCAGTACTGGAATGCTGGAAAGGGAAGGAGTTAATCTACCAAAGTTTATGGCTCCCAGCTGGTATTGCTTAGACTGCTCAGCCTTCAGAATGTGACACCTGGAAAAGGCCACCCATGCCGTGCATGTGCCAGACTTCAGTTTCTAGCACTGAAGAGTGTGTCTCTTACACTCCAACATTCACATCAACGTGGAGCACCAAGCAGTCTCGAGACAGCTTTAGACCCCAGTAAGGGACAGCTGGGAACCCAGCAGCCTTCCCCTGTACTACCACAAACTCTCCATCCTGGGCAGGTGCAAAGCCAGTGCGGTGAGCTGCAAACACATCATGAATTTTAAGGGTGCGGGGGGAAAGCGGCCTGCACATCAGCTGCTTCATTCAAGGTCAGTTCAAATAGCCTCAGAACAGTTTTCTTCTAGCACAGACAAGGAGATTTTCTTAAGTATCTTCCATAAATTAAGACAAAGTGAACCAAGTCAAGCCAAGACCATCTAAATCAAATCTCCCGATTCCAACAGCGTCCAGCAGCAGGGGCTCAGGGCCCTGTTTTTCTCACTGGAGTTGTTCCTTCCCTGCGGGAAGCATACGGGGACACGGTGTAACTCCCAGCTACCTGCAGCTTCACTGCAGCAACAGCCACTTCAACAGCTCCTGGAGTTGGGGCTTAGTAAGTCTCTCTCCTCTAAAAGCAACGTAAATTACGGGATGTCTACAAAAAACTTGCATCACAAATGACTGTAGATTTAGCCTTTTGTCACCAGTAGTTTACAATGAACTTAAAAATCACAATATTTTATATTTTAAAAGAGGTGATACAGGCTTCTTTAGGAAGAATTAGACAGCATCTTATTTCTTACCTGCACTGCTCTTGAGTTCCCCTTGTTCTTTCGGGTCCTTTGATGTAGCTGCAGCTCCTTGTTCATCACTGGGATCTATGCTGCTGTCAGCAGGAAATTCTGGTTCCTCAGGTTCTATCAAAATTTCATATTCTGGAAAAAGGAATTCATTATGCTCTGGAATTGCATCTGCCGAATCATCTACAAAACAGAAAGCGGATACCATTTCATAATGTCATCTCGTATTTTATGTCCTTCTCCCCAAAAGCTACACAGCAAACTACATAGCGAAAATACAGCACAAACACTGCATGAGCGAGAACAATTTACATTGCTGCTAGGCCTGATTTAAAGGTAAAAAAGATTTTATATTAAGGACAGTAGAAAGCTACAATAGGTGACATGTTGCTCTGAATCTCTGTAAATCCAAGAGACACAGAAGACAGACTAAACAGCGTTTGCAGCTGCATTTTAAAAACCAAAACCTGTGGCTCGACAGCCCTGTGTGTATCTCATTCTAGCTAGCATAGGCACACAAGTCAAGCGTGCAACAGGCACCCTGAGGCCGTACCATTTTTCTTACTTTTCCATTGCGTATTGTGAGTTGGCAAAGTTTCCACAAATGCATCAAATATACCTTCTGTAATGACAGTATTAACTACATGCTAGTACATATTTCAGGTCTCCCTTGTTTAAATTAAATGTTTCAAATGTCTGAGCCATAACTTGATTTGCACAATTCAACTTCTTGTGGTCCGCTTATTTCCGCTTCCTACAAAATTTTCAGGACTAGCATCCCACAAGGTACAACGTGAGATACGTCACACACGCCAAGTTTCATTGCCTCATTATTAATATGATACTTCTGAAGATTAAAAAAATACTTTAAATACTTTGTACTTGTCCCTTTAACATCAGCAAACAAGTGTATGAGTGAGACGAGAGAGCAGGAGAGGGGACGGTTTAAGGAAAGGGTCTCTAAAATAGCACGCTCATGGAAACTACTCTCTTCACCCACTGATCGTCACACTATCCTGGGAAGGCGTCACCTTTGTCTGTTCCTTAACAATTCACAAATAAGCCATCTTAAAAGGGAAAAATTGGTCTACGTCCTTTCAGCTTTTCATGACATAAGGCATGCAGAAAGAGGTCTTTGAGAAGGGACCAAAGGCACGCCTTACATTTATTAGCCTTCCAGGAACAACACAGATCCCACGTTCTTATGTCACATCAAGTAAACGGCTGAGAATCTGAAAGAACAACCAACCGATCGTTTCCTCGCACGTCGTACAACGCAGAAGACACGACCTCCTTTCTTCTCTCCTCTGCAGGCCCTTACCCCACGAACGTGCAAGCTGGGCACGCCGAAAGGACCGCCGGCTTCGCAACCGCAACCCTTCTCGGCGAGCACCGCGCCACCGCCGCAGCTCACAAACGACGGAGCCCAACGGCACACTCGTAGCGGGTCCCCCCCCACACACACACATCTACCCCCCCGAAGAGACCCACCTCCGGCGGCGTGCTTCCCGCAGGACCTCCGGTGCCCCCGCCGCCAGTCCAGCGCCTGGTGCTGGGGGCCGCAGTAGGCAGCGCGGCGGCAGCTCCCGCAGACGCGGGGCCCCAGGCAGCCGCAGACGCGGCAGAGAGCGGCACCGCTGCCGAGCCGGAGCGGAGGAGCAGCGGTGGCGAGGCCCGGGGGCGGCTCTTCGGGGGGCGGCTCGGCGGGGTAGGTGTCGTTCCGCCGCGGCAGCTGGTTCCGAAACACTGCGGGAGAGAGGCGGCCGTCGGCGGGGCGGCCCTCGCCTCACCACCCCCCCCCCACACACACTCCCCTCACA
>NW_010972598.1:7903680-7919841 GCF_000737465.1 Haliaeetus leucocephalus | reverse complement strand
CCGCCTCGCCTCACCGCAGAGCGGCCCCCGCGGGCCCGGCAGGCGGTAGCAGGCGGCGCCGCGGCAGGCGAAGACGAAGAGGGTGCGGTGGAAGGCGTCGGGGCGGTCGGGCAGCGGCGCGTAGAGTTGGAGAAGGAAGGCGCAGGGCTGCTGACAACGGCCGCAGCGAAGGGCGGCGGGACCCGGCAACCCGGCTTCGCCCAACCACGCCGGCCGACCCCCGACCTTGCTGGGGAAGCAGGCGCTGCGCAACCGCCAGAGCCCGGCCGCCCCCCGCCGCGGCCGCCGCGAAGCCCAGCTCCACGCCGGCCGCCATGTTGTCGCCGGAAGGGCGGGGCTTCGCCTCGCGCCGGAAGCGGCCGCCCCCCGCCGCTTCCCCCCGCGTGCCTGCGGTTCGGTTTCCTCACAGGGCAAAGGCGGGAAGGGCGGACAGCGCAGTTAGGGCACGGGGGGGGAGATAACAGACACGTTGAAGACGCTGCTTTAATTCAGTTTTTAAATAGAACATTCGTAAAGTAATTAATGCCAAGTTGCCTTAAAATAAAAAAAAAAAAAAGAAGCACAATTAGCGTTTGTGGCCATTGCGCAAGATTTGATTCGTGCTCTTCGTTCGTAAGGGCCTTATCTTACATTTAGCCAGCCAGCAATGTATTTTTCTAAACATTAACTTTAATAGCAAGTCTTCTAAGTCCCTGTTATATTTTCACATCCATGAAATATTTGAAACCAATCACATTCCTTGTTACAAGTCTAGAAAAACATATTTAAGTAGCCGTTACTGTGCGCATCTCTTTAAATATTTATCAAAAAAAAACCCCCAAAACTGATGCTTAATCTGTTATAAAAAACAATACACAGTGAGGATACAAATACAGCTCTAAACCCTCGGCGGCAGCAGTTTCTAAGCGGTGAGGGAGAACACCTCTCCCTCCGCCTCCCTGTGGGTCCCTGCTCCGGCTGGGTGGTGGTCGGCGTTCTCGGCAGGCGCTTATATCCAGTCACAGCATCACGAACCGCTTAAAGCCGTGCGGCTACAGGTTTCTGTACAGGTATCCTGGCGTCTGACGCAAAAAAAACCCAAAAAACAAACCAGTAAACACTCATCATCAAAATGCTGCAAATACCACTCCATTAAACTACTTCTTGCTTTATTTTCCCTGGTCATTGGGTTGCACGCTATTTCAAATAAAGTAGGGAGATTCAAAGCTGCAGTCAATGACACCAGAGAAAGTATTGTAAAAAAAAAAAAAAAAAAAAAAAAATTAGGATTTTTATACAGATAAATCTAAGGAACTACTAGGGAAAAATCACTATATCTAACGTACGTGTATTGTCCAAAGTAATTTATAACTTGAGAAGCTCTCTTCAAATTAATTAGAGAACACTTACCAAACATGTCCAGGATTTTATTAACCGCCTCTTGATTTACATTGTAAGTGAATCCATTGGACCTACGGTTGAAAGAAAAAACACCTGTCTCTTGAATGAATATTTCTTATTCCAGTCATTGCTATACAAATAATCCAAATTAAACATTTTCATAACTACATCATGTTTTTCATCCTACCAGCATACATATTAATTTTAAGGACATGGCAGACTTCTAAGCAGATTGTACTCAAGGACAGTTATGGTTTCTTTAGCCTTCCCCTTGTTCACAGTCCCCATGTTTCTCTCTTCCCTTGATTTTTATTAGGGACAACTGCAGGAAAAGAATGTTGGTATGTTTTCAATCATATAATTTTCATTACTATCTTGCTGAAACTGAACCAGATCTTCAGCTGATGTCAAATTCTGTTGCACTCAATTGATTTTTTCCTTTTACTTGAAAGGGGAATTTAGCTATACACATCTATTTAGCACTGTGAGAGGGCAGGGGACATAACAACAGTACTTTGTGCACTTTCCAAGAGCACTACAAACCTTAACCAATCCATTTCCTGAACAGGGCATAAGAAAATAGCTCAGGGTCATCAGCTGCCAACTACATTCTGTGAAACACTCAAGAGAATGTGGGGACTTGTATCAGGGACTTCCATGGTTATACTTTTAAATACAGTAAGAAGGACCACAACACAAATTAATTTGGTAACAGGAAATGCATGTCACTGTATTTTTTTATAACAATAGCTGCTTTTTAGTCTTAGGCCTATAAACTATGAACTGTGTTAAAAGACTTTAATGACTAAGCTTTCAGTTAAATTGCTTTGAGACATCAGTGCTGAACCGCCCCCCCAAAATCAGCAGTATCTCCGTATTGCTTACATTGCCTGATGAGGCTCATTCTAACACACAGAGTAACCCTTCTATTAAAAATAAGCAGGACTGTTCTCTTTGCTTATCAAAGCCTTGGGAGAAACTTTGAAAACCAAAAGGTAAAGGGAGGCAGAAGCAGCCTGCTAGTGAGTTAATGAATTTTGTTGCTGGGTCCCACAGGAGTGTTTCCACTGTGACAGGGTGCCATTCTGCTCCTACAACGTATACAGAAAGGAACTACCTGGGTCTTCACTGTGACTCAGGTAAATCCAAACAACCTTCAGTTGACTGGTGTTCGGGCAGTCGGGGTTCTGCTGTTCTGCTTCTTACTAATAGCTCAATCATTAAGAATTGCCAGCAAGACCACACGCTGACTTCTATACACCAAAAAGCCAATGTTACTTACATTTTCTTTTTCTTCACTGCACCTAGTTGCACAAGAGCTGCTAAGGCATTTTTCTGCATGTCAGAAGACAGCGCTTCGTAACACTGCGTGTTCCCTACAGAGAAAGCAGAAACACAATTAAAAGTTTTATCACTGTCTATTAACAGCTACACTTGTAAAACCTTATTGCATAATGGCTGTACACACCCTTCTCAAGAAGTTGAAAAACAAAGTTGCGGACTCCAGGTATCAACTGCTTCTCCGTAAAGGCTTCTTTTGTTTCCTTTGAGAGGTATCTAAAAATTAACTAACATTTTAAAAAAAATTAGCACTTCTTTCCTTTTGATTGTCAGCTTGTTATGAATTACAAACAGATGTGCCCTCATAAGTCAGTAATCCTGTTCCACTTTGAAAACTGTAGGAGAGGAACTCAAAAGGTATCATTACACAGAGCTTCTGAAATTTTTATTACTGTTTCACAAGCACGAGAATCCTGATATTAAAATAAGGTTCAGTATTACTATAATAGTTACCTTAGACATTAATTTAACATTCCTCTTCTCACAAACAAAAACAGTATAATTTTTTTTAAAGCAATACCTGTTTTACAGATGGTAAAAACTGGGCAAATCAGTGGAATTCAGCCCACATCACACACCAGACTCCACTAGGTTCAAATGCCTACAGTCCCACCAATCTTACACAGACATAGCTGAGATTTTTAGCCTCCTGTTTTTTGTATACATCGCTTATTACAAGAATGAAAGTGTTTAGTCTTATTAGAAACCTTGGAAACCCAAAAGAATTTAAAGAGATATGGATGCAATTAATGACTCCCAAAAAAGCTATCAGATATGACATGCAAACTCATTTTTGCACCTGGCAGGACAGCCTACATAAAATGAATTAAGCAAGACCAATGAACCTGGTAAGCAGCACGCTCCCTGTTAAGCTTATAAACCCACAACGGGCCACCACATTACAAGGGAGTTACTGCTTTAGTCAATTGGAAAAGTCTGAGCCAAAAGCTAAAAATCAGGATCCTGGGGAGAAGGTGGTGTTTAAGATATTTATTACTGCTATTTCTCAACTCTTGCACGCTCCAGCCACAAAACAGTCACTATTTATAGTGCAGAAGTATCACAGCTCTCCTGGTTTCTCCTATAAAACACAGTAGAAAAAAAGATAATTTTCTGAAGAACAACATACCTGATAACCTTCCACAAAAGGTTTGAACATAGCTGACAAGAAAGATACTATAACACTTCCTTTGTCGGTAGGGTAGATTTCCTGTTGACTTGTTTGAATGGCATCACATTTTGTGAGTAGAAAACATCCTTCCTCAAAATCCTGGGAGGGAGAAGCATAACCGAAATTTTAACATCTACTGTAAGTGCAGCTACCTTTCCCCACAAAATCAACAACAAAAACCACACAACAGGACACCACTTCCATTTCTGAACTCAGTTCTCAGGAGACTGGAACCAAAATTTTCCTATGTCCCAGAAATACCTTTATAAAAAGGCAGCGGGAACATGTTCTTAAACACAGCAGCATCTTGATCCACAACAGGCCTAGAAGCAAAGAAAGCGGCTCTGGTAACAGCCAGCCTGAGCTCCCTCAGGATTTTGTCAGAATAGGGTCAGGTTGCCTGGTTTAGTTTTTTTTCTGCGGGTTTATTTATTTATTTATTTTTAAAGTCAGGGTTTGCCTTTATCTCATGGCCACTGTCTGCGATAAATGATAACACAGTTCACTGACCTGCCCTCTACAGAAGAGACAACACAATTGCCAAAAGTTACACATTATGGAAATGTCAACGACAAAAAACCATTTTACTGCCAATACCAGTGTAAGGCGAGGGACACACGCACCACACACACACACACAGAGAACATAAGGGGATGGGTCACAGACATGACAGACACATGGACGAGTAGAGGGCTGGCTTGCTAAGATATCCCTTAACATTATAGCAACTATTTCATTTGACTCCAGTAAAGTCAGTCATAAGACAGTCACCTTCCTGTTCCCTGCTTGGTATTGGTACTTAAAAAAAAGTCTGCAAAAGGCAACAATTGCTAACAATGAAAACTCAACATAACACTGCCAATCAGCCTTTAAAAAAAAGCCCAATTCTCCTCTATAAAAAAATCTATGAGATTTTAATATGGTTCCAAGTCTTGAATATTCTTATGAAAATTATGCTTATCTCTTTTTTTTAACGCAGGAAAGATCACAAATATCACCATGAGATATTTGGCCTTAGCATTGATAAAAATCACAGTTAATCAGTTTTAAATCCAAATAAAAACTACACGTGGACTTACCAGTTTATATTTGGTACGACGCTGAACCAGTTTTTTTACTAATAAACTTGTGCTCGCCTGCATTTCCAGCTGGCTGGACTGGAGCCAGCTCCAACCCAGCAGGATGCGTACGAACTGACACAGCAAGTCCTGCAGAGAGCAGAGCGCTGCCTGCAGTTTTCACAGTTTGCCTGTGTCCGGCTGTGTTAGGAGAGCACACAGCCATACTGAGCCCTGTAAGAAGGTGGTATGCAGGAACAATACTGGCTTTGTCTGAGTTATGGTTGTATGGGGCGGGGGGAAGGAGGGGAAGCTCTTTTCCAGCAAATAGCATGCAGCTAAAGCTTCCATAAGACTCTAAGAGGGACGCTGTTATGCTATTAGGAAAGTTCTCCCTTCAGAAACCTTCACGGGCTGCATCGCCTCAACTCTGCAGAAGATTTTGGCTGCAGAAATTTACATCAGGCTTTACTATAAGCACTTTCCTCATAGTGCTCGCAATGTACTATATGAATCTACAGGAGATAAATGCCAGTAATAAAAAGCTGAAAGGGCTCAACCATGAACCATCAAAATATAAAAAAAAGTTTACTAACGCACAGGAACATCGAAACCTTCAGAGCTGGAGGTATAAGAGGAACACGAGCCATTGTGTAAACACTACAGAGTAGATACCACCATGCTGTGCAGTCAAGGAGAGGTAGGTACAGAGGCGTACTTTAACAGATGAGGTGCTGGGTGTTGGCACAGTTCTCTGGTAGCCCTGCCATCACAGACCACACACATGGAGCTACACAAAACAACTGATCACAGCTGCACTAGAAGGAGTATAATCAACCAGAGGACAATAGGTACATAAATTTAGACTTGCATACTCTATTTGTCAAAGATAACAAGGGCATACAATGGTTGGTCATTATTTGGTATAATACCTATAGTTTAACTTTCTGAAAGAGCAGCATTGCCCCTCTGCTACACAGTCTGCAAGAGCTTTTAGGAAAAAATTATCCTGGTGTACTCTCAATGAGAATTCCCATTTTGTTTCTGCACTGACAGAACATACCCACTCTGTGACAGACTTCAATTAAATCTACATTAACACTTTTTTCTTCACAGCCTAAGGTGTCTTTCATAACTGTAGAGCAAGAGGACAGTATTTACAGTTCATTTAAAAGACTGCTTTACATATATTATTATATTTGTGCTGGAAGACTGGTAGCTTTATGCAGAAAAGTCAACCTTCTGCTACAGTTCATTTTAATAGTTCAGACTTGGGCAATTTCAGGATTTTTAGTTTTTTACTGGAAGGGGGGTGGGGGGAAAGATTGCATATGCAACCTTGCGGATTCAAACAATGTTTTGCAACTAACCAAATGACCCCCTTTTAAGTTCTTCCTCCCACTTACAGATCAAGTCGATATCACTGTAGGTGTTTATCACAAAGCACTAGTTTGGCAGAGCCCTGAAATCAGATGCTATTTTAGTTGGCTGCATTACTGACTATCAGCATTTTTGTATAAAGGATGTTTTTACCTTCAATGAAATGCCAGGAAAGAAGATGAACTCATCAGAAAAAACATCTCTCAAGAAGCTGAAGCAGCTATAGACTTCCTCTGAAACAACATATTGTAAAGTATTGTTGTTTAAAAACATAATTTAAAACATGCAAGTGAAAAGCCATTTACTCCTTATTTTAGAGAGAGTACCTACTTCAAATAAAATTTGGACTTGGCATTAAAAGCATACGTACATATACAGCAGCAACCACAACAGAACGGCAAGCACTCAAAGCCCTTGATTTAATTGTTACCAAAAGGAAAGAGCAGGGGGTTGTAGCTTCTCAGAACATGCATTAAATACCACATAATTAGATGCTGAAGAAAACTAAGGTTATGTATTCTGAAAAGTTTCTTTAAGAGCCAAGTATTGGAGAATGCTAAAACACTTCAGAAACAGTAGTGGGAAGAGAAGAAAGACTGAAAACTGGCTGCACCATATGCAACTGAGCTGTGTGTAATTTGTGACCTAAAATGCTGGTCTGCTAAACGCCAACAAAATAAGACACTCAGGAACCAGGATCAGCTCATCTTAACCTTGCCCTCTCAGCAGAATATACCTACTTTCAAAAGTATCAAAGGGTAAGCAAACAAAAAAAGGCAAGCAAAATACCCCGGTCCCTTCCCAACACATCCACCTTATACCATGGGAACTTACCCAGTCTAACAGTCTCAGATAGCTCCCACTAGCTGTCACAGGAACCTTGTGCTCCTCTCACAGCTGACAGCGCAAGGAGCAAAGCAAGTGGACTCTCAGAGCTACCCAAATGTACCTTTTCTGAAGCTGCGTGTCATCTGCAAGGCAACTGCCACCAGAGATGGACGCACAAACACATTCAGCAGCTGGTTTCTGTAGGTGGCACACATGAGGATGGCCAGAGCACGCTTAAAGACGATTTCCCCCACAGCTCCATCTTCCAGTCCTTTGTCATTCAGGACCACGTGGCCATCGACAAGGCGAGCAATGTTGGCATGCAGGGTCAGGCCAGATAGGACTGCTTTTCTGGCACACAGGTTATCTGTCAGGAAAACACAATGCTCAGGAAGATGCAAAGGGGAACATAACTCTATTGAAACAGCCTAAAATGCACCAGTATTTCATTAAGTTTTATCACTGAAGACCAATTATTACCCCAAACACTCAGTTAAAGAGATGTTCTAAAATAATCCATACCAGGAATGGGCAGCCTAGGCATAGTAAGAGATGGAGAGAACAAATTTCAGACGTTTCTGTAATTAAAGCACTTTAAATTCTTCCACTTGCTAACAATGACAAATACTTCCTTTGTCTCTGGAAGAAGTGTTCTGAGCCTTCAGATAAAAGAGGATAGATCTGTTTGACAGATATATTCATCAGTAAGGAAATTGAGACCATACTTTCGCTTAGGCATTTCTGACACTACAAGTTTTGGATCAGATGCATGTCTTCATAATGTTTTTCCTCAACTGTCATATACAAGGAAGGCCTCATCCCAAATTAAGCTTAAATAAATCCTAACATAAGTATCGTTACATAATATACCTGCTCAAAGAAAAACCAGACCGTACTTAAACTCAAATCTCTTCTTGTTTCATAAGACAATCCTTTTAAAATGCCTAAAGCAAGTGTGCGGTTTCAGGTTTGTTTTTGGTTTTGTTTTTAAACAACAAAATTCTTCAAAGGCAGGCATGAGTTTCACAAACCTGTGGGCTTTGGTCAAGCTTTTTTATCAGTGTGACACACCACAAACTTTATTCAGATAAAGAGCAGCATCTCAAGTTGTGAAAATACACTCACTCACCTTTTTAAAATACCTTACACTTTAAACACTACCAAAACATTCCCTTCATCAAATGTTAACTCTTTGGCAAGCAAGGAAAGAAGCAATAAAACCTTCTTATTGAAGACTAAAATACACTTTACATGTTCACAGCACCACAAGCATATCAAATCAATATAGCATCTGACAGAAAAAAATATTAAAATTTCATATGCTTTCCCCTTAACATAATTTCACATAGAATCTCCTTGCATCTTACTTGCTCCTCCAGCCTACTTTGTTCCATTTCTGCAAAAGCTTCCAAGTTTCCCAATATAATAAGAAGCAGAAGTCTGAGCAAGTCACTTTGCAGTTCCTGTTTTTAATATAAAATTTCTAACAGCCAAGCAAATGTTCTGCCTGTAACAACCAACCAGCAAGACAAAGGCACAAACAACTAGCCGTTTGGAGACAGAAGAATGGACACATGTAGTTGCTGATTTGGTGAAATTGCCAAATTAGCCTTTAAAATGTATTTATTCTTTCAAATTATTGATAATCCAAAACAACAAACCCTGTTTCTGTATAACTGATGCCTAGACTGGCACCAGCACACACCAACAAAATCTGCTCAGTTGCTGTCGTTCCTCTGTTTCATTACCACGCCTATTTGCTATTCCCTGACCACAACTGAAGTAAAGCAAAAGCTTATTCATTGTTGGTAAGAAAATACACAAAATAAATAAGCAAACCCAAATGTGGTATGCTTTTCAGTTTACTGTGCAGTAAGATTCTAAATGATGTTTAAATATTGCCATGAAATTCTTCCTTTTACCAGTCTAGCAGGAGCAGACCTTGTCTGCATTCATTGCAGTGCAGATCCCTGAAAGGAGAAGTGGTTTTCTCTCAGAAATGACAGAGTTCTGTTATAACTGTAGCCTGCTCCTATTTCTTTATTGCAGTAGTGAGAGGGATCCTTGATTATGCACGTGACTACAAAAGCAAAGACCCATGGTTTAAGTGTACCTACAGTGAAATGGTAAATGTACTTGCATTACACATTATTTTTCTTTGCTACTTTACCACTTATGTCCTGAGGCTCTAAAATTAGTTACTTGTGTCACCTTGGCTCAGAGAGAGGTTTAAAACAATTATTCAGAAAGTTTGGAAGGAGGATCAACCTTTCAGCAGCCAATATATACATATACATTATATATATAAAAAAGAGTGTGTGCGTGTGTATAAATAAATAAATGAAACCACCAAGGAAGCCTTCTCCCCAAGTCATCACTGTTTCTGGGGATAAAGTGAAATTTAAAAATAAATAGACAACTTATAGTTTTGATTTTCTCTCACCCATTTGTTGCCACTAGTTCTTTGCCACAGTAACAACTTATACTATAGTCAATACCAAGCAATAAACATAGCATTACACCAAGTTAACTGCTGCAGATCAGGTAATTGCCTGTGACTTGCATAGCATTCAGAAAGATAGACACTAGGCAAATCTCAGTACCCTAATACAAGTACCTTATAATTTTCTGTTTCCACCTAACTGGTTTTCAAAGTATGATCTTCTACAGGCTAAGTCAAAACCTGTCAGGTTTTAGCATCATTTTTTGCATATCCTAAAATCCATTTACAACTCTGAGGAAAATATTCTGTAAAGTTGTCACCATACACTGCTTCCACAGAAATGTAAGTTATCCTTCATAAGCAACGAAAGGAATAGAAATAACACTTTCTCTGCATACCAGGCCATTCAATGAATCCTCCAAAAGTCTGTGTTAAGCCTTTAAGCCACAGGGTCTTTTCTATTAGAAGTTCAAAATCCATGGCTGGCAAATTCTGGAGCAGGACAGCAGCAACTAGCACCCACGGGCTCAAAACCATGTTTTCTATTTGCAAGAGCTCCATTTTATAAGCTACGTCACTGACAAATTCTTGGATATCCTCAGATGGCTTTTGGGGAAGATGCCTGAAAAGAACAATGCAGTTCAAGGTACAGAGCTCCAAAAACTGGAATATAAATCACACCCTTCCTTATTGCTCCCAGATCCATAACTACTTTACAGCACCTAGCATCTGGAGGGTGATTCTATCTCTGTGCTATGTATGTAGAACAGAAGTACAGAGCAAAACATCAGTAGCTTCATGACAGTATTTGAAACACAGATCTCTGTATTGATGCTGCACACTTGTTATCTTGAAAAAATATGTATGTTATACATATGTGTATATATAACATGTACGTTATATAACAAATTGCAAAAGCCACCCAATACAGTCATAGACACAGCTCCCTGGCACATGATCACGTGACAGTTTGCTGTAATAAAGCAAGAAGGGAGAGAAAGGCAGAATTTTTAAGTGGCAAGAACACCGAATTCTCAGAAAACAGAGGTTTGCCTGGCTCATGCATCATCATTAAATTTTAAAATGGCATCTTCTCGACACAGTACGAAGCTACCCAAGTAACAACCTGTTTCAGGAACACCCAGTCACAAGCACAATAAGGCTCTGCTGAGACAAAGCAGGTTCAGCAGTCTAAATAGTAAGATGGGGGAAGAGTCAGAGAAGGTTGCAAACAAAGTACAAGAGAACATCTTAATTATTTTACATAGGTGAAGACTAAACAAATGCTTTTCCTGTGCATACACCATGGAAAGATGTGGTACCTGGGAACCAAATTGTATGGGTACCGATTGATTCTCCCAGATGCCAAGGTTCTAAGTGATACCGGCTGGCCAACATAGATATGTATGGTACCAAAATTGTCACTGAGGATTCTTCTGGCTTTTAACAACCCCTATGAAAATGGGAAAAGCAAAACTCAAATTTTGGTGCTATAGGGTGTGTATACATCCACCTATGTTCTGTTCTTAAGGAATTTACATACAGATGTAGATTCTTTGGGCTTTGGAACTCCTAGGAGTTCATATGCATAGAGAGATTCTTCTAATATCCTCTCATAACTGATGCTGATGGGAACAAGGTACGTGTCAAAGACTTCACGTTTCAAAAATGGTTCCATCACAATGCTGAGAAGACCTGCAAATTGAAAAAAAAAAAAAGAGAAAAAACCCAGTGAATCACTTGTCTTTTTCAAGTAGGGAAAAGCAACTGCAATTTAACTTTGAAAAAAATATCTTCAAATTTTAGAAACTGCTAATAGGTGTGCACCATGCCTGTTCTCTCTTCAAGCAAGCAAAAGCAGAAGACATTGCCCAAGCTTTAAAACAGAAGGTAAATGTAAGCAATGCATTTGGACAGCTATTTGTGCTCTTTTCAGCAGCACTGCTCTGTGCTCACACAGCATCTTCGTTCTAAAGATTCCCCATTACTTTTATAGTTAGCTTACAATATTTCTCTGCTGGTCAGGGGATGCCTATTTTCTAGAAAGAAGAGGGTGAAGAGTTACGCAATTAAGTACACAATGGGGCAAAGGGAGAGAAAGCAGTAGAGTGCAAGAGACACCTATTGCCGTTCTTTGTATGACCTTGGAACTCCAACCATAGTGTTTTCCTTATTCTGACAGACCTCACCAATTTCCCATCACTTTAACAGCCCTTGTGTCTGAAGAACTTAAGAAGCACATAGCAACTAATGAAAGAACTAATAATCATTAAAAGTTCCGAGTTTTCAACAAACCTACCAAACTTTGGAGTCAGAGTCTTGGCGGTGCGGCTTCTAGTCCCTTCAAGAAAAAATTCAATTGGGGCATAGCCACTCTTCAGAAGTAAAACAAAACAAAAAAAGCTGGTCAGAAAAATAAAAACATTTCTTCTTTACTGCACACAAATAGTTTTAAGTACTTAAAATGTAAGTAAGTTTCTTTTAATGGAAGCCGTGCACGTCTAACTTCAGTAATCTCTAAGCCTATATTCATCCATTGTATTTGCCACACCATATAGTTAAATTAAGGAAAATATTGTATCTGTCATGAGATAGGGGCTCATGATCCAAAGCAACTGATGAGCAGCAATTTGTTTACCACCTACTGCTGAACTATAACAACAACAGAGTGCATGCATGCTCTTCACCTACAGCAATTCTGAGGTAAAACATGTTTAATCAGATCCCAGTGAAGGCTTTCAATCACATAGCTATAACATTGTGTGTATTTCATGTGAATCATTCCAACAAAGTATTTCTTAGGCGTACATTTTGAGAGTTCAGTAATTTATTTACCCTCAGCATCGTTTTTACGTATTCAGAAAACACTGCCCAGTAGAGTCTGTTCCCACCGAAGGAACGTCGCATAAAAAAGGCACCTGCCCTTCGTAGCAGCTCACCAACTATTTTCATTCCTAGGAAATCTGAAAAACAATGAAACAAAAAACAAAACCACACACAGAAAACTTGTTGATTAATATCAGCCAGCAGAATGAACCACTTTCTCTAATACACTGATTCAATTACCAGAATAAAGATCTCTTTCAAGGATTCTGCTGTTGCAAATACCTTTATTTGCTTCAGATTGCCTGCCAAGACTTATGTAAACATGAATGGCATAATATGCTTTCAATGTTTTTTGTGTAAGCAGCATTCACTTAGAGCAATTTATTTTCATTATTTAGATGGCCAGATTTCAACCCTAATAAAGACTACATTTTTGAAGTACATTGTCTCACTCATCTGCAGAAGGATCAGTTACCACTGAATGTATCGTAGAAGACACAGAAATTAACTGACCAGTTACACTACATATACCATTCATGATCCTGACTCATCGCACTGGGAGGCGTACACCAAACCAGCTAAAATTTTTTATAGTTTTCTAGTTTTAAGCAATGATGGTCAACACTTAACTTGTCAAAACCAGGAAACACTTAACGTTAACAAATTTCTTAGGGAAGCATTTAAAACGAGTCTACACAGCAGCCGGCCACATGCCACTTCAACCTCCTTGCCACCTCACTCCATGAAACACTTGAGAACAGATATTCACTCAGTAAAATAAATTCACATGTCCAGCTGCAACACTGATGATGACTGCCTTGAAGATGTCATATGTCAGACACACATATATGTGAGATACAGAGAGAGAAGGAACAATAGATAAAAAGAAATTGGCTACAGGACCCTGGGCAGCAATAGCAGCTGTCAGAGCTTCCCATGTACAGAGGTCCATCTTTTTCCTACTCTCCTACTACCCTCCCTCTCTCACCACAACATAGACTCTATCCCCTCCCTTACTTCCACCCTCCTGCCACATATTCAACCTCCCAAGCAGGATGCCGGCTGCACGCCCAACACCTCTCCCCACCCCATAAACCGGCACTGAAACGCATCCCTTCACGTACCTCACGCCTACACCACCTCACCAGCTCTGCACCTCTAATCAGACTTGCTCCCAAGACCTGAGACAGAAACACAATCCCAGCACCAGCTAGATTCCCCCTATAGTACTGTATGAGCATGTACTCTGGTGTTAGTGGCAACTGTTTATGTTCCCTTAGCTAATCCCCGTAGATCTATCCGTATGCTACTTGAAGCCAGTCGATAACTAACAAAGCAGAGGCACTTACCACCTGTATCAGGAGAGTGCCTCTCCACTCAGCACAAGTACCACTTTGAGAGTGAGTTTGTAAACAGCATCTTGTGAACCTCTAACACAATATGCAGTAAATACAACTACAACCATAGAGAACTGTGTTTTCTTCAGAGGCATTTAAAATAATACACACATGCAGCAGTATAATCAAGCTGCAAGCCCCTAATTCTCAAGAACTTTGATCCCAAAACACCCAAAACACATGAAAAAATGTTAACCACTAAAAAAATCCCTCTAAGCTAAACTAATAGTATCTTAAGATACTGTTTTGAGGTCCAAAACTCAAAAAGGCTCTCATCCAAAAGTCAGCAAAGGATTACACCGATACCTATGACAGCATGTGACCAGATTCTGAACAATATGTGACAGGTAAGCAGCTGCGACACCTTGATCAAGGCAGCTATAAGACATCAACTTCTGAATTCACCAGAATCTAACCCACATCACCCAGAGGCAAGATACCACGGACTCAAAGACCAGCAGAATCTCGTCTTCCCTAGCAAGCACGTTCTCCCAGCTTCTGCTGATTTTCTACTGGTCTTCCTAACCGCTTGACTGGAAAAGTAGACTGCAGCAGAGCAGTAGGTTCCCAGATCTTTGCTAGGTTGCCTGTCTGCATTACAGTGCTGCACCAGACCCAAGGTTGTTGTCTGCCTGCTTAGAAGACCTGGTTGATACCCAAGACTTCCAAGATCAGGTTTCTCAGTTAAGTGCTGCCAGATTCTGGATCTTCAAAAAGCACTTTAACTCAGAAGATGTTTACTGTTAAAGTCTTCAAGAACCATTTCCCGCAAATATACTGGCTTCATCTGCTTCAGAATTAAATGCATCCAAAATCGTGACCTCTGATGTGAAATTTTGTTTCCCAGCCAACTCTGCTTTCAGCGCTTCACATAACAGAGTTCTGCCAATGCTTCAAGGCAATCAGTCACCTCAGCAACAAGCACGAAGTGACTGGCACTTCGTATCTGGCTACTGTGACTGCACTTAAAACTGTATGAAGTATCACAAAAGGTTCTGTATACACAGTAGCTCTTGGGCAAGTTTTTGCCTGTTCCCAGGCCAAAAAAGCAATATAGAAGTCTTCTTCACCTATCTTTGCCCTGGCCTTGGGTCTACAGATGGGGTACTTTTGGGCAAACTTGCTATGAAGAAATTCACCTTTGATTGGACTCAGCACCGATGAGAAGCTTTCAGGCACCGTAAGCATCTTGCCCAAAGAGGTTTTAACAAGACATATTTGGAACAGAAGTTAAACACAACTGCTTATAGTAGCAGCTACCAGACCCCTTGGTACCAATTCTCTGAATCCTGAAAACACTGTTAAAAGAACATACTTGCCTATTCCTGCAGCAATGACAGGCAAAGCCAAGTCATACGTATATAGCAAATAAGACAGCATCAAAAAGTCTACATAGCTTCGGTGACTGGGCAGCAGTACAACTGGATGCTCCTGAATGGCGTGTTGCAACTAAAAAAAAAAACAAAACAAAACAACAAACCAAAAACACCCAGCACAAACAATATTGTTCCAATATTTACAGACTGACTGTTGAAATTTGAAATACAGACCTTCACAGAGCTTAAAGCAAAGAGAAGCTGATCTGTTTGAGGGTGGTTTCTCTGGCCATATACTCTACACCTTTTTCAGCATGGAACCATAGGAAATTTGGAGCAGTAGTTTCCAGACTAGCAGCCTGTGGTTCACAAGCATCACAAGACTCAAAAGCCAGGGCCACCTCATTACATGATAGTCTAATTCAAATCCCTTTTGATGGGGATGGGAAACCCAACAGGGGCTGTCAGGGCTGACATTGCTGTCTTCCAGGGAATGCACTGCACCCTCCAGAACAGCAGCATCCTGCAATGAAACAGGGGCAAAACAGCTCCCCTGGAAACTGAGGCAAACTTAAAGCATCTCCTGCCTCAGAGGTGCACAATGTTTCACCACTCTTAGCTGTATGAAGGTTTTGCAGAACAGCGAACCCACTCAGCCACATAACTTTAGGTTTTTACCCCCAATTCACCTAAATGCATTATTAGATTTATAATATCAGATAGAAAAACTCTCTCAGTGGCTGATCTAACAGAATCACTGACTCATGGTATTTCTTACCATAGGAAGCATTTGGAAAATGTAGAAAAAGTCCTGCTGACTGCCTCTAAAATATTTATATATCATCTGTCTTTCCCCCCACACTTACTAAGAAGTGCAGTAATAAACACAAGTGCAGTCTTTTTTTTCAAAGGGTCTTTTTTGTATTTGTTACTTGGAGCGAAGATTAGAGTCTTTGTCCAAGTGACTGGTATGAAAATATTATAACTTTTATTGGTTCCCCCCCCCCCCGCCCCGTCCCCC
>NW_010972598.1:7897469-7903670 GCF_000737465.1 Haliaeetus leucocephalus | reverse complement strand
ATTTTCTTTTTGTTGCTCCCCCCCCCCCCCCCAGTACTCACTCTCTGCATTCCTTCTTCATTCACACAAACTCTCTGGAAAAGCTGTTTAAATATTTTGCTCAGAGTAAAGGCAAAAAATCTGACAGCTCCTAACTGCATACTGTGACCCATCTCATCCAGGATTTCCATGGCTTCTTCTTGAATAATATCAGGTGATTCTCCCATCTCTTTTGCTAACTAAAGAGAAATAAAACAAACAAAATAGCAATCAGATGTTGTTCCCTTCTCCTTGCCCACACACGCCATTCTACGTGCCACAACAGTTATGGCAGAACTATTGCAATAGTCAGCAAGATATGATTTTATGTGACAGGCATGCATCTAATCATACAGAATCTGTTCAGTGTCAGCCAACAAGAGAAAGCCAAGTTAAAGCTGTTCAAAATCAAGAATGAGCTCAGATGTCAATGGTGGGGGGGGAGAGCGTGCAACAGTTTTTCCCCCCCAAACACACAATCTGAATGTTTTAACCTGTAGCATCTTCAGAGGAGATTTAAGTTTGAAGAACATTTCCTATATTATTGGTCTAAAGAAGGCTGCGTGCGATTTTCTTTGACTAGTAAAATGAAACCCGTGTTTGCAGAGATCTCACAACATAAATCTTTGAAGTGCATTTGGGTTAGATTTTAAGACTTGACTGAAGATCCTCAGCCCTATCATGCTTCAGTTTCTTTGTAATGTATTACTTTGGCAATGGCTAGCTGAAATGCACACAAAGCACTGTCTTTACCAATTTTGCACGTCAGTGATCTTTCTCCTGTTGCTATGCTCATTCCCTTTTGAAGTTTCTCAAAACAGACTTAAATAATGGTCGTCCCTCCTATTTCATACTTTGAATCTAGAAATATTTAATTGAAAAGTTAGTCTTTTACTGTTATGGAATGAGGAACATGCCTTTTGCTGAACAGGGAGGAGGAAAGAGGAGGAATGGCAGAAGAAAAAGCCTCCAAAAAAGCATGGCTCTGTTTAGAGGCCAGCACTGCTTATTATTATTATTTCTATTTTGAGACAGAGGAGAAAATCCATCTCCCCCCAGCCTACCTCCATACACCACCTTACCATCATATCTACTGGTTCAACTTTGTTTTATTAAATGCATTATGCTTTATCCTGCATATTTCCACATGGAGCTATAACTGATTATTTTAACCACTTAAAGAAGCCAAAAACTGCTTCCACTTGAGCCTGAGAAAATCAATCTCTCTTAGGAAGCCAAAAAATTATTCTTGTTATTCACTAGGGAGAGAGATACTGTTCTCATTCACCAGTAAAAGGCCTACCACACAGTTGATCTTGTCTGAATTAAGCACACATCCACTACAGAGCTAAGCACTTACTTCCCAAAATCAGGAATCAAAAAAACAGACCAGTCACATACAGCAAGCTAAACCAAACAAATGCACTTAATTTTACATACTGCACATTAGTAACCTCAGCAGTTTGTCACAAGAACAAATTCTAATATGCCTCTGTAAAGCTGCATAAACTCTGCCCAGGCAGGAGGCACACTAATCGTAGCCTGTTGGGCATATTGCCCAAGACAGTCTCAGTTAGATACTTCCAGTAATTTCTAGTGCAAAGCTGATAACTAGATTGCAATGGCAGGTCTGCTAACCCCCTTCAACCACTTGATGCTAGCCGGGAAAATACCCATCAAAAAAGCAGCACTTCAGAAAATATCACACAAATGCCTTTCTTTCAAATCTGCTGTAAAATATTTTCTTTCAGTAAATGTTTTAGTGTTTCTAAAGTTGAAAGATTAATTTTTCTGGATTTCATACTACTTGGCAATTCATGATGGCAACAGGACTACTTTGTAGGACACAGTTTAGTTTGTCAGATTGTAACAGATTTTGATATATCATAGGTAACACTGACCATTAAAAAAAAAAATAAACAGAAAAATTTTATGATAGCCACTCACTCAGGACTAACCAAAACATCTTACATGCTTCTACTGGCCTGGAATTATTTTTCATGAATACTGAAAATAGTTACTCTGCTAACTAACACACACTCTAATTTCAGCCATTTCAACACAGTGTAAAATATGAGCCAGTTTGACTACAAAATATTTTATTCATTATAAAGTAGTAGCTGCCCTTCATCTTAAAACAAAAATTTGGTTATATCTTCAACAGTGTTTCTAATTCAAAGAATTCTCTGTGAAATTTAACTCTTATTTTAGGGAAAGTAGCATTTATGACTGATTCATAAATATATCACTAGCCTATAAAATTCCTGCAAGACATCCTCAAAGTACAAAAACGTCTACTAAGAAAGAGTAGATTATGCCTTTCACAGGGCTGCTCTGTGGCGAGGACAACAGAGGAGGAGAAAAAAAAAAAGTCAAGCCCATTAGGTAAGTTAGATGGTGAAGTGTCGTATCTGCAAAACCAAAATACTATTTATGAACGAGCTATCTAACAGCTTTAGTGGCAACTCCATGGCAAATCAGTATTTGTTTTTCCTGCCAAAAGAGTACGGCTCTGAAGTTACTGATTTATTGGACCATGTTTCAAACTACAGCTATCGTGTTTGACAAGGTCAGCAATAATCTTTTTTTCCCCCTGCTGCCACACAAAGCTTAGCTGTGTTCAGTCTACCTCCTCTTACAGCTAGCCCCGTGTCCAGACTCACCTGCTTGATAACATACTGAACTTGCTCCGACTGGAGAACAGCACTTTTAATAGCGTTTGGCTTGCAAGGTGAAAGTCCCTTGTAGATCACAGGAGTATAACATTTCATCGCGTATCTCAAGTCGCTGGACAATCGTCTTTCCTCCAAGATATCTTCAAACTCATCTCTTTTCTTTGATGTGAGCTCTTTCTGCTGGGAACATATAAAAAAAGAGTGAGACACTGCCTCGAGCTATTCAGTGGTCTGCTTGGCTACAATACCAAAATAATGGCATGCAATACTTTTGCAATATTTGGGGTTTCTTTTTAGCTTTCCATAGTGTCTGCATGCCACACTCTGAGCGCATGAACAAATATTACTTGGTTAGAACAATGCTGCAGAAAGAAACTAAAAAGAAAAGGGAAAAAAAACCCAGCAAAAAAGCCCCAACCCTTTCCAACTGCAAAGATGCCCAAATCACCCTATGCCACATGTTACTTAATTCTGCCCAACAGGAAGGAGTTGAGAGAACACCTGGGCTTTGAAAGCTAAAGTGCCTTGCCTCCAGCCTCTCCATGATTAACAGGTATTAACTAAAACACCTCTCACAGCTGCATGAAGACAATGCCATGAATGACGTTATAAAAACACAGTCATCAACATAAAAAAATAATCCCTGCTACTTTAAGTTGCATCTGGGACCTTGGTGATTGGTGCTGTCTTTCACCAAGCTTGGATATAAGGTACATAAAACACAGCCAGGCAGGAACAAACCAGAAAAACCTCATTATCAGCCACGTGAAGATCAAAATGCAATATGGTGCACACGTAGGTAAATAGAGAGCTCCGAGTAACCAACACCGCTGCTAAGCAGCAAAATGGTACATCAAGAACAAATTGTGGACCCGTCCCGCTGCAGAAACCTCGGTGACAAAATTCTTCCCCTTGAGTCAGCAGGTATCCCCTGCGCTGGAGAGAGATGTCTCCTATTACCTCCTATAACACCACAGTTCATATGAATGACCCCTCAGTCTTTTCAAAACTGAAATTGTATTTCTCTGAACTTCAAAACAGCAGCAACAGCCACCAGACACGCAAGGCAACTGGAGCAAGCCTCTATGAAACACAAATATAAAAGTTTTGGTTATGACCAAGCATATTTATTAGAAGAACATGCTAAAAATAAAAATGCTTGTCTCTTCCTCTACAGCATCACTTGAAGGGTAGCACAGGCATCCCTTTTATTCATTCTGCCTCCTCTCCCTATATACAACCTGTGCAGAACCAGTCTGATAATGAAGGATAAAACATGTCGCTTCCTGGGCTCTTACAGTGACCTTTTCTGGTGCTGGGAGGAAAGCCTGGCCAGCAAACACATGGGAAAACACCAGGAAGAGATAAGCAAAATGCCCAGCAGCGGCAGCGGCTGGGTTTTCAACCTTGGGAGAGGGAGTCAGGTTTCTCTGCCAGCTGACCACAGCCACATCAGCAACACTATCAAAGCAGCTGACATTTAAAGTAAGTAGAGAGCAAACATCAGCGCACACAAATCCTGCTATAATGTTTGACCTTCTCATAATCTTTTCCCCACACAGTATAGTCACACTTGGATACCATCCTCCTACTACAGTAGCATTTGGTAGATTGCCTAACTTTTCCTTCCGCTGTTGTAGTTTAGAGAACTGTCCCAAAACAACTGCAGAACAAACGCTCCAGGGACTTTTAAAATAATCCTATACAAGGTGTTAAACCCAGGCCCGTAGTCATTTAAAACTTGAAGGGTTTTCTTCCTGTATGGTTTAGCATTAGAGTTTTCAATCTTTCTTCCTCCACAGCTTTCAACTAGTTGGTGTTTTGCAAGAGCCAAGTAACCTAACAACTGTTAAGACTGGAAATAGTTTATATTAGTTATCTGTTGCCATTGACATGTTATATCAACACCCTTGATTAAAAGTAAAACAGAATAAAACAATCCATTATGCTCTGTAATAGCAAAAAAAGATAGCTCAACTACTAGCTGGCTCTAAGCATATACCTACTTCGATCAGTATGTGACAAGTCATGGCTCAGAAAAATCTAAGCAACTTTTATGTCAGTTACCAAAGTTTAAACCCTGCAGTGTGCAACTACACGAAGCCCAGACAAAGAAACCCAGTGCTCAGCTCGGGTAGCGTCAGCCACATCAGCAGTCACCGCGCGGCTACAGCCGCTCCCCAACATGGCTCCGGCGAGTGGGGTTTTGCAAAGGCCACGGCCAGTTGAAAAGTCACCTCTCTGCCACTGCTCCTCACCTGGTGTTTCCAGATTTGACGTACAACTGATTTCTCCCCATGGCAACAGTTCTTTTCACGCCCTGTCCTGAAGTATTGCTGAGGGAGCCAGAACACACACTTTACCAACCACTAAAGAAGAATAACGCTGCTTTTACACATTACAGCCAAGCTGTTCCATCTCCAGTCGCCGACTGGTAGAGAGCACGTTTAGAAGATACGCCGTTGGAAACCTTTACATCAGAAAATGCAGTTACGCGCACTGTTACTGCGACATTGGTGAAGTAGAAAAGCAAAACAGCAGGAGCGTGGAACTCCTCTGCTTCCATGCAACCTTTGACAGCAAAAAAACGAGGGTGCTCATGATGCTCTTGGGACACCAGCGTACAGCCAAGGAGACACAGAAGAGAAGTTTGGGAATCTCTACCGAAACCAGGAGATGTTTCCCTCTCTCCCCGGTCCCCTCCTCCAAATACAAGCAGAGAAGGGGGTTCAGCACCCCGCACCCAAATCTCCTTGTCTGAGGCTGGCGTAGGAGCTGCAGGGGCAAAAAACAAGGTCAACAAAGTCATTTCCACCACGTAACACGGGAAAACCCTCTTCGGCCACTCCACCTCCCTGACAATTTTCGAGCGCCGAATTCCTCGTCGCTGCCAGGTTTCCGTCCTGCGCGGCAGCCGCGGGGGCCGCCTCGCGTGGCACCCCTGCCCTCCGACACCTGCCGCCCCAGCCAGCCTCTCCGCCGGGCCTGGTGGCAGCGTTGTCGGACAAAACCTCTCTAAAGCGGAGTTTCAGCCGCTTCTGAGCGTTTTTAAAGCCACTGGGCCTTTCGCAGCGGATCCGAGGGGAGAAGCGGCGCTCGGGGTCCTGTCGCATCCGACACGGCAGGTACTGGGGAAGCAGGAGAAGTGGGCCGGGGGACACGCAGCGCCTGGGGAAGGTGAACTCGTGAGGGGAAACACCTGGCTGCCGCTCGGCCCCTACCTGTCCCCGTTGGGGCCCGGGAGAGACCTCGTCCCCTCCCGAGTCCCTGCAGAGCACAGACCCCGCCACGGGGTGTGTGTGGGGGGGTATCAGGGCTGGGGGAGTTGTGTGCCATAGACCCGCGCCCAGCAGAAACCCCAGAAACCCCCCGCTCCCCCCCCCGGGCCCCAAACCAGGGGGGCAATCGGGGTTGTTGGAGGAGGAGGAGGAGGGTTGCGCCAAGCGCCGTCACTCCGCTTCAGAGTGAACGGCACCGGCGCAGCGCGGGGGTGAGGCGGGCAGCCCCC
>NW_010972598.1:7848106-7897029 GCF_000737465.1 Haliaeetus leucocephalus | reverse complement strand
GGGCGCCGCCGCCATCCCGCCGCCCCCCGCCGCGCCGCCGGCCGTGGAGGTCGTGGTGTTTCGCGGGAGGAAGAGGAGGGGACGGCCCGGCCCCTCGACTGCACCCACCGGGGGTGCCCAGGTAGGACCGGGTTTGGGGGTCCGGGGGGTCCCCACTGCCCCGAAGCCGCCCTCTCCTGCGGTCGTGGGTGCCCCTGGCCCCTAGCAGGGACCTTCTCGTAAGGGGGTGCGCTCCCCGGGCACGGCACCCGTCAGTAGCTTGGCTGGTTCTTTAAAGCGCAGATATATTTATATTTGTTTTTTAAAGCCACACCGGAGAGCTGACATTGAGCGGGTACTGGACCGGGATGCCCTTTTCTGGTGACAGCTAAAACCAAACAAAGCCCTCTGCATGTTTGGTTGTTTTTCTTTTTTTTCCTGTCTCCCCAGCCTGCTACCATAAGTTGTGAAGATACCTTCCATAATTGCCCTGTCCCACACCTAGTTTCTTCCCTCTCGGCTCATCCAGCTGCCTGGAAATCTGGGATCCTTGGGCGAACGGTGGGCTCAGCTTGATGGCATCCAGTCCTGCTGATTTCCAACAAGGCTGCTGGCAGGGGCAGGCTGAAGCAGGGGTCGGGGCAGGACTTGAAAACATTTTTTTTTCCCCGATTTCAGAACATCTCTGGATAAGTATCTTATATTTGAAATAGATGTATCCCAACAAAATAAACTGATCTGCAGGTAGGACTGCTGATACGGCAAGAAGTGAATGAAATGGGAAGCAAAGCCTCTTGGCTACTTCTGTCCCTAAGTGTTTTGTGTGCTGCTCTGTTCTTGTCAACAGGCGTGGATGCGAGGTGCCAAAGCTTTCTTTTCTCTGGCATCACAGCAAGACTTAGCCGTTCACAAGCAACGTGCGTCTTGGAGGATCGGTGTTGGGTGGTCGATGGGGGAAGGCATGACAGCATTACATCTCAGTCCTTTGGTGTGGTTTGTCGGTGCCAAATTCCCTCATGCTACCAAAAACGGTAGCTGAGTTGCTTCAACAGAGAGGCCTGGGTAGGCTTGGCTGGAAGCTGAGCTGCCTTCCACGCCGAGCAGAGGGTCCCTTGCTGGTTGATTGGTCTCCAGATTTTATAGCTTCTCTGGTTGTTTTCTCCGAGTTGAGTTTATGGCCGTTACGTCAGAAGCCCAATTCTAAAATAAGCTCTGGTAGGCCAGCACGTGGCTGTCTTGAATTCAAGGAGACTTACTGGTATCTGGGGTTTGACTGCTGGGAATTGGGACGTTCAAGAGACTGACCAGGTGGTTGGTTGAATCCATAAACTTTTGTGCTTTTTCTGGCATGTTTTCCTCTAGAAGTTGCCCTAGATGTTTATTTTCTCATGCTTTTTACAACTTAAATTTTTCTGACCGAAAAGACTGGTGTTAGGCTTGTTCGTAAAACACTCTAAAAATAACCAGGTTTATTTGTGGTTGAAATGGACGATTTTATATAGCAGCTTTTGCAGAGTTGAGAGAAGTTTGGGTTTGGCTCTGGTGGATGCAGAGGGAAGCCCTGATGTAACCCTGGGACCTGAACCTGGGACCCGACGTGACTTAATGTCCTGGAGAGTGAAAAGGAAATGCATTAAAAGCACTCGGGTTCAGTTTTAATACATGTGTAGTACTCCTGCCTCCTTAAAGAGCACAGTGCCCTTGACAGCAAACCAGGAAAGATGAGCAGATGCTATTTGAACAGACAGCCGTTTCCCTACCCGTGCTGCCTGCCTGCATCGCCACGCTTGGGAGCGGGCAGAGCATCTGCTCAGAGAGGTGGTTCAGCACGTCCTCCCTGAAATGGGGAGCCAGACACAATCGAAAATAACCCTGGGAGATTTGTTACTGCTCTGAAGTGTCCCACGTGAGACAGTCCCATAGCGGGCAGGCGTGGAGCCTCTCCCTGGGGATTTTGCGCTTCTTTTTCTTCCTAGGATACGGTCTGTCCCCGCTGGAGACTTCCCCTGCAGATTGAGAACCGCTGATGGATGGTCTCCGTGTAAATCACGGAGTAGAAAAGATGTGGTTTTTACTGATCTCATTTTGAGCAAGTAGTTTTGTTAAACAGCATTAAGTGGCATCTGCCGTTTGCTGACTGCATCCTTTGGAGCAGTTTCTCTTGCGTTAGTTAAGCTGGATACGTGCACTAATATATGTCCATGCAGTTGCAAATTGAGCTTGTTCTGTGTGTTGCCATTAGCACATGCGATATTACTGCTGTGTGCGCTGTCTCAAACAAAATGACTTCAAGTTCACATCCTATCCTGCATTAGCAGTTTGTTACAGATTTGGAAATGGCATTATGCGTGATGCGTAGCTCACGCGTGGCAGTTTTTCTCTTATAAAATGTAATTTATACTTGAAAGTATAAAAATTAATTGCAGATACTAATATCATTCTGAATCATGAAACTCTTTGTAAGTGTTAGCAGATGATCCAGGCACAAAAATGCAGGACAAAGCTATATGCTCTGTGCTATAATGGTACCCTTATAAATTGTGCAAGGTTGTTCCAGTAAGACCCTATAATATCTACACACTAAAAATGCTGTTGAGACTGTCTTTTTTTAATAAATCCAGGTAATAAAGCTAGAAAAAGATACTTCTGGAAAGCTGTATACTCTTCCCTACAACTCATTTTATGTTTCACTGCTTTCCAAAAAACTACCACAGTCAGCATTCAAACTGGTGTTACTTGTAATATTAATTTGAAATGTTTTATTTGTTTATAGACCAAAATAGTGGATGAAGAGAAAAATGCAAATGAACAAGAATTTAACTTTGAAAAAGTAAGTCAGCAGGACCTATTTAATCTCACTATTTTAATGTGCAGGTATGTGTATTTATATCCTAGGGAAACCTATGATGGGACTGATGGGAAATGCTTCCAGAAAAGGTTATCTCTTGTAAGTGAGGATTTTCTAATTGGTAATTTTGGCTGTGTGCCTTGCCAAAGGAGAAGCATGCTGGCTGTTGTCAACTGCTCTGTGTGAAGAGAGGCATGTTAGAACTCTGTGGCCTTTCTTTCTGATCTTTCAGTGAGAATTTGAGGAGGATCACTGTATGTTAGCTGTGTAAAGCCATGTGAGTACCCATAATGTTTAGCATAGGTCTGTCAGGCCCATGGTGTTAGTCGTGGATTTCTGGCCTCATGTGGGAGGGAAAAAAAGTATCTTGGCATCTATTTTTGAAACAGCAGATGACTTTCCATGTGTCTTTTTATTCTCATCTGTTCTTACATGACTGCAACTAGCATTGGCCTTCTTAGATACTGATCCGTTTACAGATCTGTGCAAGGTGTTTTATGTGCCTGATCTCTGCTCAGGGATGTGCTGTGATCCGGTGAAATGTCTCACTGGAGATTCTCTGTGGAGCTCTGTACTGCTGAGAACAGGGAATTTAACCACTGACTTTAAAAAGATTATGAATTCACCACTTGTTTGGCCAGGTTATTCTTGTATGGTGTCAACTATATGTGTGTGTGTAGTCAAACCACTTCACCATCTGCCCATCTGTGTTTCTCTGCAGCCAAGGAATGAGGACACTCTGTAAATGTTGGGTGCTCTGGGTAGCACTTTTTGTTGTTCTTTGTGCAGCACAACATGATTCATTTTTATATGGAGGAGATCCATGCCATGTGTTGTTTTGTGTGAAATGAGCAGAATCGAAAATTGTCCCCTGATAGTCCTCGCCACCCAGACGTTGGATGGACAGTGGTTAACTGTTCTGCAGTATAGCTCCAAACGCAGTTAGTTTTATTTTATAGCGCGCTGATTTTGGGTATTAGCCAGGGTTTCTTTGGGAGTATGACTTTGTTGTGGTCTGTCAAGTGTTATTTGTTGAACAAATTATGAAATGATTGCAATTTTCTGTAATGTTCTAGGCTCGTCTGGAAGTGCACAAGTTTGGAATCACTGGCTACAAGAAGCAAGAACAACGCGTATGGGAACAGGAGCGTGCTATCATGCTGGGAGCCAAGGTAATTGTTGCTTGGTTTGTGCCGAGCGGTCACCCAGCTCTTACAGTGCAGGAAAGCAGTAAAAAACGCTGGGGGGGGTTGGCACTACATTTTTAAAACACGAGATCCCCTGCCCTGACCCTTCTCTCACTTCATCCTTACTTTTGCGTTTTCTATTCTGTCTTGTCTATTTCCTGTAGACGTTCAGAAAATTATATGATTGTGTTATCAGAGATGTTGTATAGATGAAAGACGACTGATCGGGGTGGAAAACAACATTTCCTGATTTTTAATCAGGCCATTCAAAACTAAATTGTTGGAGGAAGGGGCTTGTTTTTTAAAGCTTCACTCTCTCTGTGAGTTAAAGGTGGAGAAAACTTTTCAGTTTTATTTATCATCAGTAGTGTAAAAGAAAAAAATAATTTTGTAGGTCTTTCTTGGTGCGTGGGGAGGGGTATGGGTTTTCTTTCTAGCTCAGTGTGTATGTGGAAACCTTGTAGGACTGACTGATGCAGAGCATGAACCTCCTTCTCTACTGTCTCCACCAAGAAAGATACGGTTTCTATGTGTGTACCTTACATCCCTTAAGTCCCTTCCTCTCACCAAAAAGGAAATAAACGATTTCTAATGTTTCACCACCACCACCTGAAAAATATTGTCTATGCAAGTGTGTGAATATTTTTTGAACCTATTTGAAAATTTCATCAGTGATATCCCTCCCAATCTTTATTGCAGCCCCCCAAAAAGGAACACGTGAACTACAAGACTTACCAAGAGAAAATGAAGGAGAAAAAAAGGGCGAAGGATGATGATAAGGGAAAGGTTTGTGTGAAATTTTCTGTATAAAAAGGCCGCATGTAAGAGCTAGCCTGAGAGCCTGACAGATAATGCTTCAGGCGCAGGAGGAGTGCCTGAGCTTGACACCTGCTGCTCCCCATGGAGTGGGTTCCTGGCTCCAGCAGCACTGATCTCATTGCAAAAGCTGGTTGTGTGCAGTATGAAGGGCACAGAGTTAGGCTTGTGTTGTAGGTTTCCCTGCCTCATCCCTTGAGGTTGATAGATTGATGATGCAAAAACAACAGGTTTGTTGGTTTGGTTTTTTTTTTTTCCTTGCCTCTTCAGGGAAAAAAAATGGCCTTCAATTAAAGTTTGTTGCATGTGGTCTAACCACAGAGAGCCGGATCTTCAGCTGGTTTCATATCAGTGCAATTCCATCTAGGATCTGCCTTATTATTTAACACAAGGGTGAGGTTTCTGTTGCATCCATCCTCTAGCACAGCCCGTCCTGTCTGGCTCCGAGCCTGCTCCCTGCCTCCCCACGGAGTCTTCTCACGTAGGTGGGAGCAGGCTGCAGGGCAGGTAATCGCTCTATCAGCCTGTTTCCTACCACCCTCTTTCCCAAGGGACCTACTTCTCCTCTCTCGTGTGGCTCAAAGTGCATGACCAGACACAGTTGAACCCTGTTATTTTGCCACTTAAGCTCAGTCAGGCGATGAGGCACGCCTGCCTGGTAGCAAGTCCATCTTTTGACCCAAGGATCTGTCCCACGCCCAAGAAGCTAAGCCTCTCTCCTCGTGCAGCTGGATTTGTGCCTCTTCACGTGGCAGGGGCAGCGTGTTGGTCATGAGAGGGCTGTATGTTCCGTAAGGTGACAGGAGGGGCTCTGGGCACTCCTAGCAGTGCCTCCGTAACGCGTTGTATCACTTGGACTCTGCAAAGGTCTCCCAACCTGCTTGAAATGCCTGCTGCTCCGTGAAGCAAAGGCTACCGCCTGTTTTGTGTGCAGATGGTTGTTCAGCCAAGATGCTCTGTTCCTTCTCCATTAAAATACGTATCTTTAAAAACAGGAACATAAAGGTGATTCTCTTAAGAAGAAGAAGAAGAAAGAACAGGAGAGGTGAGCCAGTTTTAACGTGGTTAAAATTAACTTGCTTTTGTATAGCCTCCCCAGTGTATTTCCCCTATCTAACTACGCACAGTCTTGTATCAGAAGTCATGCAGATCACAGTGGAAGGAACTTCCTCGGCTGGAGAAGAACTGTCACAAAATGGTGATGTTGCTCTGTGTCTAGCAGTTTCAGAGGCTTTAGTTGCTCAGGTTAACTGAAAATTTGTCAGTTTTGCCCCAACATGTCTAACACTGCAGCTGGAGGTGAGATGGATGGAAGTCCCTGTGTGCGGACCTAAGATATGCCACTTACTCAGAGCATTGGCCCTGACGCATAATTTCTGCAAAACATAAGCTGCAGTATACAGAGGCTTGAAAGGTGAAGTGGCATTCTTAATCATAGTGTAGCTGGTTCACTGAAATACACTCTTTATCTTTTTTCCCTATCGAGAAGTCTTTGTGTTTCTGAACCTTTTAAAATTTAAATCATTCTCTAATGTGCTGCAAATTTTGAATGGCTGTGCAGGTAATAAATGTTCCTGGGTCATTATCGGCTATGATTTGATATTCCATAATACCAAACACTGATTGCATAAATAGGTGACGCTTTTCACCATATTAAGCATTTTCTTGACTTTCTGTTGTTTCTCTTAATTCTTTTTTTTCCCTCTTCCTATTTCAGGAAGGCCAAAAGGAAGAAATCAGTGCCTAGCATTTGGCATGCAGGACAAGTTGGAAAATTCAGAGATGGGACCTTGATTCTGCAAAGCTATGACATAAAGAAAATTAAATCATCTAAAGTTATCAAATGAACTTATGATACAGAGTGAAATGGACAATACACATAAGATAGAATTCACGTTGCTACCAACGCAGACTTACAGAACCTCTTGCCTTCCCACCATATCCTAATTTTTTTTACCTTATTTGTTGTTGCCACATTTCCTACATTCCATTCTGCCTTGGGAAGAATCTGAGAATTTACCATTTCATAAATAAAAATAAGACTTTTTATTAAGAATGTTACACAGGCTATTTTTATTAGTCAATATGTGCTAAAGAAAGCATTGCACTTTCCAGAATCAGCTTATTGGCTGTAAGTAAAATATTCAGTTAATCCATTAATTAATGGATTAAAATATATAGCTCTTCACTTTCATCTGGAAGGAATATGGAAAAAGCAATACCTTACTTGCTCTGAACCTGAAGTAGGTATTATTCTCAGTACATCTGTTTCTGCGTCCTTGTGAATTGTTAATGGATAGTGGAACTGCACAACAGTTTTGCTGTCCAGCAAAACCTCTTAAGGTTTCAAAATTACTGCTTTGGAATGAGAATAAGATTTTCTGAAGTTTTGTCTCAGGTAAGAGTTACAGATTCAGCTTGTATATCTCTGCAGAGACCTCCAAATAAGCGCTGTTTCAAATGGTGGCTTGGTTGGTTTGTTTTTAAAAACATGAGGCATAGACACTCAATAGCTACTGGTTGTTCATGGTTAACTCGGTGTGGCCATGCCTTATAAGGCTTTTCTATGAAATCTTTGTCAAAACTGAAGTTTTAGTGCTATTTGGATTTCAGCAATTTGATGTTTCTGAAAGAACAGTTTGGTCCTCTGTAGCTAAATATTTTTTTTGTTTTAAGGTTGTGTTTCCATTAGAAATGGCAGTGGTTAGTAACCTTCCAAAATGTCCTCTCCATTCTACCTTAAGCTTAAGAGACTTGAATATTTTAGGGGGAGGCAAAAAAAAAAGGTTAACTGTTAAGTGACAGAGGAAAAAGTTCATGTTGTGCTGCTTATGTGTAAGGTTATCTTTATCCGGAGCTTGTTTGAACAGCTCTGGCAGTGAAGCAGGTATATACGAGAAGGAAAACAGCCCTTGCTGGAGAAACTTCTTCCAGGTGTATTGGTGAAATTCAGTGTACCCCTGCGGGCTGGGGAAGTGAAGCACGCTTCTCAGCTGCCACCTGGGAGCCTGAGTAAGGTGATCTCTAACCCTGAGCTTGCAGCTAGCGAGGAGAACAGCAGCACAGTCATGTCTGCAAACAGCAGCATCAGAGGCTGTCCCCTTCCCAGGACAGGGGAATATTCCAGGGCAGGGAGAGCTGTGCTACAGAAAGGGATGCTTTCTGATGCGTTCCTTCCCCCACGCCTGCCACCTTACTTTCAGGTCCTGGAGAAGTGCCCCACCAGCACGGAGGGGTCTAAGAGGAGGGAGAGAGCCTGGAGGGAACAAGAGCTGGCTAAAAAGTGGAAGGGATTGTTTCTGGAGCCATGTAGGAAGAGGAGGGGTGTACAGAGTTGGTTTGCTCAATACCGTTATCGCATTTCATAATTGCGTAATTCGATTTCTTCTTATTCAGTATTGGTTGCAGCTTGAAACCGGAATTAATAATCCTATTTGGTTGCAGGCTTAGAGAAATGTCAAATCATGATTGCATGTGAAGGTGTGCTTGCTAAGCAGAATTGAGTACAGAGCATCAAGACTTGTTGAGGCAGGAGATGGGCTTTGGATGTTGTGGGATAACCTGTGTTTTTCAATTCCTGGTTAATCCTTGAGCTTGGTTTTTCACTGCTCACTTCTAGATAAGGTTTTGTTCAGCTGGCTTTGGGTATAGCATGTGGTGGGAGTTTACATCCTCAGGCAACTTTGGCAATTTAAATGGCTCACTTTCCAGCTCCACAGGTCCCAAAAGTTATGTAGGAGTGAAACTTGGTCAGAATGGAGTGTCTAATTTTTGCAGTTCTGGTCTCAAGTTTGCAAGCTCTGTTAAAGAAGAGCTGAAAAACTCAGTTCTTAAAATAAAAAGTTGAAAACTGAAATGCCAAGCTGACAGTGTGTCGTGGTTTAACCCCAGCCAGCAACTAAGCACCACGCAGCCGCTCACTCACTCCCCCCCCATCCAGTGGGATGGGGGAGAAAATCAGGAAAAGAAGTAAAACTCCTGGGTTGAGATAAGAACGATTTAATAGAACAGAAAAGAAGAAACTAATAATGATAGTGATAACACTAATAAAATGACAACAGTAGTAATAAAAGGATTGAAATGTACAAATGATGCGCAGGGCAATTGCTCACCACCCGCCGACCGACACCCAGCCAGTCCCCGAGCGGCGAATCCCTGCCCCCCACTTCCCAGTTCCTAAACTAGATGGGACGTCACATGGTATGGAATACACTGTTGCCCAGTTTGGGTCAGGTGCCCTGGCTGGGCATGAGAAGCTGAAAAATCCTTGACTCTAGTCTAAACACTACTGAGCAACAACTGAAAACATCAGTGTTATCAACATTCTTCACATACTGAACTCAAAACACAGCACTGGACCAGCTACTGGGAAGACAGTTAACTACATCCCAGCTGAAACCAGGACACAGTGGAACATGAAAGCTTTGGGTGGGGGGGGGGACAAGAATAAAAGCTTATTCAAAATTTTGCATTTTCTCACTCATTTAACACTTGCGTGTGTGCATTATGAAGGATTTCTGTTATATGGTGATAGGTTGCTTTTTTATATCAAATCCCCAAGGTGATTCGAGCTGGCCATGCTACATCCTTGTAGGATACTGTTCTCAGGTAAATATGGTGCCTTCAGCCCTATTTTGTTACTAGATGCATTAACAAAAATGGTAACAACCGACATTTGGCAAACAAAACTGTTGAGAACCTGTTGTGCAGCGAGTGTTTCTCTGGGCTGGCATGTGTTATTAATTAAGAGACTAATTAACAGAGTATGTAAGTGTATGTTCAGGCAGCAAGCTGTGTTTGTTGCTTTTGGAGCATGTACTGAGACACGAAAGCCAGTGCTGACTGAATAACTGATTGATTATGGGCAAGGGAGAGCATGGACCATCTCATTTTGCCCTCTATCTGCTGTCAAGTAGGGGAATGAGGGATAAAGGAAGAATGCAAGGATTTCTCCTTATCTGCTCTCTTTCGCATGCCTTTTCCTGTGACAGTTAGCTTTATTCCCATTTCCCCGTATGCTAAAACCATTGTGATTATCTTTCCTCCCAGTCAAACCCTTTGCCACGAAGGAGTTGACACCAAGTTGTTGTCTCTTGCAGGAAAAAAAAACCAAGGCGATGATGGATGGTGTCTCCACACTCTTGTCTGTATTTACTCCTGATTGTTTTGGCCGGATTTCTGTTTCTTACCTTGGCACTGCTGTTTTTGTGTCAGCATGCTTTATTCTGCTTAATAATAGACGTTTATGAAGGTTGCATGGCTTCGATGAGTGCCTTTGTGCAGGGGCTGAGTGTGCTGCCTCCGCAGCATTGCTCAGTCCCTCACAAGGCATCTGCTTGATAGAGGTGCGCAGCTCCAAGATGATAATGTCATTTTAAACCATCTCACAAAGTTTTGTCTTTCCTGCCCTGACGAGCTTTCTGCCCCATCTGACTCATATGCTTACCCAAAGGCCTTTCCAATCGGATCCTACTGGTGTCACAGTTATTTCCAGGCTCTGCTTACTCCAGCGTCAGAAATTTCTGGAGACTGGGAAGTCACCCGAAGTGTCTAAGGTGGGTTGGAGCTAAATAACACATCCACGGGTACCCTATAACCAACGTGAGCCAGAGCTAACGGAGTGCTGCAGAGAAAGAGAGCTGTTCCGTGCCACTGAATCTGGGCTAAGTCTGAAGTTGAGGCACGGATGGTTGCTCTGAGGGAAGACTCTTGGCTTTCTCCAGCTACCAGATTATTCTCGACTGTGGTAACAAAGCAGGTATCAACAGTTGGAGTTAGGCATGCATCCTGTGTGAGTGCCTCATCTGCATTATGTCATAATATTTTTTTTTATAATAATTTTAATAATAAATAGGGTACTGATGCTGAATTTGTTGGCAATGTTTTAAGAATTTATTTAGAAACTGTAAAACAGCATAAACTCATATGTCAGGTTTTCCAAAAGGGTAATAATAATAATAATAATATTACACAAAGTTTTAGTCAGACCAAAAGACAAAAAGCAGTTTGTTTCCAATTCAAAAAATACAAACGTTTGCTACAGGTACAAAATTATAAAAAGTTTGTATTTTCCTCTTGATCTGGTGACAGACACATACAGCAGAGATGTATATTTCACCAGCTCCAAATTCATATAAGCTATGGGAAATGACCATAAAGAAAAAAAATGTTGTGGTTAAGAAGAAAACAGAGAAACAACTTCTCATCTTTCGTTTAACCAGAAGTGAACACCATTATCTTATTCCTTTGCACTTTTTTGGTTGCCAACATTTAAATTAGTGTTATTCATGCTTCATATAACAATCAGAAATAACAGCAGGTTTACCTCATGCATTTATTTTTAATATTCATCACGTAATGTCTTCTCACCATGCTACCTAGAAAGGTTAGTGTTTTTATTGACAACATTTAAGGGAGGTGGAGGATGAAGGAATGCAGTTGGATCCAGGAATATTTCTATCTACTGCTTCACAAGAAAATGTTAGAAATCCTCCAATTAGCATAAAAAATAATTTTGTAATTAATTCTGCTTGGATGTTTGCAATAACAAATGTAACAAAAACGTCGCTTAACAGAAGGGGAAAATGCTGCCGAGTGCCTCTGTCAGTAAAACACACATCTGTCTCCTATATTGTGCAAAAATGCAGGAGCCCCGCACATCTAGTCTCTGTGACTTGCATATGGGCTTCCGCGTGTAAGAAGACCAGGTGCATCTTACTTGGGATGGATTTGTGCTTCAGGCTGCCGCTCCAGCCAGTTGTGTATGTGCAGCGTTCAGTAGTGCTGGGCAGAGGAATTGCCAGAAATGTTGTCAGTAAAAACTAGAAGCAGCTCACTTTTAAAAAAAAAAAAAAAAAAAAAAAAGACTCTCCATCTTTGTTTGGTAATTTTCAGTGACAAGTGCCCTTTACATTTGCAATGTGGTTGATTTGTTACCGTAACCTGTTGAAGGGCTTGAAACTGTAATCTCCCTTCCAAAGTTGATCTAGCCAAGATGCTCGGGGTTTTCATCTTACCTTGCCTGGTTCAAAGTTGAATTCTTGACTTTGCTATTTAAGCAGAATGCTGCAAAGCTGGTAGGGCCTGAGATTAGGTCTAACAACTCTCTTTCCTCGTCTTTCTGTTTGTGAGCAAAGGATGTACGAGATGGCACCAGAAAGCTGCCGTTACCAGGTTGTTGGTACTTTGCATCCCTTCTCACAGGAACAGGTAATCTGAATTGTGGTCCAAAAATGCACCACCTCTCGTTGGCAGTCGTAAGCACAGTGGTTTTCATACGGTGGTAGTGGCAGCTTAGCCTTGGATCTCATCTCTCTCTTACCTCATTTAAGAAATATTATGTAAGAAAGAAGGAAAAAAAAAAAAGCTGCATCTCACATTTCTTCTTGCTCTAGAACAACTCGGAAACCAGAGTATTGGGTGCTCTCTGCCATCTTTACTAACTACACTTTGGAAAAAAAACCCCAACAAAATAAAAAGAAAAGCTTACGCAGCACTACGACAGAACGCTTATCACCAGCCAAGAACAAACTACGGCAATACACTATCATGGCATTATTTACAACACGATGGAACATTATGCATATAATAAATTACATTTAATACTTTTCCTCTTAAACTCTGATATAGGTAAGCTCATGCTTTTTAGATTTTATTTAATTTATTCAGTCCAATATATTTTCCTCTATGTATCTTAACTGAATAGGCAAGTATAGGAGATGACAATGGTGTTTGCCTATCTTTTCTATGTTTTTAGAAGCCAAATTGGTTTCCAAATTCATGATACATCGCAGTATGCTCCTGTCCTCACTGACGTTTATTTTATAGCGCATACCTTTTCACAGCAGAAGTAGTAAGGGATTGTCAGCTAGGCCTGTGCTCATATTGACGTTAACTCTTAGTAAGAGATCTTCTTGTGAGCTCTTTTTGAGTTGATGAGGGAAAAGAAGGGTGTGGAAATTGTGTAGCATTGCACGCCTTGGGAAGTCTGACAATGCTCCTGATGGCACGCTTCTTCTGTTTGTTCCCACTAAACTTAACAGGGAAGTTTGCAGAGGAAAGAGCCAGGAAGAAGGTTCACAAAGGCTAAGGTTGGGGTTCACGGGGGGAGATGAAAACTAGGAGTCCCTTGGCGCTCTGCGGGACAGAAAGTTTGCCTGCTGTGTTTACTTAGTAGCTGTGCAGAGGTTCCAAATTGGTATATATTCAGAAGTCAAGCTTTGTCATGTTTATTAGAAGAGGGCTTGCTTGTTTGGTTTTTTTTTTAAACATTAAGTTTAAATGTACAGCTCTCTTGTAGCGGCCTCTCTACCATAGCAGATGGGATGCAAAAGGCTCTGCTCTCCTGCTTGTAAGGAGCAGCCTGGCTTCTACGAGCAGAAGAGTCCCAGGAAAGAGAGCTCCATGCGGGTCCAAGTGCTGGAGGAGCTTGGAGTCCCAGGGAGCTGCACAAATACCCCAAGAAATCAAAAGGAAGCAAGAGCATCCAAAGTGGTCCCCCTGGGTATCTGTGCTACCCTTCAGCCCCCTGTGTTCTCCCCGGACAGTCAGCAGTGCAGTTTCTGCAGGGACTGTAGTGCTAAAGCCTGACTCCCTCCTAAAGAAAGGATTTGGAGGAAACAAAAAACTGGCATAAGAGATGCTATAGATGAAGAACCTGCAAACTGCTGGGTTTATAACGAGACAGCCCTCGGGGGAGTTACCTGCAGAGAAGCAAACTACTTCCAGCCTAAGCAGAGAGGTGGAAGTGCCCCACTTCTCCCCACCCGATGCTCTTCTGCAAAGGGAAAATTCTGCTCTTCCTATGTTCAGATGGCCACTGCCATCTGGATGCTCTGCATAAATATTCAAATGTGGAGTAATTAGTTTCCTAGCATAATTCTAACTACTTGAGCATTATTTCTGTTAATCAAACTACCAAAATGTATCCAGCTGAAGTCATGAGACTACATGCTATTGGGGTAATTGGTTTATTGCTATGAGCCGTGCCAAACCCAAGTCCTTGAATGTGTACACAATCAACACATACAACCACTTTGTTTAGGTTTTGACCCAGGCAAAATTACTCTTACTAATGCAGGTTACCTACTTGTAACTGTATTCTTTTTATTTTATTTGCGTTTCCGCTAGGTTAAAAGGAGACTGTAATAGTAGCTAATCTGTACCCTACTTAAGTGAATGTTAGAACATGTAGAGGATAACAAACAAGCTCCTCTACAGCTCTGAAGCATGTCCCTACCTACTGTCCATATTTCCATTAGAAATTAGTAACCTGTATCACTCGCTGTGTTCTCCCCAAGGTATAACACACCAGGAACCAATACCAAAGCAACTATGAAAACCAAAACCGAGTACTGCGAACACTTCTAAAACCCATTCAGAATTAATTTTAAACATCTGGCAATGGTTGAAGATTGGAAAGATGTAAATTCATTTGAGTTCCCTTCACAGAAGTTGGGAGTAAAGACAAAGGTTCAGTCTCAAAACAAACAATGCCCTTTTGTTTTTAATACAAGGGAAAGTGGAGTGCCTTCTGTATTAAAATTATGATGGGATGTTTCCCAATATAAAAAACTATGTGCAACTTATGTACAGTATTCCCATACACTGCTCTGACTGGCAACACTCAAAGCCAATGCTATGCAACTGTTAGGTTCATAGAAGAGCACACTGAAGAGGAAATTTGGGGTCCGGTAGCATTCTAGCTGAGGTAGGTTAAAACAGACCCACTAATTAGAAAATCCTGCACGAGTTCATATGGTATTAAACGAAACTGAAAATTGTAACACAGTTGGTCTCGGCTATCCTTTAAGAAACCAAGATGAGCATAGCACAGTTATTCCAATGTCTGCAACTCTACTAACACAAGCCATTCCAGACTTTGAAGAAAGTACCGTTGCTTTCCCACTTAAAAGCTTATGTCATTTTTTCCCGTCATTGCTTTTCTTTCCTATTTCAGTCTTGACATCACTGAAGGTGCACTGCTGTTCTGCAGGAGAGGTGGGCGACAGGACGCTTGGTTGGTTACAGGCAGACTGCTTTTTGTCTGTGCAATAGCCTGGGTCTGTTTTGTTCCCCGCAATGGCTGCAAGGTGGGACGAACCCCGGGAAGATGCTGGCTGCCCTGCTGCCGGGAAGCCTTGCCATCACTCAGCACGACCTGAGTGATGTGCTGCAGCCAGAGAGCAGAAGCGGACCAGCAGCAGGATGCTTGGGGGCTGGCAGGCTGCCCAAAAGCAGGCCTGGGCTGTTTGTCCTGTGGCTGTGGTGTAATGCAAGGCAGTAAGCTGGATTTCGGTTAGAATATTTGTTTTCAGGTTTAGTAATTACATGTCTGATAACAATATGCGTGTGCGTATACGTATGCTTGGAGAGGAAAATTTGTATAAGCGGCAGGATTTAAAAAAAGGAAGTAGTGCATCGATGGGATTTAAGAGTTTCTGCTTTTCTTGTTTGATAGCACCACACTTAATGTAGGATCAGAGTGACAGAGTCCGAGGTGTCATGGGCTCACGCAGTCTGCTGCATCTTGTCCTGACGCAGTGCCGCTATACACACACACGCTTGCATATGTTAACTGGGTTCAGAGGAAAAGCAGCACACGCACAAATCAATGTGTTTTCTGACAACAGCAAGCCGGTGACAGTGCCATGGCTGTGGGAAAAGTTCCCTGTCAGTCAGACTCCTGTTGTTATGGGCAGCTCCTGAAATGGCTGCTTGTTTTCATGGGAGATGCCAGAAACAGGTAAGCCTTGCAAAAGATTTGTGTCACAACCCAGAAAAATTCTTAGGGACGAATTTCACACGAATGCTATGAAATCTCTCTCGCTCAAGTGCTTCGTTAGGATCAAGACATTAATTGGCTCAAACTAGTCTCATAGAAAATTAAGGCTTCTGATCTCAAAGCTACATTGGAACTACAGTGGCCCCGGGCTTATCAGGATGAAGGCTAGAAAGCAGCATTTCTCTACAGGGGATACTTTGCATGTGCCATATTTAAATAAATCTCTTATCAATTCAGTTCAAAGGGATCTCCCCTGCACCATTTTTCAAGAGTTGTGCTGATAACCACAATCAGATCTGTATGTGATAGTCTCCACAATCACACCTACGTAACAAACACTAAAATGTATCAAGGATATTTTTCTCTCTACTTTTCGAATCTGAATTCTGTGTATATCATGGTGTTAGCTAAAATGAGTGCAACTACTACATGGCAGTGTTTGGAAACCAATCTTATGCTCGTTGAAGACAACGAGGTAAGTTCTGCCACTGAATTCTAGGGGAACGTTATCCCATAGCTTACTGCAGTCTAAAGCCAGAAAGAATAATTAATGGTCATTTGAGCCCCTGCATGTCATGGACAACCAGGAATTCTTAAGCACACAGCCTCCACTTCAGCTGTCAAAACATATGCTTTCTTGATATAAGGACTTCACGGGAATCCAGTTCACCTACTGGTAAATTGCTCCAACAGCCGTTGTCCCTCAGTCTTAGTCTTACCCATTTTTTCCAGCATTCCTAATATCTTTTAAGCGCAAATCCAGCCATCCAGCCAAAATACACTCATTTAACCTTTTGCTTTATAAATGTACGTGTGTGTGCACGTGCACATATGTGTACATATGTATGCAATGCAGTGTAGATATGTTCAGGTACCCATCTGTAATTGAGTGCCAGTTCAGTGGGTATGCTTGCTATGGCTGTTAAATTAAAAATGGAGTGTGCTAGCCGTAACCAGCAGATTATTCGGTGAGCAACATGCTGTACCATGTTTTAAGTCAGGGCAGAGAATGCTTTTTTACTGACTTACTGAAAAGTGCCAAATCACACTGAGAAAGCTTACAGAATCCAGCACAGGGTCGGGCAGGGGCTTCCTTAGTTGTTGGGCAACTTGGGCTGTTTTACACATTGTGGCACCTCCAGTCCCGTGTGCAAGGTCACCTGCACAAAGAAGAAATAACACATAGATTCAAAACTGGGATGTCCTCAGCAGAAAGCAGTTGTGAAGGCCAAGAGCAAGTAAATTACAGGGAAAGGGCTGTGGGACTTCGGGTCCAGGTTTAAGTCATCAACAATGTTAATGCAGATGATATTGAGCCCCTGCAATACACAAGTCTCCTTTCCCCTTCCCTCCTGAACACCTCGGGGTCTAGAAGCCAAGTGTCCATACCTCTTCCATAATCCAGCCACCAGCTGTAGGTCTCCAGCAGCGCTGCTTGCTAGACACAAGATGGATGGCATCTTTGTGTGAGGGACCCCAGGTACTTCAGGACTGGGATCGCACAGTGGAGCCCGTATACCAAATATAAGAAAATCCTTTTATCTTTGCTGTCCTGGCAGGACAGAGCACAGGATGTTTTGGTGCTCCTTCTATATCCTGACATCTCTACAAGGTCAGGGTTCCCACACAGATGTACCAGAGCACCAGTAAAGAACAAACACAAGCTTAGTCTCAGAGTTTCCCCTTGTCAGCCACGCTCTGCCTTAACTCAGCTGCCCTAAGAAATGTAAGCCAGATACTTAAAGGATGTAGGTAGCTGAAACTAGAAGGTAGGTTGCGAGTAAAAATCCGTGTTGAATAGAGCAGTGTGGTGCCTACAGAAGTGCTTGTGTCTTCCACGTTGGTGCATCAAATACAATCAAGCTATGAAACCTCCTTGAAAGACTTGGATGCCACCAGTAAGAAATGCTAAATGTTCATGCACTAATAAGGCCATGCGAGGTTTCTGGTTTTAAATGATGAGAGTTCCACCCTGGCTGCATTGGTCCTGTCTGACCTAAGCTGACCTCCTTCAGCCCTCAGGCTCCTGGATGTTTCCATAGGTTCTCCCTTACACTACATCCTCTTCCTAGCCATATGCAGTGGTCTTGAAATAAAAATGCATTATATTTAAAGAAGGTTCCTCCAAGAGGAGGTCCTCTTGAGAACAGGGAGCAACCTCCAAAATTCGAAAAGAGCACGAACCGACGTGCTGCCTGGCTCTTCTCTGTTGCACTAATTCTCTGACCTACATTGATTTTGCTCTCCTTACCACTGTGCTGCTCACATTTCTGGCTCTTGCCAATGTTAATAATCTCCAAATGTAAGATCTAAGAGGAATTAGGATACTCATGTTTTTATAGTCGAACTGGCAGAGGAAGCAAACCTCAGCAGCTCTCCTTTCCAAGTGGAGCGTTGCAGCAAAATAAGCGTAGGAATTAGTGCATGCAGGTACTTTTACTTGGTTTTACAGCATTAGTCCTCACATCTGCGAGGCAAGGCAGAAGGTGAAATGCAGTTTTCCAAAAAGTGTTAGTAGCCTAGGTGTCAGTCTGAGAAGGAAAGAGCCTCCGTCCATACCGACTACCTACAGACGATGTTATCAGTCCCAGCAGCAATGGCCAGTAGTGTACAATCACCTTCAGATGAGAAGGGTAAGTGGGACTGAACTGCAGCAGACTTACCTGGACATTTCGATTGAGGCTCAACGCGGGCATGAAGACACCCTCGACATTTTCAAACGCTGGAGGCCCTTGCTGCTGCCCATTTATGTAAAAGGTCAGGTTGTGCTTGTTCAGATCCAGGAGAACACCAACGGTGGCACCTTTGGAAACTCCTCCTTCAGTCCTAAGGTACAAAGAGACCACACTGGTGGTGAAGGTAGCATGCTACACCATCACTGCTCTTTCAGGGACAAGGGCAACGGGAGAGCGGAGCAGCACGGTGAAATTATTATCCCTGCGGCACTTGGCAATGACTGATCCACACCTTTATCTGAAGCATATGTACCACATGTGGGAGCTTAGTGGGGGGATCCTAAAGAGAAATCAGGTCCATCTCTCCTCTGACTGCGATCTAAGAGCTGAAAACGGCGTCCAGAGCTAACAGGTCCCTCGGCTGCTGAGAGATGGGCAGGTGAGCAAGTCAGGTCAGTACGGAGCGTGCGGGACAGGAGTCCTGGAGCCACGGCTCCTCAGAGCATCCCTGCTATAGTGAAGTGATGCACAGCAGGGAATGAAAAAGCAGAAGGCTGATTTCCTAGGTGTTCATTTGTAATCATTATGCCTGCTACAGCTTGAGACTCAGACTTCCAGTTCGAGTACTCACCTTGGCATTCCCTAAGGGGACCCAGCTTTCCAGAGACCCGGGAGCCAGCACAGGTACAGCAGACAGTGGTTTTGGGGGAGGAAGGGGAGTTGGGGCTGGTTAGGGATAAGCGTAGCTCTCTGACGGACAAGGTGCTCAGCTATAGGACTGGGAGCTGTTTCAAGTGTGCAGGCACGGTTATTAATATCAGTGATAATTGGTTGTGTCAGGAACAGCTGCTGAGAGCTACCACGGTATCAGAGCTTGCCAGGACAGACTCAGCCAGCCATTACACGCTTGAGCAATTTGACATTAATGCACTTTGATTTGGGGGTTAGTCAAACCCAGTATTACTTTAAAAAGCACCCAGCAAAAAAATCTACTAGATATGCAGATTGGCCACAGGCACTGCTACTCTGCTAATATTATGGGGGCTCTGTGATAGATTTACAGCCTGACACAATTTATTCAGGGTAAATCAGATTTCAAATAATTTGCAATAGGAAAGGAAGCAGCTGTCTTTTGTCCCACGTGCTCCCCTCAGGCACACAACATTCACAGGATTAATGCGATTCTAACATAAAATTTATCGCAATAGGTAGGCAAAATATTAAAAAAAAGGCGTGGAGGGGGGGTCAAAATATGATTAGGAAGAATATAGTGCAGAGTGAGAAATTTTCGTCTTGTCCACTAGGTGTCATAAACAGGTTTCCTTTAGATTAAATGTGGCACATGGCATTTCCTCTGAAGGTAAAGGGAGTTTCATCTGTGGCATAATTATAGAATACTATTCTGTCTTCTTCATTTAAAGCTCTTCAAACAATAATAGTATAGCTGAGAATCACGAATTGACTCTGAGATGTGTTAGATTTCAAACTTTACCATTCTCGGGTTCCTTTTATTTGCTTTCTGGTCCTATGAGCATTAATAGGTTTCTCTTCGAGCTCTTCTCCAAAACCATAAAGTAAATTATTTTCCCACAAAACTTAAGATGCTTACCTATCCTCAGTATCTAGACTGTTTTTATTAAGAGCACTCAATCATAAAACCTGTGATGAGATTGTGGGAAGCACCAGTACTATGATCTAGAGCTATTTACAAACAGATTAGACTTTTTTTTTTTCTTCTCTGTTTAGGAACAGCTTTGATTGTAGGGCACCATGTTTTATATCCTGCAGTGTTTTAAAATAGATTTTATGACATCCTTTTAAAGGACATTGATTCTCTTATGGCAACAGAAACTGCAAATTTGCCTTTTTGAGATTATTATGCTCTTTCCTATATGATAAGCTAATTTGCTTCTTGTGGGCTAATTAGCTGTGTGCTGCACAGTGACATTGAGCGACTCCTCTGCAGCCCCCGGCGACAGCCCTGCTGAAGAGGAGATAGATGCTGCCTGCGAGACGAGTGCTGGACCCAGCTGATACCCCTCCAGAGGTATGGGGCCAGAGCAGAGGGATGGGGACCCTCTCCCTTCCTTGCTGCCACAAGGCTGGCAGGACTTCAGCAGGTAGATTGGCCCGTTCCTCGGCCACCACCTCCCCACAGCGAGCATCCAGCTCTGGCAGGACGAAGGCAGGGCAAAGGCACTTTGCCGTGCTGCTTCTTCTGAGGCTGAGCAGCTGCTCTTCCCCAGCATCCCGTGATTTCCCTGGGAACAGTACTTTGAGGACTCCAGTGCTTTTTGGACTACTGTCATGATCACTTCCTTTAGGAGGAGAGGTGGGAGAGTCAAAGTTTCATGAGCAAACTTATGCAAGGCATTTCCTCGCTCTTCTGTACATCATTTTGACAGTATTACAGGATAATTTTTCTAATAAATGCCTTAGCTGCAATAAAATAAGCTGGCTAGCTCAAGAGACTCCAACTGATGTTAATGTCTTTCCTGGTATGCTTCTGTCACAGCATGTAAAAAAGCTGCTGCTTTACTGTAATGCATTTTATTAAACTACTTAATGACAGTTATACCATAGGCCCCTAGTAATCTGCAGGCCATGTAAAAGGAAAATACAACTGTTTGTTACAATATGTCTTCAATAAATACTTAGCATTCACTAAATGATAATCTAGTTTTGAAGATATGCAGCACTCTTTCATTATTTCAAGTAAATCCCACTTCTCACACCTCTTTTCTCACAATCCTGCACATTTTTATTTCTGTGTGCAACAATTAAGTCCTGAGTGCGGAAGTGCTGGGTGAAGCCTGGAAGGTCAGAGTACAGACGGGGGAATTTGGCTACAGTGACAAATGCCTTTGCCTGTGGTGGTGGAGGCTGTTATTCTGAGATGCTTTCAGCAGCAGCTTGGACAATGTGCAGAATAGGACTGCATGGATTGGCTTGAGCAATTAAAGATAGTAATAAGCTTCACTATTATTGAAAAATAAAGTTTAACAATTTATGAACTCTTTAATAAACTGAAGAATTAGTTTAACTCTCTGTTAACAGTATTTTAATCATGAGCTTTACAGTAACTTTAGAACTTCATCACAGCTATTGTTGAGGACAGTATTTTTCAGTCAATTATAACATTCTTGTGTGATGAAAAACTTGTCTTGAGGTCTCCAAAGTCAGTGAAGAGACTCTCCTGATCACAGGGGGCTTTAAGACTGCACTCCAAATTCTCTACATTTTGACTTCCCACTGTCTTTCAGTATCAAACATCTCAGTGCAATTTCCGTCTCTTTCTTTACATAACCATGTAGTGGCTAGAGTATCGCTTATAGCACCAGGTACTCCTGCTCTTGGGAACTTTGCCAAGGAATGGATCTATTGCAATGAATGCCAGTGCCTCTTAGCAACAGGCATGCATCATCTCTGGTGTGAACTGATTATTTCCAGGAACAATGAGGCTGAAAGGCACCTCATAAAGCTATATCCCTGCCCTAAAGTGTTTTCTTAACCAGTTTGCTCAACCTATTCTCAAAGGTTCCCTCTGGTTTTGATAGCATTAGAGTCTTCTGTTCATGCCTCTTCTTCCAGCATTACAGAAGGCATGCTAGTTTTTAAGGATGTAGACAGGTCCAATTTTGCATGCTGTGAGTGAAAGGAACAGGAAAGTACTCTAAACGTGACAGGTCCCATGAATAGGTCTTTCAAGCTCCACCTCAGCTTATCCTCCAAGCTAGTCCTTTATTTATTGCCCTAATTTATTCTCATGAAGATTAGGAAATATGAAATGATTACTAAGATGTAACTTCCATCACAATAACATCCGAGAGGCCAAAAGCTGACAATAATTTTCCTTTGGACTGTGTTACTGTGCTGTTGTGCACTTGTCTCCAGTGGGGAAAAACAACTAGGCAGCAATAACTGTTTCCACAAGACTGTTACAGCTAATGAGTTAAAAAACTGACCTACTTGACTGTCACGGTTAAAAATATAATGCCTAGACCTAATTTCATTGAAGCGCATGTGATTTCATAAGACTACATGCCCTTTACGAGTGTACTTCACTTGAACAGATATTCCACGGGTCTATCTATGCCTTGGATGTGCCTGCAAAGCCTTTGTGTTTTATCTAGTAAAAACCAGGAGACTACCATCAACAGAAAGCACTTAGTTCTCCTATTTAAGCAGGATGATTGGAAATCCAAAGTGTTTCCACTGTTTGAGCTTCCCAGAAAAAAAGTGCTTGCTTAGCTCATGTGGAACATGCTGAGGACCAAATCCATAAAATAGGTTTCTGGGACAGTAGTACACAGAACCATTGCCAGCTTTTTTCCAGAAAACATAAGCTGTTTCACAGAGCGTTAAAATTAATACAGCTTAACATTACTGCCACACCAAATCGAATCAAGATGTTAAAGGGAGAGAGACCCTTTTGATGATACATTTATTACACTGATGTCATTTTACTCTACATTGTCTTAGGACATGATCTAAGGTCTTTGGAGCCATGGAAAATATTCCAATTGACTTCAGATAGCTTTTGATCCAGCTGTAAGGTTCTTCCACCTGTCTGTAAGGAACTGCAAAATCAAACTATTCTTCAAACAAAAATTCCCAGCAATTGCAGTATACTTACTTAAAATACAAGTATGCTTTAGAGTATAAATGACTATTCAACAGGAGACATTACAACCAGCTTTAGGATCCAGGGCATGTTGGCATGAACTTATCTCTTTAAGGAGATAATACCTGCATTTGAGCATTTTAAAAATCACTGCAAGCCTTTCTTTTAATCATCTGGTATAACAGAAGCTCTTCAGTGCAATGGCTCAGTTGGATGGAAGCTGTCACTTAGCCCTTACTGCCAAACAGTCCCCTGTGTCCTGATCACCCTAGGTGTGACCTAAGGCATTACCTTTAATCAGCTTTCAGGACTGGCAATAAACACCTGTATTTTGGACAGGTGCCCACCAGTGCTTTGCCTAATTATTGTGCAACCCTGCAGCCAAGAATCCTCCGAAGGAAGAGACTCAACCACCTTTCCCCCCCATGCTCCTCCAGCAATGAGAGAGAAATCCTGCATCCCAGTGCGCTGCGCTCCTGTCTGCTGATACCGTGAGTGGGATGTGCAATAATGGGCTTAAATCACTCCAGGGGAGATTTAGGCTAGATCTTAGGAAAAAAACTGCTAACAGTGAGGATAACAAATACCAGCACAGATTGCTGAGATGCAATCGCTGTCACTAGTGATTTTTAAGAAGGAATAAAATAACTACATTTAGCAGGGAGATGGACTAGATGGCTTGCTGAGACCCCTTCCTCTGATGCAAAGCAGAAAAACTATCAGTAATCAGAAAAGCATGCAAGTGTCGCTTACCGATTGGTGTGAGAATTGCAATGCATGAACCAGCTGCGGTTGTTGTCAACGTACATGGCCCATGCCTTGTCATCCTTGCCTAGCATCATGTCCTTGACGACATTAATCCTGGCAATACCAAAGGCTGGATCCGGATGGTTGTCATACCGGTCCACATGCAGTTCCCAGTAATGCACGCCCTTGGAGAAGGCTGCTGTGCCAAGAACAACCCGGTCATCGTAGCTGTTGCAGGTAGCAGTCTGGTTGTCATTCGACAGCACTATGTCTCTGTGAGCTGAGGAGGGGTCGAAGGTGAACCACGCCACTGTGGAAGGGGAAAAGGAAAGGCAGGATTATGGCAGAACGGGCTGTGTTCAAGTGTTGTCTGCTTTACTTCCATCAGGAGAATGAGATTCTGCCTTCCTAAAGACCCCGCTGCACTTTCAGGTAATAAAGACAACCTTTCCTTGTTGGCAGCTACACAACATCATTGCTTTGAGCTGGTACCCTGCTCTTTTCCAGCTCAGAAGTGCCTTATATTATCTGTGCTTGTTCCTCTGAACATAAGCTGCCAAGGGCACTGACTTTCTGTTCTCACACAGTAACAAGAAAGTCACTGAAGAGACAAAGGCTTCTCCATGATATGGAAACTGCTCACATGGGTGAATTGGTTCAGGATCACATTTAATGGAAATGGAGTTCCACTGTGTCCATGCTGACTTCAGTGTTTAGGACTGACTTCACTAGTTTATCAAAGGAAGAAAAAAAGGGAAAAAAAACCCACCAAACAGGAAAAGCTCTTAAAGTATAAATATTTTACACTGGCCTATTTTGGCAACACAGCATAAAAGTGGAAGTGATAATAGCATGCACTTCTTGATTCATTACAATATCATTAATGAAGATGAACTTCTTGTAAGGCCCGTATGGATGTCAAGTATAATTACAGAGGAACAAGCATGAATTCCCATCTCTGTATTATCAAACCTTGCTGTGAAACTGAAACAGTAGTGAAGAAAAAGGCAAATTCCAAAGATATATGGAGAAGTGGAGACAGAAAGGCACAAAAATATCCTGTGTGTTGCATAACTGCTTCTGTACACCAAAGCAAATAAGAATCTTAGCTAGATCCTAAATTTCTACAGCCAAATAAAATTGCATGATGTGAAACCTGAAGTGTCACTGATAATGGAAAATCCCCAAGAGTGCTAGGAGGAAAGCTCAGTCCCTGTGCACATGCACTTCCCGGCTTCACCACTCAGATGATCCAAAATCTCCATACTGGTAAGTGCCAAAGGTATTAGTGGGTATAAAGGGATGCAAGTGTCCTGCCACTGAGTCCTGCAGCTTTTCACTTAGAAACTGGCAAAAACCCAACTCACCGTCTGATGTCTGTAAAATAACTGTCTTGCTGTAAGGACCAACTCCCGATGAGTTGAAAGCTTTGACTCTTGCGTTATAGGTACTGTTGAAATGAAGGCCATCGATGGTGCAGAGAGTCTCCTTGCCAACATATACTTCCTAAAGATTCCACGAAAAAAAAGGAGAGAGAGAAAGAGGGACATAGTTTAACTGTTTCTCTGTGCCTTGTGGTCATATGTTAAGACTTCTAAATATAAGCCACAAGTGAACAGCTTCTCACTGCTTCCCAGGATGTAGAAGTTATGCTGTTATAACATGGTCAGCCACAGCAGTGGAGACACTAAGGTGAAGATGAAGCTGGAAGGCTACAGCAATAAAGGGCAACACAGAAAGACCTTAATTTTTATCCTCTTTTCCTAAACATCTCCTCCAAAACACTATTTTGGATAGTAGTCCCAGTGCCTGACCCACCGTGGCCATTCTTATATTTACGTAGGACCAAAAAAGGGGAGCATGGAAAAATAAAAAAATCAAGTAAGCTCAGTTTTATTCTGTTGGAAAGGTTGTTTTGTGCCTGTGTTAAAATACAATTTTGAAACCTGCAAACACAGAGCCAGAAGAAACTGATCTCCTAAAGATTAGGCTCACATGATGAAACAGCAACTACACAACAGAGACATCATAAAAGTCTGCAAAGATTTATTGACCAGCAAGCACTTGTGTAATGTGAAATATTTCAGGAGGAGAAACATCTAGGCAGGCTAACGAAGAGGATCAGTCAGATTATACAGTCTATGATGAACTGAAAGAAGCCTGGAAACTTAGTGTTTGTTGGAAAACTGAACAGAAAATGACAGAAAAGGAAAAAAATCCTTTCTTGGCAGCGGGTTGAAAGCCACAATTCCTTTCCACCTCCCATTTCTCCGATTCTGTGAAATCCATAGGTTTATGGTAGCAAAGGCCCTAAAGAGCTTAAGGCTGTGACTAAGCAGACCACTCAGGCCCCAGTTCAGTTAAGACACTTACATATATGCCTAAAAGCAGTCCTGTTGATTAAGGCTCTTTGATATGAACCTAAAGTGAATTAAGTATGTGATGAATTAGAAAGGGATTACCTAAGTTTACAGCAGGCCATGTGTTTGTCCGCTTTGCTACCATGGTGGCTGCTACAAATAACGAAATCTCTTGGGTTCTGAGTTAGCTGACGATCTTCCATGGAGAGAAAGAAGAGTTTTAATAGAATAGCTTAATTTATCTCCATGTCATAACATACGCTGTCTGTGCAAAAAGTTGTATTTGTAAGACAGCTCTCATATTTTCTAATCCACTTCATATTTTTATCACTGCTCACTGCTTGTGCTTATTCAGATTGATGCTCTCTGCTATGATGGGAGACAAAACCTGTTCTTTAAATCCACCCATTGAATACTGGTAAAGTGCAGTCAGTGTCATTGCTTTCAGATACATAATCCTTCACGAAAAGGGTCAGCAAACTCTTACTGAAATGGCATTGCTGAGAAGCCTGCAGTTTATCTTTCAATGGGTAAAACTGAGGGTGTTGCTACCACAGCAAGCAAAGCATTCCCCTGAGAAGCTGTCAACCTAGATTTTTAAGGATTGAGATGGTTTTGTATCTTTTTCAATCCAAAATCTTGACATGGCAGCGCTGGCAGCCCTAAAACCTTTGCCAGTTACAAAACCCCACCCCCAAATGGGCTTGGATCTGCACCAGCCTGAAATCTTGTTTATTCACAAGTATTTATTTAGATGTGAATAGCACTTGAAAAGTGCTTATGCAAGACACTGGAATTCATTACACCTTGTTCCTAACTCTTCATTCATCATGCACTGATAACACTCTTACCTACTAACAGTAACTCTACCGGCAGCTCCCAGCAGCCGTTCACAAAGGTACCTTTTCCCCCATTCAGTACTGGAGACCAGCCTCTTCAAACCCATGTGAAACAAGACTTGGACCAAGGAACTGAGGAGAAACACAGTGCCCTCTTCAAAATACCCTGCCAGTATTGCTGTCTCTTCTAATGAGGGCATCCAAATCAGGTGCCTTCGCTGGCTATGGGGGCAGCCCTTTGGCACAGGGAGGCAGTTCCTTAGATGGACCCATGCCAGGCCATTTTCAGTTTGAGAAATCTTTAGGTTTCCAGTGAGAAGGCAGTTTGCAGCTCCTGAATAAATGCCATCACATGTTTTTGGCAAAATTTCCCATTTGTGAAGAGAGCAGCTGTACTCCACAATGACCTCCAGATGCTTTCAAGGCACTAGTCCCTAAGGAATGCACAGGGCCAGCCTGGTTCTGCAGCAACAGGAGCATGAAGCCTGCCTGAGAAGGAAGGGTCACAGCTTCCAGCAGGACTGTGGCTGGCAGAAAGCTGATTTAATTATTTCCATAGTTTGTTTATTGGGATGTGGTGAGAAAGGACAGGAGCCTCTAAGTACCCTGTACCTGCAGCGAGGAGCAAGCAATTGTGGCATCCCCCTGAGGGTCTGGAAGGACAGCACTCGGGATGCCTTCCCATACTTACCAACCCCATCACAGTGTGTCTGTGGAAAGCTTTCACCAGCCTTGTCTCATCCACTCCCAGAGAAAAGATTTAGAAATCCCATATTTTTGTGCAGGAGCCCATTTTTACTCAGAAAACCAGGAAAAACTGAGTTGCATTTCTGGACCAAGAATCTCAGCTGTTGAAATGGGGTGCTATGGACAGGTGAGAGTAGGGCCTTCAAAGAGACCTCTGTTTTGTGGAATGAACTACCTTCAGCTCCTGTAGGCTAGTAGGGGATTTTCTGCTCAGGGACCTCAAGGCCCTCTTTGTCAGAGCCCTGAGAATAACCTCAACTGAACTTCCTACCCAAGCTGGGGGTCCTTTGAATAAGCAGCATCTGCACTGCTTTCCACATCCACGCAAGGGAAGCAGGGATGTTTTGACAACCTGTATCTTCCCCACCCCCTCTCCCCACCCTCAGACAAACCCAAATCCATATCCTGAGGAAAGTCACATACAAAAAAACACAAATAAATGCTGAATGAAATTCTCACTCGGAATTGGCCACCGTCTCCATCATCAAGTTCCAAGATATAACCCTCCACCGGGTTGTGGCTCAAAGGTGGCATCCTCCAGGCCAACGTCACACTGTTGTTTCTGGTGCAGCACTTCTCCAGCTGCAGTAATGGGACGGGTGGCACTGTAAAAGGAACTGGGTACAGATTAGTGTCACTCTGCCCTACCCCATTGGTCTGTGCCACGAGCAGCACGGCGACCGCTCACCTCCATCCCCTCGCAGGGGGGTCAAGATGCCTTAGGAAGAGGATCTGTTCCCTTCCTTGAAATGAAAGGCAGCAAAAATGATATAATAAAATGTCATTACTCGGTTAGACAAATCATTCAGCTGAAATATGTGAACAGCAACATATCTGGACATGCTTCTGGTGCCTCATAAGAACTACAGTCTGGGGACTTCACATCTGGTTTCCTTCACAGGGGTCAATGGCTGGAAGAGTTTTTTCTCATGCTAGAGCACTTGGCTCCCACTGTCCCCAAAAGGAGAGAGGGAGCAGGGGTGGCAGGGGGTGTCTTGGACCACGGGGTGGCACGGGAGATGATGCAGTGCTGCCAGGAAACCCAGCTCATTAATGAAGAATTGGGTTATTAACCGGCAGAGCAGCCACTCATCTCAGCACGGTGGCGAGATAGAGCCTGAGCCCCACTGACAGCAGAAAAATAATTCTTTACGATAGTTGGGGTTTTTTTTAAATCTAATGTAACACCCCATCCCAGTTTTTCATCAAAACCACCTTAGATATGTTATCTTTATGGCAGCCATACTTAAAAGAAACTGTTGAAGAAAATTGTTCCATTTGCAAGTTTTATCTAAATCCTTTGGTTCAGGTAACAAAAGGAACTTCTGCACCACAGGAGACTGCTTGTGGCTTTCTCCTCTTGGAAATTACGGGTGCAAAGTTATCTACCAACATGCCTTTTTAGTGACTCGCTCAGGAGAAACATCAAGAGACTGTTGACCAGACCAGCATCTTAAAAATAAAAATAAACAGAGTAAAACATTCAGCCATGCCTCTGTGGGAAAGAGGCCTCCACCACACCTTCTCTGCTAAACAAAACTAAACTCTCACTGTTCACTCTTTGCTGGAAATTATAAAGTGCATATTCGGTCTTCTGGAGAGATCTGGCATGTATCTTAGGGACTGTTGAAATCACACAGGTTAAGTGGGGTGTAAGTGATGCATATACCCTGCCTGGTCCTCTGCCCCAGGCTGAATTTCACTGTTTGGGATAATTTCTGCAGAGCTCGACTGTGTCTTACAAGGAGCTGAGTTCTCTGAGCATTCATTGACTTAGCTCTTAACAATGTCAGTTTGGTCTTCTTTTATCTACTCTGCTTTGAGCCTCTAGTTTATTTTCCTCCATCTGCATGAAAGCTAAGCCCTTGAGCTGTTCCTTTCGTCCTATTTTACCTCTCCAGATAAAAGAGGACTGTTTGCGTTTTGTGTGCCTAGCAGTCTGTGGGAAAATGGATGCTACCATGTGATGTGGCTAAGGCTTCACCCCCACTTTGGAAGTGACACAAAAGTCAACATCACACTTGTGATAAACAGTGCAGAAAGTACTGTGGCTTTCCGCTGGCATTATCCATCACTGCAGTGAACGCAGATGGTTGGTAGCCCAGAAGAATGACTGTGGTCTAAAACAAAAGAGCTTTATAAATTAGCTCTTGAAGGTTTTTCTGCAAAAAGAGCCTTGTTCCTTTTCCCTGATATTTAAGAATGATTCAGAGGGTGTCATAAATAAAAACCTACTTGTTTTTTTCACATGGAAAGTTCAGACTTTTCTCTAGGAGAAACTGTGTCTAGAGAAGTAACAGAAATGTGACATTACAAGAGTAAAAAACCTGAAAACGAGGAATTCAGAGGTAATGGGATTTTTTAAGTGAACCATTTTAAGTTCAGGGTTTTGTCTGCGTTTGTTAGCCTGTGTATTTCCAGTGATTGATGAGCCCAGGAGAAGACAGGGCTGTATCAGCCATCCACACTCCTGTCACTTTAGCAAACTGGTTAACCATCTCAGGAGGCATTTGCTGGGACCTCCCCACTTCTGAGACTCCTCCTGGCAAAACTGGATGAAAACCCCATTCCTGAAGTTTACCACGTGGAAAATAGACAACACCCCCTCACCTCTGAATAAACTGCTAACGTCTCCAACCCCCTGCAAAAATCTCCTAAGAACACTGACAGGAGGCTTTCAGGGACAGTTCAAGTAATGCACAATGCTATTAAAAAAAGAGCAGAATTTTGGGGGGAGAGTAAGTGTTTTATGAGTCCCTTTTAATTATGGAAACAGGAATGCCATCTAGGATTACAATATGTTTTCATACGGTAAAGTGCTGTTGTTCCCACTTCCCATGTGAATTTTGGTCCTACGTGTGAGAGTCACGCATACTATGGGGAACTGCCTGGGCTTCTTTACTGTGTCACTGGAAAAAAACTGAAGTTTTTCTGAGTAACCCTTATCAGCCTCCCTAATCCCTTTGAGCCAGCCTGTGGCCTGAACTGCACAACCTACAGTAGCTGAAGGAGAGGTAAGAAGCTCCCACCAAGCAGCTGAGGAGCTTTGCTGGAGGATGCTTGCTGCGCCTGCCCTCCTGCCTCCTCCCCTGGACGTGGATGGGCAGAGATTTGCCTTGATCTCAGATTCCCTCTGGGAGGAGAAAAGGTGAATGCTTGTTTAAAAGTCATAGGAAAGTGTGAAGCGAGTTGAATAATCGGGACGCTGGGATACACTTCATTGTGAAGAGCAATGAGCCAGGACCAAGAAAAGAAAAATATAGGCTAGGTGTCAGAAAGAAGACTCAGACGTTAAATCACAGTGCTGTCCCACTTCTTGTTCAACTTGTAGTCCTCTAGAGAGTTTTTGAAGGAAAAGATTAAAAATATAAAGGGAGAAATGATACTGCATTGGCACAGCAAGACCTATTAATGAGTCTGAACGATGTCCTGCTATTTTAAAAGCACTTCACACAGGTCACACTTAGCTAAAAAATGTGATACTGATGCCTCATGTCAACTCAGCAGTTTCAAAACCACATTGCTCAACATATCTCACAGCTGATCTCCTCTCAGGGTAGAGTAGGGCTGCTCTAAGATGTTGTCTGTCATTTGTCCTCTTGACAAGCAAGTTGTGCAGTGATGCCCTCCACCTTCCTGGATTAATTTTTAAAGGACTAAATGCAGTGAAAGAATGGGACCCTCAGAAACATGAAAATTTTGACCTTCTCCGAAACTGCAGCACGGCCCGGTAATAGCCTGAGTCGCTGCTGTAGCAAGTGCCCTACAAACAGTGTTATCGAGAGAGAAGGAAAGAGCCCAGGCAAAGACGCGGGCCCATGATGCAGAGCAGAGAGAACCAGGGATAAAGCCTACGATGAAACGGTTACTCTTTCATTATCAGGGCCATGCAGCTCACAGCTGGAGAAGCAGAGAAGACTTGCGGCAGGAGATGTGTCTGGGGAATCTTCATGGACTGGTTTGCAGAAGAGGGAAGGAGTCACTCCTGACAAGGAGAAGGGGCATATGCGTGAGTATTCAGAGGTGGTACAGAAAAGTAAAGAGTAGCTGTATTTTTTCCTATTTTGTACCTAATCTCCATTTTACAACAAATGAAGATTACATGACAGTTCCAGCTGTTTGAATAAAACAAACCTGGAACACATATTTGCCTGTGCCCGTGGCATTTGAACTGAGGAAATGTGATGTACACATTAAGCCAGTCATCAAAAAGGACAGGAATTTTGTGCCAAGGCACTCAGAAAAAGCAATAGAGAGAAGAAAACATGGACAGAGGAAAGGGATCTGGGAAAGTTCAAAATGCCAGCAATTACTAGAGCTGTGCACGTGTCTCAGCAGGTCAGCTAGCCTGGGGAGTGTAGAACTCTTGCCAAAGGGCTATCAATGAGACCCTTTGGTCAACATGACTGCTTAGCATTACTTCTGCACCTATCACATTTCTGCACATGTAATTTGTTACCAAATTGCTTTTTCTTTCTGTAGAAAGAAAAAGCACCCCCTGATCTTTATTTATTGAGACGAGCTTTAGATATGGGCTTATAGAAAGTCCACCAGTAAGGTATATGAACAAGTCATCTAAGCAAATGTAATGTGATTTGTTCTCGTTTTCATTCTTCTTTGTCTAACACAGTGAATCAATGTTTACTTACAAGCATGCTTTCACTCTAAATGACCCATGCAAGCTCACTGAGGTTGAATGAGGCCAGAGTTTGAAAAAAAAAAAAAGAAATTCAGTCATGCACTAAGCATCGATAACAACAGTACAGACCTTAAATTGCAAAGCTTTTGGAACAAAAAAACTGGCAGTTGGAAAAGCCACATTGGTCCTATTCTTCTAGGTTTCCCCAAAACTCCCTTTACAGATCATCTCTGATGTCTTTAATGCATCTACTCTTGTCAGATCAAGCAGTATAATGACTTAGCAACACTCTCCTCAACACCAACATTTGGCAAAGATTGATGACTTGCTGGTGCGCTGGGGCAGGTAGGATTGGAGAAAGAAGAGCAGATGTGAAGAGACACATAGATTTTTCTTTGTGAAACTGGAGGCTCAGAAATACGCAAGTCCTGATGGTGATAAAGAGCAAAACATCACCCTGCAACACCAGCTTCTCCTCACAGTCAGCAAAGTGATGTTCCCAGTAAATCTGGGTGCTCGCTCCTGAAATGCCAAGTTGCTTACTCTGTGGTACCTGTATTTCTAGATGCAAGACCACTATGCATGAGAAGATAATGCAGAGCTGGTTGAAGTCATAGAAGTAAAATTTCAGAAAAAAAAATGCCAAAGTGTCAGACTGAGCAGTTTAAATGCAAATAGATTCACTGTCATAAACTGAAAAACATAAATACACCTCTGTGTACTAAACGATCCTCAATATCTATGAATGTTAGCTTGGGAACAGTCGGTAGCTTGTTCTGCTTGGGCACACAGGGGTGCGAGGGGGAATAATGCCATCCCTTATGCACCTTCAGGAATGCTGGCCAGGTTAATGCCATTTCCACCATTCCTTGCGTGGTGTGTACACGGTCACGCCAGTTGTGCTGACCAACCTGATGGGACGTGCAACACGTAGTCCCTGGTCAAGGCCGAGGCAGCTGAAGGAAAAGCCCCTCCTGAGGACTAACCGTTAAGGTGCCTCTGGGGAGCAAAGCCCCAGGGTGTTTGTAAGCTCTATGCAGGTTTGTGCAGAAGCAGTCCTGTCCTCTTCTCTGCTCCTCAGACTGTGTCTAGCTCAGTACCAGAGCTTCACTGCGATCGTATGATAAATGAGAGCGTAGCAGACAGCACTATCTTTCGTAAAGCTCCAGTGAATCTGGCTCAATTAAAGTCTCCTAAGTCTTCAAGCTTAAAGCCAGATGAATGTCCAAAAGCCAAATACCTAAGCTGCTCTCACCTCAGGTGACCTGTGGTTAATTAGCAATCTAAGTGGATAGTTTAACTAAAATTTTGGAAATGGTTTGGGAAGGAGAGTGGTGGAACATTAGTATTAAATATATTTAACAACGAATATGGCCAGCATCAAACATAAACTGATTTAAAAAGACAAGTGCAGACAGTATTTGGAGAAGTTTTATCAGTGATACTCTTTCTCCTTGACTCCGCTTTCCTGGCTGTCAACATTTCAAAGGAGCAGTTCACAGGTGGGTTTTGAGTAACTTTAACACAGTCCATTTATGCCAAGATGCAAACCACTCTTGGTGAGCAGACTTTGGCCTTTAACTGTTTATCCATTGTTTGTCCACATATTTACCTGCCAAATTATCCACACTAATTACTTCATCTTGGGTCTTTTAGGTTCAGAATTAGGCGCAGAGAGAACAGATAAACTGAACAGAAATCTTTATGCTTGCTTGGAGTCAAAAAAAAGCACATCTGACATCACAATGCAATTATCCTTAACTTGTTCATTGACTTCTGGCAGCCTCTACCCTGTCACCTACATGTATAATTAAGGATTGAATCACCACTGAGGGAAGCTAATGGCATCCATCATTCCCAGGGACCACAGTGGCCTTCAAATCTAGCCGGTCTATGGAACTATCTAATTCTGATGCAGTTCTCATCCTGCTCCATATAAACCAAGCTCATTACAAGCGCATGATGTTAATAATTTTTTTTGCCAATGGCATCCACTGTTCATCAGCTTCTGCTTTTAAATACTTTTTTTAACCTCCTTTCCCTTTAGTGTGTCCCTTGGAATCATTCAGATACCTGGAATCAAGGAAGGGTATAGCCATGGAGCTCCTTTCCCCTTGTGAATCTCTGCCTCACAATTTTTTTTTTTTAAGCTGGGCACTGTTCACAGCACAGTGCAGATATAAGTCAGAGGGTTTGGGTTTTTTTTCCCTATTCAAGCATATGTGTGTGTGTGTGTGTGTGTGAATATTTATTTACTACTTCAGCAGATCCTGACAAGACAGGGCTAATTGGTATTTTTAGTTGATAGATAGCCCTACTCTGAAGAATTTATCTTTTCAAATCTTCAACTGTACTGGGTATCTCTGTCTGAGCTTGTTCAGGTCACTGCATGTGAAGTGAGCACACCTTTCTAGGAAACACCCAGTAATCTGAATTTGCTTGAAAATCTTTTAGAACTATCCAGCAATTTCAAGTCATTTCTCTTTCCTCCCTCCATGCCCCTGTCCCTCCCAGCACTGTTTCAACACATGCATGAAAAAACAGAAAAAAGAAAATCATAAAAGCTCACCCCTACATTTCATCTGAATAAAATCCAGCTGGTGAATCGACTGCAGTAAAGGTTCGCTATCCAGAGTCAAGTCAAACTCAGCAGACACTTTTGGCTCCAAGGCTCCTTTGACCCACTGTTCCTGAGATACCTGAACACGCTTGATTAAAGCATCCGAAATCTGAAAGAGAGTATCAGGCTTATAACAAAATGGCAGATGCAGACATTAAAAGTGACAGAACGCCTGCGAGATACAGTACAAAGAAAGCAGGAATATGACAGCACAACAGCTGAGATGGGGTCTGGTCATTTTGGGGTGAGGTCCATTTATGTTGCATCCTTTCATCCTGTCTTTTCAAAACAAATCTCATCCTAGGGTAGGAAAGTAAAAATCTCGTTTATAAAGCCTGTTAAGATGATGTTACATATCATGCCTCTGAATGCCACCTATACTTCTGCACTCTGTTCTCTGACCTGCACAGTTTTGCTCTCCTGTTCAAAAAGCAGTTGCACAAAGAGAGGTTTAAAAGTTAGAGCATCTCTCCGTTCAGCAGAGATGATTCAGTGGATGAAAGCTGAAAGGAGTAAAAAAATCAAATGGGAAGAAAGGTGTGTATTTCTCACAGTGAGGGTGCTAAATTGTCAGATTTTTGAAGACTGAATTTCATTTTTAAAGTGTTGCTCTAGCTCAGCCCACAGACAATTAGGCCAAAAGTCAGACTAAGATGATTGCAATGGACTCTTCTAAAAGTGAAATCCTGGCTCTGTGGATGGAAATCAATGAACTCAGCTGTCCCTGAGTTCAGTGAAGCTGCCATTTGGATATCTGGAGTCCCTCCCAGTGAGCTTCCTGGAAGTCACAAGGAGCAGAATTTTCTTCTGGATAGGTCAGAGAGAACTTTTCTTTACTGCAGGAGTTCAGATAGCTTTTCTCATTAACTGTTACCGGAAGACACTCCTGTCTAAGTGCTTGCATCAACAGCTCCTAATCAGTCTGTGCAGTAAGTGGAGGAGCATCTCATAGCCTTCCTACAACCTTCGAGTCACTTACTGGGATACTGGATCCCTTGGCTGTGTTTCAGTGTCCTGGCTGCAGGAGTAGTTGCTCTAAGTAAAGCAGTGCCTCAGTGCTTGCTGGTTGCCTTGAAAGCATCATTAGATAAACCAGGAAAGGGTAAAAACAGAAGTATTTTTTTAATAAAAGGTGACTGCAAAGAATGAAGCCACAAAGGTTACAGGAACTAGATGATCTAGTCGGGGGCTGGAACTAGATGGTCTTTAAGGTCCCTTCCAACCCAAACCATCCTGTGATTGTACGAAAAGAAAGCTGAAATGAAAGCGAAGGATGTATCTAGCTAGCATGTAGATAAGACCTAAAGGTTTCATTTGTCCTGCAGTATCCAACCGACAGCCTGCTAAAACCTGTGTAGTCTTGAGATTAATATACACCACACATTCCCCACTCTTGCTTGAGACCAGACGTGACAGTAACAATCAATCTGGAGTGCTAATAGATTTAAGTTGGCTAATTCTTATCCTGTTTTTTAGGGATGCTGTGACAGCCCCCTGATACTCATGCATTCATGTGTGCAGCGTGCTCTGTTCAGCTGACAGCCACATGCAGATCATTTTGTTTGATGTGCCTTTCTTCTTAATTAATAAGGCAACAAAACTAACAGGGCAAAATAAAATAATTAATAAAAATAATAGAATTAATTAGGCAAAAGAATTAACTGGATAATAAAACTGTTATGTTTTACCTCATCAATAGACACTTTCACTGCTTGTACCTAAGAAACAATATACTGCAAATTAAGGTGATTGTTGGCTAGGCCATATTTTGCAAAGACAGGGTACCTGGATCCTCCAGCTATAAGTCTTGTAGCCCTGTAAGGTGCAACAACCCCAGTGATGCAAAGCTACATGCAAGCTCTTAAGGCTGGATTTCCTCACAGGGGAGATGCAGAAAGGACTCTTTCACATGGGAAAGAGTAATGCAAAGGGGAGAAGCAAAGAGGGGCAGAAGTACTACTCTGGTGAGTCATAGACCTTTCCAAATTGACCAGAGAGCTCTGTGAAGCCCTATGTTGGTTTTCTCAGAGGAGAATAAAATAATATTCTGCAGAAAGTTATCATTAACTGTATAGCACCTCTCTTTCAGCCCAGAAGGAAGGGCTGGCAAGAGGAAAGACGTCAGCAGTCAGGGAAGTGGTGTGACTGCTAACTCCACACCTTGGTCAGAGTGCGGCTGTTCAAAGCCGTCCCTTCGCTGGGACATTCATGCAGTCACCAGACTATCAGCTGAGCTTTTAGACCGTACTAACAGGAGGTAAGGTGAACCTGCCTCAGAGGTGGGAGAGGCTAATTAGCAAAGCTACCCGTTTTTAGATTTAACTTTGACGTCTTGTCTTTTTTTCCCACAGAACATCGGAAAGAAAAATACCTGTAAAAACCCAGAGGGATCATTTTCTTTGATAACTTCTAGGCAGTACTCCATAAGCCCTGTTGACTGGCGTAGCTTCAGTGTACAGTGATTTATCTGGTCCCAAACAACCTGGAAAACAAGCATCAGTACAGTTCTGATGACTGCCTCAGCTTACAGTGAATTGTGTAAGATTATTTCAGAAGAGACAACAAATGGAAAAGTGTGTTAAAGCTATGCTTAATTTAGCTGCCATATGGCCATTGCCATATCTCCATCAGCTACACTCACTTGCTCTGTATTGTAAATACCGATAATTAGCTTGGCAAAATGTTGTGCACAGGGAATCTCAATTTTCAGAGCAGATTAATTGCTCAAAGATCAGACTTGCTTGGGGCAGAAAGAGCACAGAACATGTTTCTGCATTTGCCGTATTCACATTTACAATCACACTTTCACTAAAATCTGAGCTTTTAAAAAATCCTTCACTTCAGAAGGCAAATATTATAGAGGATAACTGCAGGAGTGGTTTCTTGCAGATTATACTCTACCATGCTCTTCACAACTCACCACTGATCCTGCTCTGCTTAAGAACGCATTGCTGGGATTAAGAAATAAAAAAGCTGCATCTCGTTTTTCCACATTTTGGACTTGATTCTGCTGCCACAAGGCTGTAGACTAGGCTGAATAGCACTATGTTCGATAGCACAACTCCTGAGGTACAACAGCCTAACAGGAATAAACTGCAGGATTAGCTGTGCTGTTAGCAGTTATGTCCTATGTATTGGTTCTTGTTAAGCATGGAGGGGGGGTTAAATGCTGATCTCAGGTAGATTTTATTCATTGTTTGTCATAGGTATTTCACTTCAATTTTTCCTTCTGTCTTAGGTACTATTAATGTTACTGGCACTATAATATCTCAAAATCACATATGCAGTTCAACATTTCAAGAAATGTGTCTATTTAAATATTTCTTGACTGCCACTTTGTTGAGCCATTTATAGCTTTCTTCTCCCCACCTCCCTTTACTGCATTTCTTTAGTATCCTTTGAGTGGCACATGGATTTCTGGAGGTGGTTTGCCTGAATTTCAAAGGTTTGAAGAGACACCAAAATCCCAACCTTTTACCTGGGCAGAAGGTCCCAGAATCGAAACCACACACAGGTTTCACTGATAAGCACCTCTCAAAAGACAGCCCAAAACCATCAGATAAATAAAGGCTGGTGGCCTGAACTGCTGAAGTATATGCCTTATTTTAAGTGTGTAAGCACAGTTCCACTAAACTGCTGAACTGGAACCTGCGAAAGGACTTCAGGATTTGGTCACGAGGAATCTTCATGGTGTAAAGGGCTGGGGACTTGCTAAAATGCACAGTAACACAGGTAGAAACAGCAGCCATGCTCAGCTGATGAGACCTGTGCTCACCTTCAGCTTGTGCTCACGTTCTTTGGTCACCTTTGTGAGCAGTTTTGCCTTCTGTCGTGTTAATGCATCAACCAAGGCATCACACTGAGCGACAAGGCAGGCTTCATAATCCAACCCATTCTCCTAGAAGAAGGTGAGAGTCATACTCATCAAAGAAAGCATACTTTACAGCTTAAGCTATTGCTCATTCTTACCTGTTTTTCTATTCAGAAAAGATTTCCTTTCAAGACCTCGGCATTTCTGTGCCTTTCTGATTTCATTATAGCTGTGCCAGTAATAGCTGCATGCTATAAAATGAAACAAAGATGCTGTGCCACAAATGGGTTTATTTAAAACCTTGATTTACTGGCACTTCCCGGACAACAGATGTAGTACAACATAATATAAAAGCTAAACCTAACATACGCAGTGCATACATATACATAAGAGCATTCAGCCCCATTCTGGTTTAATTATCCCACTGTAGCAACTTTGAAATCACTGGCTCTACACCATGGCAATTAGAACAGAATTATGGACCAGAATCTAGTGTACAGGCTTATTACAAGGAAGTTAATCAGGTACAAAGCCCTGAGATTTGTGTATTGCGTCAAGTACTTTTTAAAAAATAGCTAGCACTTGGCAGTGGAGACATGTATTTGATTAGCTTTAAAAAAAACCCAAAAAACATGGCAGTTTTTTATTTGCATTGTGGTAAAACTCTCTGCTAGGCAAAGGCCAGCATCTGAGGTATACAACACTGAGCCTTGTGTAGGGCCTGGGTATCACTTCACATTACCAATGGGGTAGGACAAACCATGCTACCACAGAATCCCATGCATCTGTAGAAACCCGGGCAGATGGTACTACAAGATCCTGGGGACGGCTTGCTCTGGCCATAGAACTGATGCTGTAGCACCCATTCAGAGGGAGGCTCTCCCTCGCTTCCTCTTCTCGTAAGACTAGAAGAGGAAAGCTTTCAAGCTCCTCTTTTGAGGAGATGTTCAGTTGTCCTGTCAGCTTTCCTCCCAAATACCCCAATGAAAAAAAAAAAAGGCGCAGCATTAAATGTGAGAAGATTTTAAACAAGGGCTGAAGAAGAAGCATCTTTGTGGCAAGCCATCACAGGCCCCTAACTCATTCCTATCTCTTAGCTCTTTTGTTTATGTTTTTCTCTTCTTTTCTGTTCATTTGCTTTGTCTTCATTCTTTTGAGAGTAAATTTTCAGCACTGTATCCCCTTCCCTCACTGCAATCCACCCATCCCTTTCTTCAGCTGAGGGATGCAGGGTCACCCTTCCCCGAAAGGCCCCCACCGCAGTCCTAGACCTGTCAGCAAGATGTGGGGGGGAGAGACACCAAACAGCTCAGTTATTCTTCACAGGTTTGTCTTAGACTCTTCCTGTTTGCATCTCTCCCTCCTCGGCTTATATCACACCCGACTCCCCCTTAAGCTGGTTTCCATCCAGCTACTCTTGAAGGGCTGGTTTGTGTACAGAGCCCGAATCAGTCGATGGCTATAGCGCATCATTTCTCTCCTCATTTTCTGTTCACGTGTCAAACAGGGTGTTTGGCGATATGCCTCTTTCAAGTGAGAAAGGATGAAATTGTTACAGCAGATGGGAAAATGTGAAAATCAGATAGTGACAGCAACAAGGAGGAGCCAGGAAGCAACAGGGGCAATGAGGAACAGGCAGTTTCCGAAAAGAAGAGACCAAGAAATTTAAAAGTGACCTCAGAAAGGAGAAGGGAAGGAAAAAAGAGGGGGAAACAACAGATCTGCAAAGCAGGGAAAAGAAATGTAGATTATAAATTTGCAAAGTGCCCCAGGCTAGAGAAAAGCACAGCTCCTGGTAGCTGTGGCAAACTCAGCGAGGAGACAAAGAGTGCAGATGGCTGTCTGGTCTGCTGTGCATCGAGACAGGATAATAAAATGTACATATTGCTCACTCCTTTGTATAAACATACATTTTAAAGACATTTTTGCTGAGGGGTAAATGTCTGTACGTGTGTGTGGCAACCACCATAAGACTTCTATTAGAAATAACCTGCTCTGAGATACATGGTTCTGGGTACGAATCTACGCACAAAGGCTACATCTATTCCCCCCCAAATAACAGTCCAACAACTGGTTTTTCAGTCCAGATGCCAAAAGGCACAGACCAGCTCACGGCACATCTAAACTCTTCTCCCTCAAATAGCGTGGCTGTACCAAACCTGCCTACCAGGAGTATTCCCTGGTATGTGCTATCATCAAATCCTGCTTGAGCATCACCTGGGAAGAGTGCAATTTGTCATGGGAGAAAACCATGCCAGGGAGCTCATTAAGGGTTAAAGTGTGGGGGTGATCACCTCAGAGCTGTGCCCCAGCCTTCCACTTTTACTTAGGAATACATATGCAGCGGATTAGTCCTGCTGTTTTGGTTTGCTGAGATTTGATGTCCTCACTCAGACTCACGACGGAGACTGGCTCAACATGTGAGGGTCAGATTCAGCCTTGTGCCCAGACATGCCTAAATGTTAGAGGGCGACTGCTGGATACAATTTCCTCTTCTGAGTTCTCCTCTAGCATTTTAAGCAATGAGCAGCATCAAATAAATGGCTTGGTCTTTTGATCTAATTGTAGCAGCTCCCTTATGCAGAGCAATTTGGCAGTGATTTTGTTGAAACACATTAAAGGATTTGACAGCATAGTCATAAATAGTTGTAATAGGCCACCTTTAGGTTTCAGGAGGGAAAACTACATTTTTAATGGAGCTAGGTGACTCAAGAAAAGATTGGTGATGATAGACTACTGTTTTAGATGAGTTATCCCATCCTAAAATAGCGGTTCATATCCATAGGAAGAATTGCTCTCTAGAGGTGTCTCTTGTCCTTGGACAAGGAAAGAAGCCTAAATTACTGGGTTAGATGAGCTACATAACTCTTAAATAGGTGAAGTCAGCTGAGAGAAATCTCACACTGTGTCCAAAACACAGCACGTGACAGGTGCCGGTCGGTGGCTTCGCACTTATTTTTTTCAGTTAGATGTGCTTTTTTTTACCAATTTCTCAGTCTTGGCTTGTTCCATTCCCCACGTGGCCACAGAAGACTGTGAGGGTGGGTAGCTGCGCTGCCCTGGGGCAACCTGAGAGTTTGGGCACCATTTGTGATACGAGTTCATCACCTGGAGTGTTAAGTGGAGTGTTTTAATGATTTTATGCTAAACTAAATACAGATTTTTGAACTCCTGCTTTGGCTTTCTGTTACTAACAGGCACAGGACTTGCTTGTTGATGGAAGATGAGCAAGCAGCAGAGCGGCATATCGTAGACAGATGATGCATATCCCACAGAAAACCCACCGCCGCAGAGCATCGCTGCTGCGGATAACAAGTGTCCCCTCCCAGGCACCGTGCGACTCAAACCACAGCAGCACATTTCCAGCCACACTCTGCAGGATGAGAAGGACATTGAGGATCATCCGACCTCCAGCACTGACGAGTCTAAATTTGGTTGAAAATAGGACTTGGTTTGTTTTGGGTTTGTGCCCTCAATTATGGCACTCACCGTGATCTCCTTTTCTGACTATTAAAGCTGGGCAATTACAGGCATGAAAATATCTTCTGCTTCCATAAACGACCACACTGATTTAGCAGCATTTGTTTCTTCTTCCTTTTTTTTTACTTCCTACAAATACTCTAATAAGCAGGTTGACTGGATTTTGTCCAGAAATGAGTACATTTTTAGAAAATGTAAGATGAAAAACAAGTAGTAAATTCTGAATGTGTTAAAATGAGAACTTATCCTAAATGCCCAATTCAAGCAATTGCAGTCAGGAAGGAGCCCAGAAGCATGACCGATGGATTCAATCAAATACTAATCAACACAGCTCAGATGTCCAGTATTGAGTATCAGCTTCTCGCAACAAACAGCAAACAATCTAGAAGCTCAGAGGGGCTTGCAGGCATTATTTGATGAATAATTTTGCCTAGCAAATCCATTCAAGAAAGGATAGATGATTCCAGGAAAGATGAGAATAGCAGAGGAGACAAAGTCATCAAATAAATTATTCACTCAGTTCTATTGATTACTGTATTATCAAAACAGCTAATATTCTACAGTTACCTGGATCTGCTGCAATAAATTTTTCAGCTGAACCAAAAATTCTTTAGCTTCCTTTGCTTTATCTGAAACACCATTTAAAGCCTGAGACAGCTGTGCCTGCAAGGAAAAAAAGAAGGGAAAAAAGGAAAAATTAGAGATAAAATGCAAATGTGTTTCTTACTAATCCTTGGGTTTGATGATTAATAGTGTGCTAAAAGGCTTACTTGCTGTCGCATGTGTTCTTACACGCACAGTGTTTGTGCTAGAACAGAATAGTTAAGATTTTAACGGTAATAAGATTTAATAAAGGTGAAATATGCATGTGGGGGCAGTCAAGTATTGTGTCTGCACATTCCACTTTATTGCAGTGACTTGGTAAGTCAAAATACCTTTTTATAAGACAGCTACCCCCGTATATAAGGAGATAACAGTCTCACACTTACACAGTAGCATCTGTCATGCTGAAAAATCCCCCAGTACTTTCCAAAATAGTACTTTTTTTTTTTCACCAAAGCCTGAATTCTTTATAAATGTGATAGATCCTACCAAACCTGAGATACACTAGGACTTCAAAGACAAATCTGCATTTTCAGACTTCATAGTAATATCCCTTTGGGGCTCCAGTTTCCCATGCTCTAACCCAACAAAAGGGTGAATATTTCTGGAAAAGCTGGAAAAAACCCTTCCTCTAACTCTTTACTGGTGAGACCTCCCCTTTCCTCAGCCAGCACCTGAGATCTCTAAACTGAACCAGAAGCTTCTCGATGGACTTCCAGGATGGGAAGGAAATAGCTGTTCTGCCCCCAGCAGACCGAGAACCTCCATGGTCTGACTGGAGCAGCCCCAGCACAACTTCCCTGGAAGTCTGACTGGAATTACAGAAACCATACTGCCCTGCTTGTCAGCCCATGGCAAGCTTGGATCCAGCATTACTTCTCCGTGCAGACATAATGCAGAGCAACCATGTAAGTCCCATCGTTGAGTGTCCTGCAGGTTTGACACTCTCTTTGTGGGTCTACCCCTCAAGTGGACTTGGCAACTACCGATTGCTGACGTCCAGTTAATTATCCTCACCAAACGGATATGACAGCGGACATGGAAGATTAAGTATCTTTGCTCACATCAGGCTTTCAGAAGGTTGCCATCTCTTGTTTCCTTAGGACTAGAGTGTGCCTTGAGACAGAGCCTTGTATGTAGGAAGGCACAAAGGTTATGAGCCTCTAAGAGGAGAACTAATTGAAATTCAGTAAGCCACCACTCATTCTCTGCTTCCCTCTTGCTCTTGGAAGGACGTAAATTACTGCATCCCTGAAAAGGGCACAGCTCGCTTCTTCAGGCTGCCCAAGTTTTGAGCTTACCTCCTGCCTGAACATCTCCGACTTGTGCTCACCCGTTTGTGCAGGACAGCAAAGAGCAGACCCTGGCAGCTCCTCATGGGCACTTCACAGCCCAGCTTGGAGCCAGGCTGCCTTACAGAGGCAGAGGCACTGCCTAAACCCCACACGGCTCTGCGGGAAGCAGGTACAAACCCTGACCAGGAGTTCAGACTGAATTACAGAGAAAGAAGCCATCCTAGGGTTTTTTTCCTCATATTCACACAAACTTTTTCCTTTTAGCCCAGTTGTAGGTATTACATTAACGCTAAATTTGGAAAGAAAGTATGCTTTACTACAAGTCATTTGTAACAAATGTAATGGTAAGACACATTACTGTGTAAGTTTCTCAGTATTTGAATATTTAGTATTCTCTTACACAAACTCTTGTCACTGATTCCGCCTGATCAGACAATCAGGGCTTCAGATCAGCTCTCCATGGGCTGATCATGGCTGATGGAGTTTAAAGCCCATCCTTTTTGATCGCACTTTCTGCTCCATCCACGAGGCACATGTGAGCCTTTGGTTTGTCAAGCTGACGCAGGACAATGTGGAAGCAGCGTATGACCCAGCGGCTGGGAAGGAAGCGAGAAAGAAATAGGTGGCAAAAGCATGGTATTCTCTGCCATTGACTGGCCCGACCAAATTGTCCCAGGGAGGCAAGGGCTCCTTTCTTTCAAATCAAAACCAATGGTTGGTCCCCACAGAAGTAAAACTTGCACTTTTCCAACATCTGCCCTGGCTCTCAAATCATCTCAAAGTGCATTTCACCAGATAAGAGGAGCCAAAAGCTGTATGTGGGCATCACAGCAGCCATAGAAAACTGAATCACTGCAGACAAATTGTAACCCACATATGTACCAACGGCAATTAGCACAGTCACTCCTGGCTCCCGGCACGCTCCCATCGCAAAGGGCTGCAATAGAAACTCAACGACGTCATTGTTCAAAGGGCTCGTGAGCGAATTGCCAGGTTCATTAAAACCTGTGGTTGCATTAACGCAACTGCAGCATGAAGCTGAGGAGAAGACCCCATCTCCATTTGTGAAAGCCACTTAGAGATAATAGCCTTGTTTTTCCAAGCATTTGTAAAAGATACCTTACAAAGCCGTGGAATTTAGTCATGCACTTCCCATTAAAATCAAATGGAGCTACATGACTAAGCCCTCAGTAAACCAACCATGCCATAAAAAATGCCCTGTACACTCAGAGCAATCTTTCATGGTGTAGAAACATTTACTGGAAGCCAAACTGAAATGTCATAAGCTCTGTTGACTGCGACAATTAATAACTCCTGACAAACAGTATTCTACCAGGCATTATCCTTAATACCTGGTCTTGCAACCAATAATGTGGATGCGGGAGATGGATACCAAGTTTCTACTTCTATCAAATACAGGAACAGGGAGATAACAAGGATGAGTAATTAAACCCAGATGGCATGGAAGACCGATGCTTCCTTTGATTTTAGAAAATGAACCAGATAATGCCCACGTCCTTTTTCAACCGAACAGTTCATGCTCATTTAACTTGTTTTTCCTCAATCTCTCTTTAGCAGCAGATTAACTATTGATTAGATAATCTTGCCCTGGTGCTGAATTCTGAAACAGGCCACATGTTTTTGGGAACACAACTCTTTAGGCCAGCAAATAAAAGCAGGCATTTGGACTCCAACACTTGCCTTAACTGCCTGCCCTTCTGCCCTTCAAAGACCCATCCAGCTGTGGGTTTTTTCAGAGTTTCGGTGTATATATATGTATGTATATATGTATGTGTATATATATATATATAACCATTTAGAATGGGCAGAGTTGAAATGTGTCATTCCTGGTACTGGTAGGTCAAAAGGCCTACCAACTTAAATCTGACAACAGTGTTTCTGTTCTTGCTACAAAGACATAAAAGGACTTCACTTTGGCAGAAGACTTACACAGTTTTACTTAATAACCTTAAACTGCTGGTCCAGATGCACTTTGCGTGTAAGTGAATATAATAAAGTCCAGCTAAGTCAGTGGATTTCCACAGATTTATGCCATTGGGGCCCTGTTGTTATTTTACGCCAGTTTTAATTTCTCTATAGGAGAAGTTACATACAGCAGCCTAATGGGGAACCTGCAGCCTTAACAGGGGCCAACCAGTCTAGTACAGCCTTCACGACAGCAGCACAGCTGAGGGGAAATGCACATTCCATGGCATGGTCTGCAGCACTGTACAGACAAGGTTATACACTCTAATTTGCCACTAGATCACTACATAAGGCCCTGACAAAGGCGAAGTCAAACAGTTCGAACAAAAGGCTAATACAGAAGTGGAATGGAAACGGATCCTGAAGCTGAAGGTAGGCAGGGCCTCTGGAAAAGCAGGTCTACAGTCAGTAGGAAAAATATTTGAAGTTTGCTGTTGTGGGATGAAACTGTGTCCTGAGAGGTGGGGAAATGGCTCCAGCAGCCCTTTTTAGGTGACGAATACCAGCCACTGGCCTTAGAAGGAGATAAGCAGGTGCTTATCAGCTGATGGCAAACAACTGTCAGTCTGTCAGGCTAAGAACGCTTACGGACAAGCCCTTCCAGCTGCCTCTGCCAGCTACGCCTGGAGCATCTGGAGAGAACACATAAACCTTGAGCTACGTTTGGCATGCCACTGAAAGTAAGTAATCTATGGATTGGCCAAAGTAACTACAGGTACTAGACTTGTAGAAATTACTGTATATGAGAACTATTTCTATGCAGAAGTATCTAATTCCAAAACAATTATCTGAACGAATGTGAGCTGATGATTTAAGCTGTCTGGCTATTTGGTTCCATTATATTTCTTTTCTGCCAAGTGCATTGTTCTGGGAAAAATAATATTCACGAGAGCACAATTTAGAGTCCCCAAATTAGTTAATTTTGAGTATTTTTTTCTTTCGTTAGAATTTTCGCATTGATTGAGTGTGTAAATCAAGAGAAAAATCACAGTCTGTGATACCTTATTCCCAGAAAAAAATGCAGTAAAAATACAAACCACTTGGGTATTGTTCATCTTTTGACAATACTTGACAGTAGGAAAGAGAGAAACTGACTGACTCTGAACTTTGATTACAGCAGTTTATCACATTGTTCAAAAAGGCATCAGTTTTAACTCAAAGTAGACCGTAATACAGCACAAGCTGGTGTCTCACACTCTCCAAAACATCAGCCACACTTTAACAGTGAACTCAGTCCCTGCTCATTAAAATAATTCTGCTCCCAAGTAGATTCTGCCATTGGCGTAAGCAGCAATAGCTGTGAATTTGGAATCTGCTCCTTCTGGGCCAAGAGAACTTCTCCCCTGCACAAATACGTTAGGGAGGAGGTGGCTGAGCCCTTGGCAGAGCATTCAAACTGAAACACAAACTGAAGAAGATTATCTTTCTCAGATGGATGCCCCCAAGGGGCATCTTTTTTGAATCTTAAAATAAAAAGTCAATTTTTTGCCTTGCCAAATGTCTTGGCCTAGCTTGTGCTCAACCACTCCATGGCTGAGGGATGATGAGACCAGTTTTGATTTTGTCCTCTCCCACAGTGTCTGAAAGGCTCTCTCTGTGCTTCCCTTGCTGCTAACTGCAGCAGAGAGGGGGAAGAAGGGAACGCTGCGGCCAGTGCTCTTTGCCTAGCTGGGGGGGAAGTCCTTTCCCCCAGGACAGTGGGAAGCTCCAGAGGACTGCTCTCACCACTCAGGCATTAAAGTCCCCTCCGTACATTTATATGTACTAACTAATAATTTTTCCAGGGTCCACTGTTCTTAGCAAGAAAGAGCTAACTTCACACACTCTTTCAACTTCCAGGGTCATGTCTTGCTCTTTATTCAAATGGTTGCAAAGTCTTATTTTTAACAAGGAGAGCATGGCCAAGTGAGCCAGCAGCTCTACCAGACCTTGCTGACCCCCCCTTGCAGCTATGCGGCTGGCTCCGATGTCCCCCGGGGGCTCCAGGGAGGGCTACAGAGCATCGCTTGCAGGGAAGCCTGAATCGGACTGTGACATTATGTGAATCAGAAAAAGCTTTACTTATCCCCAGACCCCATCCATCCTACAATTCCTTACTCATCGTTGTGTCGTGAAGGTCCCTCTGGCCATCGCTCCTGACCTCTTTGGGAACTGAGTGGGAGGGGAGACCTCTTTGAGGGCCAGGAGACAATACAAGGTCCCAGGATCCTCCTTATCACGCTCGCCTGCCTAAAACCCTCGGGTGGCTCTGGGCCAATTTCCCTCATTGACACGTGGGGGACACGTGGGGGAGGGAAATGGTTGTGGCAGCTCGCACTGGGCGAAAGGGAGGTGGCGAAGGGACGGAACGACCACCCCGTCTCCTCGCAGGCACCCGCGCGAGGATGGGATGGCCAAGGGCCCTGTGGAAGGCGACCGAGTTAGTGAGACGGACTCGCTAATTCCAGGTGTCTGCCCGAGGCCTGGCAGAGCCTGAGATTTGCTGGCTAAGGTGGGGCCAACGCGGGAGGGAGCCGGAGGGTCTTCTAACCCCGAGCGGAGGCTGTGGGGTCGCCGGGCAGTCGGGAAGGGCCGGCGAGCAAAGCGCCAAGGAGAAAAAAGCCTGGGAGGATGACGGACGTGAAGTAGCCCCCCATCCCGCGGCCTCCAGCCCGACGCCAGGGCGCTGGGCCCAAAAAATCCCCGGGGCTGAGCGTCGCCTCGGCTCCTGAGGGGACTCACTCACCTTGTGCTGCTTCCACATGGCGCCCAGGGCCTTCACCTCGTGCTTGCCGTGCTTGCCCTCCTCCAGGCACTGGTAGCAGACGGGGCTGCGGCAGCTCACGCAGTACATGCTGTAGTTCTCCAGGTCGTGCTCGGCGCACGTCGGGACCTTCCGGCCGCC
>NW_010972598.1:7847571-7848076 GCF_000737465.1 Haliaeetus leucocephalus | reverse complement strand
GCCGCCGCGGGGCCAGGGCTCACCTTGTGGAGCTTCCACATGGCGCCCAGGGCCTTGACTTCGTGGCTGGAGTGCTTGCCCTCCTCCAGGCACTGGTAGCAGACGGGGCTCTTGCACTGCACGCAGTACATGCTGTGGTTCTCCAGCTCGTGGTCGGTGCAGGTGGAGATCTTGCGGGGGCTGAGGCGGCGGCTGACCCGACCCTGGGCCGGCGGGACCAGGCGGTGCTTGGCCAGCGGTCCCCGCGGCGGGTGGCAGCGCAGGCGGCAGGGATCGCAGTAGAAGACGTCGCACTGCTCGCACATGACGGCCGCCTCCTTGGGCGCCTTCTCGCAGAGCTGGCAGCGCAGGGCCGCCGCCCTGCCTTGCTGGTAGCGGTCGATGACGCCCTCCAGCAGGCGGTTGCGGGGGAAACCCCGCAACCCGCGCTCGTCCAGCACCAGGCTGCGGTGGCACTGCGGGCAGGTGAGGCAGGCGTTGCGCGGAGGCGGCGGCGGGGCCAGGG
>NW_010972598.1:7847138-7847553 GCF_000737465.1 Haliaeetus leucocephalus | reverse complement strand
CGGCCGGCGGGAAGACGCGGACGCCGTTGGGGGACTTCTGGCAGGGGGTGGTGGGAGCGCTGGCGAAGCCGCCGTAGGAGCCGTAGCCGCTGTCCGCCTCGCTGTAGAGGCTCATCTTATCCAGGTCCAGGTAGTCGTAGTCGGAGACGGCCGAGCCCGAGGCGCGGCGGCTCTGCGGCGACTCCGACTCCGGCGTCTGCACCAGGATGTTGCGGGCGCACGCCTGGCACAGGTTGTGCGAGCAGGGCAGGATGATGGGCTCCCGGTAAAAGGAGCCGCACACCGGGCATTTCAGCTCCTCTTCCATCTCTTCCATAAGGGAGCGAGGGCGGCGGCGCGGCGGCACCGGCCGCGGCAGAGCCAGAGGAGCCACCCGCACCGCACCGCGCCTCGGCGCCGACTGCCGCCCGCCCGC
>NW_010972598.1:7821920-7846963 GCF_000737465.1 Haliaeetus leucocephalus | reverse complement strand
GCGGGGGGAGGAGGGAGGGCAGGAGTGGGAAGGGGCGGGAGGAGCCCTCGCCAGCAAATAAGTGGTCGCTCTCTCTACGGCTGGGGACGGCGAAAACATTTTTTTAAAGGCTCTCTCCGTACAGCGATGTCTTTATAGGTTTAAATAAAGCCATTGTTTGGGTAGCGGGTTGAAGGCGGGCGGGGTTTCGTCATCCCTTGTAGCCCTCTCCTCCCTCCCCGAGGAAAGGAGGACGCTTCCCAAAAAAACCTGAGAGCCCGCTTCTCCTTCGTACGGGTCTCAGCATGCCGGAGCAGAACCGAGACGCACAAAATGTCAGGCGCTGTTAGAGGGAGGCATGGAAAAGGGGTTGAGAGAGAAGCGCCAAGGCCGGTTGCAAATGGGGCGGCTGGAAGGGAGGGAAGGGAGCAGCGGGCGGCGAGACGTGCCGCATCGCCCCAGCTCGGAGCCGTGTAACCCCATCAGAAATTTGCTGCCAAGATAAATCAGGGATGACAGCTGAGAGTTTGTGAACTGAAAATAACCATCCTTAGAAGAAAGAAACCAGCAGTGGGAAGTCCCCCCGTCTGTTTTGTTTACTCTACATATGCTTAGTGTGGATGTAACAGTGGTTTATTTTCATAGTGAAGAGATGATGCGTAAGAGTGATTTCACTGCTTCTTTCCTTTTTTTTTTTTTTTTTAAATTCGTCTATCTTGTTTAAAAGCCACTTCTGTATTAACTTCAGTTCCTTAAGCAGATCCTAATTTTTTGTTTGTTTTAAAATGCAAGCTGGTTGTTTCAGAGCAGCTCTTTCAAAAATATAAAACTAACTGGTGTCAAATGAAAAAAAAAAAGAAAAGCGAGAACATCTTAAAGGCATCCCCTCTCATCATAATGTTTCTGAGGACATGATGAGCATTTGGTGACACTGGGTAGGAAAGGATTTTCTAGTTTCAGGCTTTGCTCTTGCCAGATTATTAAAACTGTCGATGCATAGAAAAGGAGGAATGGAGACAGAGAGCAGGAATATATTAAAGGTTCCAGTTTTTTCAGTCTTTCCTCTGCCCTTTTCCTTCTTGTATCTTGCCTAGCCGTTCTCATGTCAAGCTGAGGGGGAAGAAAGCCCCGAGGGGTTTAAAGCTTTGGAGTTCCCCAGTTCAAGGTGGAAAGGGGAAGGTTTGTCCTCTGTCACAGAAAAGAAACAGCCCTGACTCACATAAACCCTCCGGTCTTCTGGCTAGGTATCTTCTTCTTTGGTGTAACCTCTGTGCCGAGGTTGAGAGTTTATAGACTGACTGTGTGTTTGGGCTACCTCCAGCCAGAAACCTCAGCTGTGCAAGGAATGGTCTGAAACACCGCTGATTTCACAGCTACCTTATGCTACTATATCATAAGAAAAAAGCTGTGGGTGAAATGCTGTTATGTTCATAGTCTCTGTTCTTTGCTCTACCATCTGTCAGCAGCGGGAGTGGATATGTGCTAAAGATTTCTTGCAGATCCATAGGTGAATCCAAGGTGCAAATTTCAAGTCTGTGTTGGGAGCCATAAACCTAAAGGTAATTAGGAAGGCACAGTAGCTTTTTTTGTGGACTTTAGCTTTCTTTCTTTACCTGTGTTGGGTGTAAGGTGACAGTGATCATAACGTGTGTAATGATAGCACTAGGTCTGAGACATCTAAGCAAAACTGGACATATCAGACAAGAAGTGGTGGAGATGAAAAGGTTTGAACACCAAACCCAACCAGCTCCCCTTTGTAGCTGCCTTTTAGCCAGGGCTTACGACTTCCACAGTTCCAATACAGTGAATATTACATTTCCATTTTGACCATTACTCTAGAGTTTATGTGAAATCCTAGGATTGTTTGCGCTTGACAACAGAGGGAAATGGCAAGAAAGAAACCATCTCTGAAGTACAACCCCTCTCTTTCAAACCAAATTTTCTTCTCCTGATCTGGCCTCAGAGCATATTTCCATAATAGATGACATTTGAAATGGAGATGAAAAAGTGATCTGGTCTTCTCTGTACTGTGGTGTGACTTGTACTTCATTCAACATCTTTTTCCACCTACTTTAGAAGTTTGTCTGAAGCGTTTATGCCCAGGAAACCTATGGCTTTGAGAGAAGGGAGAGCTGCGTGGTTTGCTGCACCCGTTCCCCTATCCTACTGATCCCAGAATTACTCTTGCTTCCAAGGAATTGTAGAGTTTGAGTGCAGAAACCTTCATCCCCATGGCACCAGAGACTGCTGATGGCACTAGCATCCACTGTAACGATACTCAATGCTCTGATGGGTTTAGGTTGCAGAGCACAGATTTTCCTCCCTATGACAAATATTTATCTATAGAACTGTAAGTGCGCTACTGATGATGACCAGTCAAAACACACCGCTGTCATCCTTACTGCTCCAGAGACTGATCTAAGCATTGAAAAATGCCACTGAGCTTGAGCAGACTGACTTTGGACACCCTTACTCTTGGTGAAGAACAGATCACACTGAGTCGTTCCCACTAATTTTAATGGAGCTATTCATAAAGCACTGTTTGGTCTGAGCCTGATAGAATTGGGCCTTTACTATGTTTTGTAATTGAGCCATTTTTATAATGGAGATGATCCCTATGATTTTTCGTCTTTTTATGTTCAAATGAGTCTTTAATCTGTTAGAGCTGTAACGGTGTATGGATAACCTAGAAACCCTATTCTGGCAGTCCTGGCTTTGATCTTTATTTTAATACTTCAGTATCACTAGTATCATCCCCTTAAACTATTTACCCTCTGTAAGAACTTATTAGCATCTTTTATATTGCCCCTGACAGGAAAAAAGCTAATGAAGAAGTTTATTTATAAATTTATATAAAAAAAAGATAAGGCAGGTTGCGGTACAGCCCCTCAGTAAGGAGAGAGATTTGATTCATCTTTTTGCCTCTCTTGTTTTATTGCTTATGCCTTCTCCTTCTGTTTGCTGGTTTTAGGGGGGTTGGGTTGTTTTCCCATTCCTTTTTTTGTACTTTTTTATATTTTATATTGCTCTCACACATTAACCCCTTTCCAATTAGTTTTCCTTCTTTCTTTTCTCATTTTTTTCCTTCAATAGCTGTCCACCAAGGTCACTTCACTTTCTTCAGTTTTCTTCTTTTACCACTGCTGTTTCCCCATGGGGAACTTTTTGATGCCAGTATTCCAGCATCGCTCCCGCTAACGGGCATCACTCCAAGCACACATCCTCTCATTTGAAGGGTAACAGAGAAGAAAAAAGATCTTATCTCCGCAGGTGCTTATTCCATTGCAAAAAGGAGGACAGAGAGAGAGTTCACAAGAGAAAAAACACACCTGGGCTGATGCCAGCAGCTTGTGGGGAGGCATAAGGTGAAGAGTCTTGCTGCCTCGTTATAAATGCTTGGTGCTCAATTATTGGTGGAGGATGCCCTCAGCAACCACTGTGGATGATGCAGCTGCAGGTCACCTCTGAATTTTAGGCCGGAGTACTAACTGGTGGCTGTGTGTTTTGATACACACCCCACCACCACCTTGGCATTGCTCTTATGCATAACAAAAAACACACCGCACTGTAATCTCCCCTCTCTGCTTGTTCTTCATGTTCTTTACCCAGACTCTTCTCCCCAACATTACCAGCTCCAGCTGATGCTGCACTTTCTGTTTGAGGGGTGATGTGGCAAAGAGGCATGGGAGGGCAGGCTTCTGCCGTGGCTTAGAGGAAAAGCTGATGTATACGGTCTGTGGGGCAGGCCAGCTTTGGAAATGGTAGCTATGCATTACCCCTTTCCGTTCTTTCTTTGGTTTTGTAGATTTGTGTTAGGTACATTAGGTAGGTGTAACAGTTTTGAAATCGGTTTGGTTTGGGGGGAGGGGAGTTTTGAGCATGCATTCAAGTAGCTATTATGTTATTTAGGGTTTTCAAATGTTTGCACATTGATCTGTTCATGAAAGGAATGAAGGCAGAGCTTGGCAGGAGCCCAGAAGAGTGCCACAGAAGCATGGCTGCTGATAAAAACCTTATCTGTTGGCTAGCAGAAGACTGCATCTCTAATAAAAATGCAGCTACGTATTGAGTTTTCTCTGTCAGAGGAGTAAATCTGCCATAAAAAATATAATTCACAACAGAGGACAATTCTATACAATGGAATTTGATTCAGACTGTCTGCTGAGTATATGCTTGCTGTGATGGTTAAATGGCAAAAAATGATGCTTGATCCTAACATTGCTTGACAAATACTCGCACTTCTAAATCTATTTCAGCAATCTATGAATGAAATTCAATACAGAGGAAAATACTGCTTTAAACATACATGCCAACAAAAAGTGGTAGGTTGGCACAGACAAATTTCAGTAAGAGGTCAGTTTCAACACTTATTCGCAAATTTGTGCTGAAAAGAAAGCACAAAAGGCACTAACCTACAGTCAGGACTCTTGAAAAATAAAATCTCATGTTTCTGTGATGTAAAAATACCTCAGCCTGCAAGGCTCTGGAATTACTCCAGGGACGTCTTGGCTTTTCTGCTGCGTGAGGAGCCCTCTCTGTTTTTACTGTTCCTGCAGTGGAGTGAGATCCTTTCCTTCGCTGCTACAGTGGGACCTGCAGGCAGCATCCTCAGTGGGGTGCTCGGTCTTTTGAGAGGGGAGAAGACGAAAGCGCTGGCCCCTGAGCAGCTGCGTGGGAAGGAAAGCAGGAAATTGTGCCCTGCTTTGGACCCATTCCAGAACACCATTGACAACGGGATCATGGTCAGCATCTTCACAGTACGATTATTGTAGGGAGCTCTTGTGGCATTTGCTGCCCTTTTTTTAAGTAACCGTGTAAATTCGCATAGAGCTGATTCGGTTTCAGCGGTATTATGGCAGAGGTTGGGTTACGGCTCCACATTTTGTTCCCCTTGCCCACCGGAGGAGAGGGTCGTAGGAAGCTGTCCTGAGCACGGACTTGCAGTCTGTCTCAACCCTCTGCATCCGTCCTCCTGTGGTTCCCTGCTCTCCCCAGCTGTCCCCACGGTCATCTTATTCATGCCTGTAAGGAAAAGAAGTTTGTCTGACTTTTTTTTATATAAAATCCAAACCTGTCCTAATATTCTCTTATGGTAGGAAGACTGGAAGGAGGTAGGAAAAAGTAATGGCATCCTAAGCGTTGGGGGGTGGGAGGGAAGAGCAAAGAGGGACAAACATCCCCAACAAAAACAAAGAGCAAGTAATCTTAACATTGAAGTGCCAGCGTTTCCTAAGAGCACAGGACGGGCCGAAAGAAAACAGACATTTGGAAAAGAAGCTGGGCTGGGTTACATACTTGTGTATACAGTTGTAAAGTGGAGGTAATTGCCACCATGTGGCAATCTCTGCACATGTAAAGAAAATCCTTACATAAACGGGGTAGTGAATTTTTGTCCCTGAGCTGGGCTAGGGAGCTGATCCATTTATGACTCATTGAAAAAGGTCTTTGATCAAGCAGGGAGGCCCAAGCAGCTTTTGAACAGCTTTACCATACATAAGAAAAGATAAAAAAGTGCTGTTGTTGTTTAGCAAAAGACAACTAGTGAGGAAATTTCCCTGAGTCATGAAGGATCTATAAATACTCTAAGAGATGGGCTTTGCTTTTCTATTCTGCAAGCAGCTCGAGATCAGCCCCTCCCACAAGGTCTCCAGAAACCCTGCCCTGAACGCATATTTGAAAGACCAGGAGACCTGTGAACCCTGCCTTGGCTGTAACTACTGGGACAAAATTTACGTGGAGTTCTAGTGGATTTGACCAAAGCCTTCTCTATTTATTACAATGTCACCCAGGAGCATTGAAAATCAAGAGACTTGGAAGCTGAAGGGAGAAGCAAGGGGTAGGAGCCAAGAAAACAGGATCACTGGGGAGAAATGTTGTAGGTGATAATTGCGAGTGAGACCAGATTGACAGGTTGCAGAAACAAGGGCTGCCTAGGGCTTCCCCTTCTCTTTTCAGCTTGGTTTCTATTAAGTAAACAAGAACTCCTACACTGTTACGCACCAGAGAATCAAGACAGGAGAGGCCTCTTACGAGCGTGGGGACTCATGTCCTGCCAGTTGATGATGAGACAAGCACTGTAATCCGGCATAAATCTGTGTCATCACTCTAAAGGGAGGTCCTTTCTGCCACCGCCCCTAGCTGTCCAGTCTCATCGCCTCTCCCGCGCTCACAGTAGCTTTCACACAGCCACAAGAATTAAACCAGCCCAGGACAGTTAGTTTTCAGCATCAGCCTCTTGATTCAGAGATGCCTGTGCCTGCACAAGGACGGGAGTGGGCAGCACCACTGAGAATTTGTACTGGATCCAAAGAGAAATGTCCATGGCCTGAGACATCAGCATCAATCAGGTGGGGAGCCACGTCCACAAGATGCTGAGCTTTCTATACCTTTTTTTCATCAACGCAGCACCTCACCCACCCGAGATTTATGCACCCCTCTCTTCAGCAGCTCGTTGAGCTGCCTAGTAGGAGGGAGAAAATAGATGTCAGCCAAATCAATTGCACTCACACCAGCAATGTATTTTATTGCTTCGTTTAGCATTACATTTTCTGATTTGAAAAACAATTTATTTCTGCCTTCGGTCTCTCTTTCCCTTTGCTATGTTTTCCTTTCTTCTATGATGGTATCTTTTAATATTCTTAAATAAGTACAGAAATTCTGCTTCCCTCTTTCTTGTGTTGCTTTCCCTTGCTACTCTTCACTCTCTCCTTGTTGCAGAGAAACTCCCTTGCTCCTTCACCCTCCCCTCCTGACACCCATCGCAGCCTTTCAGCCCTTCTCCCACCTTTGTCTCCCCCACAGACAAGAGGGAAGCAAGCTGGAGAACACGATTCCTATACAAAATGGTGGGGTTTATCCCGTCAGTCCCCTGCACTGGCTATGGTGAGAAACCCTCATTCAACAGATGGAAGATTTGCCTGCCTGTCCCTCAGGCGCTAAAGATGCTGACCACGAGGTTTTCATTTCCACATCGCTGTGATGCAAGAGGCAGAGGATCCTCCCTGGGGAGAACCCCTCCCATAAGAGATTTTATTCGTCAGTGTGCATTGCCCGATGCCAGCCCCTGAACAGAAGCAGAGCAGAGGGGTGTGCATGAAGAAAGCAGCATCATCAGACTCCTGTGCACCTCCAGCAATGTAGGTCATCGAGGGACGTGGGAAGCTGCCACCATTTAGCCTCCTGGGAAGTACTAACCTAGAAGAAATGCCAGGCCCTCTCTGGTCCAAAGTCAGAAGGTACAAAGACAACTGTGAGTCCCACAAAGCACACCGACAGTCTGGTCCGTCAGCTTCAAATTCTTATTTACGTGGATTTTGCACCATTATAACCACTGATTTCAATAGCAGGAGCTGCTTTTCACTGTAGTGTGTACATAACATGAAGTATGCATGGAATCAAGTACATTCACTTTCTTCTTTATGCTTCTGCCCTCGTCCTGTAGGAATGGCTAATCCACTTTCAGGCCTCCTACTCATTCCTCAAGCTTCATTATTTCCCAGTACCCACCACATGGGAAACCAGAATTCCATAAATCCCACTTCTCAGAAAAAAACCCAACCATTACCAATCTGATTTCACTTTTCTTCTTATACTTGCTTTGATACCCACAAAGATAAATGAAATGGCAAGATTTGTGAAATACCCAATCTACTGCATGCATATTTAAAACCGAATCCATCAGCACATTACCCCAGCTGCAGAGAGATTAGTCAGAATCTCCCCCCTCAACTTTTCCCTCCTAAGTCTCTTGCTGGGCTCTTGCCTCTGAGTTGATTCCACTTTTAATTTTATGTTTCTGTCAATAGCAGAGAAGTAAAACAGCTGAAAGGGACAGATAAGGGACTTAGCCCACTACAACCACCATCCAACTCCAAATTGGATTGACTGGCTGAGTGCCCCCAAATCCTCCATGGATATGCAATTTAATAGAAAGAAAAGCTCCACACACAAAGAAAAATATGCAGAAAATAATAAGGCCACTGTATGAAACATAACAGTTTCAGCAATGTGTATAAGATTATAGTCTTAATTCAAACAAAATGTAACATACATGCTCTTATGTTACCTGAGGAAAAAAGAACCCCAGCTGATTATTTAATTTGTCCTTTTACTAAATGATTTAATTTTTAGCAAGCCATTACCCAAGGAAGAACATAAAAAAGGCCATATCGCAACAGCCTAACGATGAACCTGGTCCACCTTGTCTTTGACAGCAGCCAGTAATGGATACCGAGGGAAGACTCTAAAATAGGAGTGCAACAAAACAGATGGGGAAAAGAAATGCTAAGGATCACTTGAGGAAGAGGAAAAATAGGTTAAGGCAGGCGGAGGAACTAAAGTAATTCCCTCAGTTTTGTAGACAGCTGTATATGCATCGTATCAGTGCACGTGAGGCTTTACTCCCATGGATGGGCGCACATGGATTTCTTAAGCGGCAGCTCCAAGCAGGAGCGGTGCTCACAGGGAGCAGGGCTCTTGGCTGTGCATGAGTGCTCCCTTACCTGACAGCAGCGATGGAGATCTGCTCTCCTGCCTGCAGAGGCAGAGCAGCGGGGATTTGGCCAACCATTCATTTCTCTCTTTTTTTTTTTTCTTTTAACTTGAGCTATTGCCCCTAAGCTTCAGCCAGTTTTAACAGCAAGCAGAAATTGTCTGTCTTCCAAGTATGCGTTGGCATCTTCTCTCATTGCTTAGTTAATGGGAAGATTAAGATTCTAACAGTCCTCCCAAACTTCTTTGTCCCAAACCAGGCAGATCTCTGCCTTAGTAGCATGCTGTGCCGTCCTCATGTCTCCTTCTCACTAGTCTTCTTTTAAATTATTTCATTTGGCTTCACAACTTGCCTTCCCTTAATCTCCTAATAGGGTAGTGACACCCTGATCCCTTTCCAGGAGCTCTGCCTGCAACCTAACCTTTCCCGACTGCCAAACTTCATCTGCTCCTCATTTCCCTCCCACTGTGCCACCAGTGTCATCAGTCCTTCTCTACGTCTTGAGCTTTCCATTTTCTTTCACTATTTTTCTGCTAGGAAAACTCAGGTTAGCCTATTCACTGCTGAACCACCACAGTAGTTGCTGAGTAACAAAAAATCAGTGGAACATTACAACGTTTGCAGCGGCTCATTTAGCAGCACCACAAATGTTTTGCACAAGGAGAGCGCAGTGATTTCTGTTTGCTCCTAATAATTGGAATATCTCCACTATGAATGCTGCTGGTTTTTTGGTTTGTTTTTTTTTATTCTGATTTGGTAAAACAGAGTCTCCATTCATGATCTGTGCACAGCGCAGGTCCGCAAGCAAGAGGTGGAGGGTGGGATTCGTTTCACCCCGAGAGAGGGGCTCATCCCGCTGCGGGACAGGCACCTCTGGCCGCGGGGACCCCCTGCCCATCGCCCTCCTTGTGCTGCTCTTGACACTCAGTGAGATTAGACCTGTCACCCACCCTTCACCTGGGTCAGGCTGGATGAGGGAAATGCCGTCTCTGGGGGCTTTTCCTGCTAAAGTGGCGGCAGCATCCCCGGTGAGGGGCTGGAGAGGTACGGCGGATGCGGGCACCAGAGGAGATGGGGGGGCATCGTTCTTTTGGCAAAACACTGGTTTGTACAACAGATCCCCACTCTGCTCACCGTCCTGCCTGCTTCGGGGCATCAGGTTATTCCTGGCCTTGCTGACAGCCCTTTCTGTTCATACAGTGAGTGTGGGTAGCGATGCTAGCTCTGACATTCAGGCTTAATTGACCCTCATCCCTCAAGGACACAGAGCAGAACAAAGAAAGGCTATGCTATAAATACACTGAACTAGGCCACACACCCTTGTCTGGAAAGCCCTTCATCTCTCCTGTCATCATCTTGCCCAAGGAGCCTGCAGGTTCTCCGTGGTGTCTGTCCCGGGCACACATGGCTGCCCAGCCTTCCTCCGGCCCCGGCCCCGCTGAGGGCACTCGTCCCCTCTACTACCTTTGCGTGCGGAAGGACGTTCCCCTGGTCCTTCTTGTCTTCTCAGAAATTGTCACTAATCCCGGACGGCTCGCTTCGCGGCTTGTTGGGTAGGACAACGCGTTCAACCATTTCTTCAGCGGAAGCCGTAATTGTATTTCAATCAAAGGTGCAACTGCCACCGACAAACATCTGCTCAGGCAAAAGACATTCTAAGCTAAAACTTGGGTGATACACAGGTTGGACCCACATGTAGTGGCATCATCAATGAAGTCATTATTTGAGACAGCAGACGTCTCAAAGTAATACTAGAATTTTTTTTCATGCATGTAAACCTGTTCTATGGGAGTATATGTACGTCGGATGTTCCTGTTGATCAGCTCTGAGAAATTTCAGCCTGCTTTTCTGTAGCTCTACCACAGGAGAAGGTGGATGGGAATCGGGGGTGGATGGGGTCTGCAGAAATTCTGGAAGAGGCTGCTGAGGTGACCCCCAATGAGACCAGAAGGGCACCCACCTTCCATTTGCTTCTTCCTCTTTCATATTTAAAATTTCAAATACTTTCACTGAGCCATTTGTCAGTCCACTACTAATAATTACAATGATAATCACAAGATCACTGGAAGTATTGAAGTGGGGTTTTGTGATGTTCTAGGACACTCAGTTGAATGGTATTATATAATAAGAAATTCAAACTATTTTTCCTGTGCGTGTTTTTTTATTTTACATCTCTACTTAAAAAGTAAAGATAGCATGCCTTGAATCTGGAATATAAAAAAGCAGCTACCTTCACATTCCAGCAATAGAAATGCAGCATGACAAACTATATACATATACATGTACACACAGCCCCCCCCCCTCAGCCTGCACAGCTGTTAATAAATATGTATTTTACATTTAGCCAGTAACTGCTGTTCAAGGTTTCTTTCCAGATGCTCAGGGATGAGTTAAACATCACTTTGATTCCAGGGTAATGCATTCCCCATATCAAAAGCTAGCAAAAGGAGCTCCTTTGATAGCAAAAGAGACAGCCAGTGGTGATTAAAACAAGCAAGCGTCCTGGGGAAGTGTTTGAAGCGAACTGCAGCCCCTGATCAAAGCACAGGTAATGTAAGCAACACAAGGCTAGTAGGAAGAAATCCTGTCTTTTATTAGACCAGCACACACTATTGGAGAAAATGGGCAACTTTTGATACACAGGCCTTTCTTCAGGTCTATCATTTGGTCTAATAAGAAGTGCTGTGTCTCCCTACCTATGTTGCTTCTCTTGTGTTCGCAGACCACTGCTGAGCCGATACTCCTGCTGCTCCGGCAGAGGTAAGTCTTGCTGACAGACGTGATTGATGCCACACTGTCTAACAGTTTAGGGGAATAAGCTCCGATCTTAATTATTCCAGTACAGAAATGCAGGTCCCAAGGAGAATTTATGTGAATTATTGAAAGAGAGCTCTGTCAGAGGAAGAAGAAACAAGCAGTTGAAAGACGTGTTTGTCAAAGCCCAACAATTCTGTTACAACAATGGCAAAAACCTATTTTCCAACATGGTGAAGGTTACTGTAGAGCGAAGCTGTCTGAAGTCTCTTGTCTCTCACAGTCACTCTCTGGCTTTGTGCAACTTTATTTTTTAATTTTTTTTATTCCAGTGACTTCAGCTATTTATTTATTTCTTCATCTGCAGCTACGCACCCCTCTGCCCTACCTGACTGTCTGGTTACTGGCCAATTGAGCCAAAAAAAAGGCCCTTCTGCCTGTTTCTCCCAAGAGCTGCCAGACTGAAAAGAAGCACATCCGAGAACAAGCAGAGAGCTGAAAAGAGCTCTCTCCAGCTCACATTTGCAAGAGCTTCACTGCTTCTCGGCTTTTCCTCCTCTCTCAGAAGCAGCTTCCTCCACCCCGAGGACTTGTGACCTCCACGGGGAATGAGGCTGAGCTGATGGTAAGAGCCTCAACCACGTGTGGTACTGCAGGGAGAAAACAGTGGACAGGGAGGGAGAAGGGAAAGGTGATTAATTGGGATGAGAATTTCTGCAAAGGTAGCATTTGACATAGAGGTGAGCAACAATGTGGAGAAGAAAGAGCCTCGAGTTTGTGTTTGGGCTCTATAAGGACATAAAACAGATTTGGGGATTGGAATTGATTTATCCTGAAAATCAGTTGGGAGCCTTGGAGAACTATGGGATGGGACTGAACTGGGGGGAGGCAGGTACAAGTCCTGGGAGGGGAGTGTGGCTCTTTTGTGAGAAGCTTGTTTGAAATTGCATCCTCTTCACTGGGCTGTGTGTGAGGTTCCTCCGGGGGAAGGACGAGAGGGACAAAACGTTAAGACAAGCCTTTATTTTTTGTGCTGCTAAAGTGAATCCTTTAGTGAAGGCTTTTGATTGAAGGTAATGGTGACACATGCTCCAGCTGTAGATCCACCACTTTGCTTCCAAACCGTCCGTGATCAGAGGAACATTTTCACCAGCCTGCTCTGCTGCCAAACAGGCAGGCAAGCAGGAGCGAGACAGAGCAGCTGACTAATTTCCAAATGTCAAGGCTCGCCTTTAACTGTCTCTCTGCCCCCAGTTTTAGAGAGGCAGGCTGCCTATTTGTGACGGCAGTGCCTTGGGCAAGAGGACTGTTATTGCTCTTGGGACGCTGACTGCCGATGCTGCACACCGATCCTGAAGTCTTGGCACGCAGTAATCCCTGAGGAATGCGTCTTCATCCATTTCTTCAGGGACTGTTTTTTCTTAGCCTGTGTAATATTGTGTGAGAAGCTGCTGCAAAGTCCTGTGCAAAGGCCACTTGCACTTTCCTTGTCAATGGAGAGCTGAGCTTGTGTTACAGATCCCGGCTTTGTACCAGCATGTACCTGTTTATTCCTCTTACAGACAGATCTGGTACATTGTGTACGAGGCTCTCCAGGGAGCATGTACATAGTTTAACAATAACACATCGCCAAACGTATTCCCTCTCAGAGACAGAAGAAGACACAGTTATTTCCTGAAATAAACACATCCCCCATCTATCCAATCCTTTCACATTCCTTCAGAGAAAGACCTGGGGAAAGAGATGAAATTGTAACCTTTCCCTGAAAACCACTCCACAGTCCTTGCCTAAGGAGGACACAGCACAGAGGAGGTCTTGGCTGGGAATGTTCCATAGCCGTGGCACATTAGACCTAGGCACATAGCTTGTAAACCCCCAACAGCTCTTAATGAAAGAACTGACTTTTTAGCAGTCAAAAATCAAATCTTGAGGTATATTCAGAAGTAAACAAGAAACTCCTGCAATTGTTGAGAAATGGGGTGTCAGAAATGTCCATCAGTTACTGCCCACCAGATTGCTCATGCTGCAAACCATCAGATGGTTTTGACAGCTGCGTTCTGCTGAGGCTGTAACTTCTCTGAAAACTCTCCAGGGTGATGCAAAATGGGGTGTACCCATCTGTAAGTAAGTCGCATATCTATGAGTAAGCATATGAAAGCTACGTGCAAAGGTGCAAACAGATGTGAATGGAAAAATAAGAGCTCTTTGTTATGTACATTAACAGAAATTTGAGAAGAAATGGGGGAATCAGAGCCCCCTCTCCCCTGCAGGCATTTCAGCATAGCCGTTCTTGTTTTTCTCCTTTTCTCCTTCTTTTGGCTTCTCCTTTCTGTCTTACTGACCATTTTAATAACCATTTTAAGGGTGCTATTTTTCTAAGCACTGTTTCCAGCAAACTTTTCTTCCCTTTGCCACATGTCTCTCTTTCTTTCTTTCTTTCTTGTGTCCCTGGTTACACACCTCACTCTACTGCTGGGGTGATACCCCCAAATGTACACTTCGAATTTGCTTATTCCTCCCCATTATCTTTGCTCCAGCCAAAGCCCCAGTGATCTTTGAACGCGGGTCCCTATTCCCTGCAGAGGTCTTAACCTCACAAGTGGCTCTTCTTCTCTCTTTACCTTCTTCTTATTTCACTGCTTCTTTTTCAATGTCATTATCTCTCTTTTCCACCACCAACACAACCCCCTCAAAGCTGCCCCTATCTTTCTTGTCTTCCAACCTCTCCTGAGACTCTCCTCATTGAATTTCCCATAAGGATCCCTGCAAAGATCACAAGACCCGTAGAAACCCCTGCCAAAGTGCTGAAATATGCATTGGCTGTACCTGCACTGATAGCGATAGCCCTTGCGAGCCTCCCGTGTCAATCATGAACTCTACTGTTCACATGGTATCCTGCAAAGACGATAAACTAAGCACGGACTCCTGCAGAGAAAACAGAAGCTGGAAGGCCTCCCCCGGTGCTTCACATTACACTGAAACTTGAAAAAAGTAAGCATAAATATATTCAACTTTTGCAAGACAAGGAAGCACAGCAAAATGTTGCAGAATGACTCATTTAAGGAAGTTTTAGAAATGTGAAGGAAATACACAGTGCTGGGTTAAGATGCAAGGGTGATACAGAGCAGAGTGGTATTAAACTTTGGAACCTTCACAGGAAAAAAGGAGATCGGGAGGAATTAGAGCCTGGAAATTCAAAGTTAAGTTAACCCAACTGTTGCATATATAGGCAATCAGGACCAAGTTGGCTTAGAATGGCTTAAATCTGGCTCAGCACCTTCCTGCCCCAGGCTCTCTAATAGTGTTTGTCCCTAGACTATAAAGTATTTGACACCCTAAACCCTCTGTAGCTTCATCAGTTCTTTGGCCCATATTGCCGTCATCCTAAACTAGGTCTAGCACACTTTAAGTTGCAGAGGACACACATAAGGGAATATCTGTGCACACAGGGCTGTAGCCTTTTTGAAAATCATAAAAGCTTAAAGTAGTTAGCAATTTGCCAACCACTGACATCAATAAATTATATGAGGAAAGAGGGTTGGAAATGAACTGAATCTTTGGAAGAAGTACGAGCAGAAAAAGAGGGCAGGCACGGCTACTGTTTTACCAGAACAAGGACAGGAGAAAAGTCTGTGATCTTCTCACGGCCCTTCGGACAGGTTCTTAGATACAGCCACAGCTCGCTCTGGAGCAAGGGTGCTAAAACAGTCTTGTGCTCTTCCCCCTTTTAGCACGAGGCAGCCTGAACAAGCAGCACTTCCAGCCAGATCATGGATGTGTCCCTCCTTCACTGACTAGCTGACCCAGGACTTTAAAACCCATGACATTGCCACTGACGTTCATGTATGCAATTCATTTTGCATTAACAAATTCTGCAGGTAAAGCTTTTGCTCAAAACTAACAGAGTCTGTTTCAACCATCTTAAAATGTACCTTGTTTTCTCTAAAGGTCCATTGCAACAGTCGGCTTTGATTTTTCCACAGTTTTTACATAACCATTTGCTTCCATACCAGAGAACAGATGATGCCAGATAAACACAAATTTATGCCAGTATGACTTTAATGACTTCAGTGGAGTTGAATTAAGTGATGTGTTTAGCCTCGTTTGGTAGTGTTCCCTTCCGTTTTTGATAAATTAACCAGTTGTGATCATGGGTTTTTATATAAACTGACAAGGTCTAATTTCTTCTTACAGCTGTGGGTTCCCTACCTGATGAGTATAAAACAAGACTTACTAATACCACTATTTTTAGTCATCTTTTAACCTATGTTCTTGTTTATATTTTACTTGAGTGTTTATTTTTTTATTTATGCATTATTTTATTTTTTGCCTAAATACCAGTAGAAATGAAGCAATGCATGATGATTGAGGAAAAATCACCATACAAGAAATGTTTAAAGGTATGTAGTTGAACAGTTCTGTAAATTGGGAGGAGAGGAATAGCCAGAGGGGAATAATCCTTTGTTCAGGCAAGGCTGCCTCTGTCATCCGAGAGGACAAAACTAAGACAGTAGGGCATTGCCGGCTGCACTTCCACTGCCATCTGAAAAGTGCCCAAGGGCAGTTGCGCTTTGCTAGCTGAAGCTATTTTCCTTCCCATCTGCTGAAGCTGATTTAGAGAAGTGCATTATGCAACCTAACTGCTCTGCTGTAGTCCTGCTATGCTGAGGTTCAAATGGATGTGGCAGCACACTTAACAATTCTAGGAGAAGCTTTGAGGAAAAGGAGTGATTATATCAAACTAGACTTTTCAGTCGGCAATGGTAAAGGTATTGCTATATGGCTATCAAAAAAAAAAAAAAAGAAAGAAAAAAAGAAAAGACCTGAGGAAAAGTGAAGATTAAAACTGAGAAAGGCTGAAGTACACTCAGTTATATCAGCAAGAAGGAGTAATAGCGTGAAAACCAATCAGGACAAGACTAAAGACACATTACCTGCACAGCTTGGGCGTTTGGCAGTGAGACAGGGATGTTACCGTACACCACCAATCCAGGGCACAGCCACCTGCAGTCCTTCAGGTCATCTCATATCACTGCCAGTATGGGAAGTGGCATTTGTAAATCACACATGTTAAGTGCTTGCCCTCAGCTAAAAAAAAATAAAAAAATTTCAGTGCCTATTTGTGAAATGTGATAAAATATCCCTATTAATATTTAGTTTCATGAAATCCTTCTTCAAATTCCCTACATTTTCTGTGATAAAACTATCTGATGGTGTCCTTTACACAGGCCAGTATTACAAATGACGCTGTTTTTCTTGATCCTTGTTTATGTGACTATTACACACCTCCCAGCTCTATTTGGTAAATCAGTGTTGCTATAAGGACCTAGCTCCCCTAGGGAAGAGGGTGACGGCAAGTTTGTTCATCAGCCCTTTTCTGAACCATGCAACATTCAGACACCACAGACATCCAGTCGCTTTTTAAGAGCAAGGAGAAGTGGCTGGTCACAATGATCTGTGTGACCAACCGTTTCCAGCTCAACCTACCCTTCTTTCTTCCAGAGATGAACAAGAAAGCCCAAACACCATGGCTGCACTGATAGATGAACCCATCTCCGGCTGTTACGTCACAAGTGCGCACTAGTCCCAAGCAGCCCATTTTCTCCAAGAACAGTCCAAGCTGTAGTTCAGGAAGGTGTGGATGTACAGTTTGAAAAGCTAAAGGGGCCATACCTCCCTTGACAACTGGTGCTGGCTTCAGAACCCCCCCATAGGTATTGATTTGGCTCTACGCTGTGCTGTGTTGGGTATTACGAACGGCTGTAAGAGTCATCGCTGCTGCTGGGATGCATTTGACAACCAGGCTGCCGCCTCCACTAAAAACTGATATAAGCTTGTCTTTGAGGATGAGTATCACTCAATGAGCAGGACATGCACAAGCCTTCGATATGGAGCTTATTTCAGTTCTAGGCCCTAACCCAATTCCCTCTACAGCTCAAGTCGGTGGACAGACTGTCACTGACTTCCCTGAGATTTGGATCACGCTTTGTGGGGCTTCTCTTAGGAATGCCAGAGGTCTCCAGAACATATTAGGCAGCACCTTCCTATGAAAATCTTGGAAACTATCTTAAATTGCATGCTTCTTGCAGTTTTAACTAGCTAGGGCTTTGCTGGTATTTCATCATATGAATGAGAATTCAAAGTAATTATTTTCAGAATCAAATTTGGAGCTGAGACAGCAAAGTATTTCAGTTCTGAAATGATTAAAAAATCACAGTATTTATAAGATAGTACTTGTTTACCTTCTGATCTGTGACAATTCACCAAAGTGATATAAAATTATCATCTCTCTCTCTTTCTCCCTGCCTCAAAGCAATACCAAGGCAGAGAATGACTCAGCAAGAATAAAGTTGGTAAATATAACTGGCTTCATCAAAAGAGTGACTGCCACAGGATGCAAGTAACCCGTTTTCAGAGCACTGACAGAATTATGTTGATTCCATTCTAAAAACTTTCATAATCTTTGAAACATAAAAGAGCTGGTTCTTGTTATTTTTTGCTTACAGTAGAAAATTGACAAGAATTGCAAGATACTTTAAAGTTATTTCAGGTCACTGATATTCCAAAAGTTCTGAAAGCTCATAATTAATTAAAAAGCAATTGTACTGCAAAAAGTGACCATGCAAAAACGCGAAGTTGAACTCAAAGCCTGTATACTTTGCACTCCAAATCTTATTTCTCACAGGGGAGGGGCTTTGTGGCCTTGCATGTTTGTACATCATGAAACAATGAACTTGTACAATGTCATGTTATACAAAATCCATTTTCACGGTTAAGCATTGGACTTGTTAGCAATCGTATTTCTGATGGTTCCTCTTCAGGCAGTCTCTGTAGGCTTCCCTCTTCCTTGGCCAATTTAGCAAAGAAAGACAAAAAATCCTTTTGCATTTGCCCAGGCAGAATGATTCTTATTTTTCCAGACTTGCCAAAAACACTTCAGAAATCCCCGTTCTTTCCTTCTAACTCATTTGTATACCTGTTTGTTCCTGTTGGTGACTGATACAGCCGCAGTGATCGGCTTGATCTGATCTCCTTTACAGCACAGATGTTTGGTTTTCACAGCTTCCTCTCTTTGCGGATATTTGTTATCGCATTTCCCCCTGGAGTTCTACCAGTTCTTGGGTAGGAGTCAGAGAAGCAACCACTCAGTTTGCAGGACCTGAGAGGGACATTTCTAATAGAAAAGGAGGGAAAGAAGATGGGTAAATCATTTTTGCGCTATTTGAAATGTGAACTGCTTTGATAGTATTTCTCCAACAGGTTCATGTCAGCTAAAAATCTGGTATCCTAAGTATTTACGCCAAGAAGTTCTTTTCAAGCGTTACATTTGTTACATGGAATATATTTTATTTTAAAATCCTAACAGTATTTTAAAGTTATTCCTTTGCCTATACATTATAAAAGTTGATTGCCCATTCTAAATAAGGCTCAGTCTTGTTGTTGTTTGGGTGCCACACACTAAAATGCTGCAAGAAACAACGATCGTAGTACAGCTAGCAGCACATCTGCCTCTGAGTCAGTAATTAGCGAGTGCCCCCGCATTAAATTTAGGGGTCACTGGGCTGCTGAATGTGCTGTTCTTGTATGAAATATGAAACAAAAATTCTAATCACTTGTTGGCCACTAAATAACTGATGACAGCTTTCATCAGAGTCTCACAATAGCTTTGCTCCTCTAACTGTGCCAGGTAATTACATTCTCTCTACCTAAATGAACTTTCAATTACAGAGAGTACTTTTCTCCTCTAAACTGTTTAGAAATAATGTTATGCACTGTTAAATTATTGCCCTTGCCCCACCTCAGAGGCGGCTGAGTTTCAGCACAAGACAAAGCGATCCAGGTCCATACCAGGATGCTCCGCACAAGCTTTGGCCCAGCCTCGATTCGGCTCTCGGGTGCTGTGCTCTCGGGCATCGCTGTAGCCTCATCCATCCCGTGCAACCCCAGCTGCTGGAAGGAAAAGGTCCTGCTGAAATCTGCTCATCATTCTCCCCTTCTGAGAGCTCGCACAGGAGCACAGGCTGTTTACAGCACCAGGTAGTACTCCAGTGCAGGTGGAAGGCAGTGTGGGATAATGGCATTTGGCCCAGCTTAACTGAAGAGTATGAATTGTTTTCTTTTATGGCCTCAATTTTGCATTTGATTATTCAGCAATTCAGTTGAGGCACAAACCTGTCTACTTGCATCATGGGAGAGGAAGGTCATTTTTCAAGAACACTGGTATGTCTGAATATAAAATTATGCCCCCCCTTCCCCAGCAAGCATTATAGCCATTCACTGCTGAAGAGAAGTGTTTATCTCCTGAGCGGTGTAACCTACATCTATCTTGTGGAAATATGTTATCTAACAGATTTCTCTATTCAGCCTGGGAAAAAAATCTCACATATACATTTACTAAGGGAGAACACCAAAGAAAGAACCAAGAAATATGATCTCTTTATTAACATTAGCTGAACATAATAGTGTATAGGAACTTCCATGTTTGCTTACAACTAACCATTTTACAAAAAAAATAAGTAATTCTTTTTAAAAAATGATTGACTCCTCCTCCTCACTCATAAATGCTTCAAGGCAGATATCAAATTGCTAGAGAATCTGCAATATTCTGCATTCCGCAAGCACAAACCCTTCTTGCCTCTTCTGCACACCCGCAGCCATACCTGTTCAGCAGAGCTTTCTCTGTGCCATGTAGTGTTGCCTGCAGATTTAGAACTCCCGTCATTTTTACCTCAAACGACCTTGGCCCAGCTTAGACAGCATCCTCCAGATTTGACCCCGATGCAGATCTCACTAAAAGAAAGGGTCTGTTCAGTGTCACTAGGATAATAAGACAAATACCCTTAAAGCCTGTAGCTCTGATCCCTCGGCTATCTGCTTTCGGTAATCAGATTCTGGAAAGCCGTCCCTGTAAGTCGGTACTGTTAAGAGTAAGAAGCGTGGTGTTGTGAGGCTAACAAACTGAACTAACAGCAGAGCAGCAGTAATAAATGTCCCCTCAAGCCTTCTTTTTGAAGAGGCAAATGCTTATCAGAACTAGATTGAACTTATAGGAAAGGGGGAAAAAAACATCAAAAGACACTTTGAAGTCCTTCTTTTCTTTTGTATTTTTGACACAGTAAAAGGAGATGAAGGGAAGATGTTCAGAGCCATTAAGAGCTGTGGGCACGAGGCTAGTTTATTACATAATTATCTCACAAAACTCTGCTGGGTTCTGTCATGCCTATGAATTTTCATGTAATACCGAAATGATTAACTCCTACAACCTACCATTGTTTCTCATTTAATTTTGGTGGATTTGCTTTTACCAGCTGATGTGAAATACTAAAATGGCTTGCTTTGTTAATTACAACAGAAATCCTGAAGACAAGGACATTGCAGTAATATGAATTTGGTGTGGTCTAAACAGCAACTCTTTTTCTGCTAGACTTCACATAATGGGGAAGAATCTATGAGACTGGAGAGGTAGGAGAAAAAGACTGATACTGCCACATCTAATTTAATAAAGTGAGAGGACAGAGTGAGGAGATTTTAAAACCAGTGTTGCACGGCACCGAGTGATGTACTGTGGAGAGAATTTATAGTTTGATCTAAGGTTAAAGAGACATGTGAATAAGCCATATTTTGGCATCATCAGGAAAATAAATGGTTGGTTACCTTAACTGTAAGTCCCATCAACTTTACTATGAGATCAAGTCCTTATTTCTCCTTAGCATGATCCTTCCTATAATCCTGAACCAAGATTCTGATATGAAAGTACAGACTTCCATTTTTTTTTCCCCTTCACAACACAAACCAGCAGCACTTGGTAACTGGCTGCAATGTAAAAAAAAGAGCTGAAGAGAGGAATGAGACCCCTCATCATTGCAGAAATGTAACTGCCTATTTGCCACATTCACATGCTCTTCGGATTTCCATACCGCTTCTCACTGCTTTAAGGTGGGCATAAATTAGTTCAAAAATCCATACCATCCTCATCGTGAAAACGAGAGAGGAAACAGAGCTCTGCTTTGAGTAGCTGCAAACAAAAAGGGGAAAAAAATAACCTACGTGCTCTTTATAGCTGGCTGGAAGATGCCTTCAGCGGTGTAACTGTTACTCACACACACTTGCAGATCTCTACAGACCAGTCCCTCTGTGTCACCTCTGATTCCTGCTTCCTTCAGAATCTATTGCCCTCACTCTGCCCAGTCCTAATCACCTTTCTGCACCTAAGCACCTACCCCCCATGCCCTAGGGACATGCTTTCTCTCCTGTTGTCAGAATTTTGCTTTTTTTGGTTCTCCATGAAAAAGGAAGAATTAGCAGTCTGACTTCACTACAGAGGGCTAAGGGCAGCACTAGGTATCGAAGAGAAGCCGAGGAAGGCAGCCGCGAGAGTGCATGTGTGGCAGCTGAAGCAAGAGGAACAAAAGCAAAAGGCAAGGATAGAAACTAAGGCATCAGAGACCATAGCTAAGGGACATTGCTCGGGAAGAGGGTCCATAAGAGGACAAGGACAGGAACTGGTGAAAAACCAGCAACAAGGGCAAGAGGAGCAGGCTGGGAGAGCAAGTGGCACACACAAGGGTTTATAATGACAAGAATAGATTTCAGCAGGAACTTTAAACTGAAGCTTGGATCCCTAAATCTCCATATTTCTGTGTTTCTAGCAGTTAGTTCTGAACCCTGCAGAAAAAGGTGGAGGTGTCCTTCTCGTGTATCTCTGTGGTAGCAGACCTATAAAAAAAGATAACAGCCCGCTATTGCTCCTCTCTAGTCAGGTAGCTTAAATAGGAGGGTATCTGCTCTAGATCGAAGGGTACCGCTTTGCCAGGGACCTACCTGGAGGCCACTGTGATATTCTGTGTTAGTACATACTTGGGCTTTCACTTTTTAGGCATAGGTATGGAAATATACTTGGGAAAAAAGTGTCAAAATTAGGACTCTTGACCATTTTTATTTCAAACCACATTTCTGATGAAAAATGATGCTTAAGAATTGAATGATCTTTGGCTGAAAATCTAATTTCTGTTTGGATATGCCACTACATGGCGTCATATATCAGGTGCCAATTTTACCCAGCATCTTCTAAATTCTCCTTAGCCAAAGGACCGAATTTCACATCATTTCCAGAGCACCACAGAACAGCGTGATATCTGTTCCTCTGCACCAGTGATAAAAACCATAGGCCTCATGAGAAACAAGAGTATGTTCAAGCACTCTGATTACAGGAGCAAATGGAAGAGTAAAGCATGTGTCACTAATTATTAATTTATCTTGCATACACCCGGTTTGTGGTATTTGGATCATGACCTGTCCTTGACAAGCAATCCTGACTGCAAGTTAATCCCATGGGAGACATCTTGCAAACACAAAAAGGACTTAAAAAGGCCGATGGCACTGACAGATGAGCTCTGGTGCATCTTGTTTGGCAGGTTTTAAGAGATCCCTGCTGCACAGCAGACAAAATGTGACATTAGCCACATCACTGCAAAATCCAGAGTCTTACTTTAAATCTCTAATGAAGGTGGCTTTAAGCAAAGGTGCTGCTCTGTGCAGGGTAGCCTGAAGCAGAGGCACGTGTCCTTCTGTCAGTTCTGTCTGGTGGAAAATCATCCCTAGAAATCACAAACCAGGCACTTAAAATTAGTAGACGGTTTTTTACCATGACCTACCTTTAGCTCCCCGTGACCTGGTTCCAGTGTGGATAACAATACCACCTTCTATCACAGGGTTGTCATAAAGAATGTCATTAACATTTGTAGCTAAGTCAGTTATTAGAGGGGAAAGCATCATAGAAAAGGCTGTAGGAAACAGTCCTAATATATCAATTCAAGATATGCTATAATGCATATAGATCACCGCATTGGGAAAGAGGAGTGTTAGGAAATGAGGTACAAATGATATACGGGCATTGTGTATCCTCTTAATGAATGAGGAAAGGAAAAAACATCACATATTCCTGTGTAAATTAAAAATATAGCATAATGCATTTGTGTAAAGAAATGGTATGGGACACCTCTCTTCTGGCACCTCCTAATTCTTTATGACATAAACTACATGTATTTTTAATGTGGGGTTTTTTTAGGTTAACATCCTTAGCAAAGGACAGTTTAGATGAGTAACACGTTTCTGTAGTTCAATTCTAGGAACCAACAAAGACTGAGAGGTTTGTACACCTAACGAAAGCTTACTCCATAACCAAAAGTCATAACTGCAAAAGACTCCAGCTTCCATTATCACCATGTTATAACTAGGTCAGACTAAATAAAGCAGTAGATTTAGATTTTAAAGGATAGTTACAAATTTAATGTGAATGAAGGCTAGAAAAGGTTGCCAACTGAGAGAAGGGTCACCGAGAACAGAAAAAGGTTTTTTTTATTTTTCAGATGACAAAGTTGAGCGGTAAGCCAGTATAAAGATTTTTGCAATAGTAGATATGGCAACAAGGTGCCTAAAGGACCTGAGTGTAAGGAAAATGCACTTAGAATCTAATGGGATCAGGCAAGCCGAAAAAATAATTAAGATAAGCTGGTCTAGATAAAATAAGAATATTCACAAGCTTTTCCAAATAGCTGTCATCTGGGAAAAAAAAGGGCAGGGGGGGCTGGAAGGAGAACAAATGAATGTATTCGCTAATAAGCAGTAGGATAATACAGTGCATACATCCTTAGCAAACTGAATATTTTTGCTGTCAGGCACCCTTGGCCTGGAAGGACGAGGGGTTTGTTGATGCTTTTAATCTACAGTAGGGATGGTTTTAAATGCCTTTAGTTTCCTAAAAGCCATCACCACTATTTTATTTTTCACAATCGACCTGGGCAGAAGTGGCATCATGACAAACAGGAAAAAAAAGTATCTTCTTGATTCCAACGTACAAAGCATTAAAAAGCACATCAGGTCATCCGAAAAATCAATCCCTAAAGTAGCGTGTAAACATGAATAAAAATTGGCAAAAGCTTCCTCCACTGGAAGCGGTTTTAAAACAATTGTCATACTCTGACGACGTTCAAACCGTGAAAAAGCCATGTGAGTCTAGGAACAAAACTGAAAATAAGGTAGAGGCTTAACTCAAAATCACTGTATCTCGTTATTTCTTGAAGAGAAAACCCCACAAACGAAGCAGGGTTGTGGCAACAGGACTGCACCTTTAAACCACCTGGCTGTGCAACAGCAGCACATTCCCAGAACTCCCAATTTTATACTCTGCTTCGTTCTGGACTTTGGATGATCCAAAATTGCTGTAATTTATTCAAGGGACTCTAGAGATACAAACAGGTCAAGGGAAAAGGGGGGAAAAAAAAATAAAAGGCGCAGAAACGCACCTAAGAGTTGGCCCACTGAGGTAAGAGGACTGTGCCCACACTGGCAGTTCCAGGGACCCCCGTGCCACATCCCCCCTGCCCAGAACCACCCTTCTCACGAAAAGCCCCGGGTATTTCTGTACACCAGAGCAATAAACCGCCCTGTGAATAAACCTGGATCAAAAGGAGCGAGCCGCCCCTCAGACGGCGAGATTTGATTCACAGAGCAGGTACACCGAAGCGTAGGCGCAACGCTTGGAGATAAGGCCTCCTGACACAACGCCCGGCCGTGAGGGTGTGAAGGGAAGCACCTCGACGGGAAGGAGAGAGCACCTTCGTGTCACCAGCTGACTGCCGCAACACCATCGCCTCAGAAGAGCTGCCTACGTTCCGCCTGTAGCATTTAATCCGCTTTCCCGCTTGCTTTCACCGCGTTTCATCCCGGCACCCCCGGCCCCAGCCCGGGGCCTCAGCCCCGTCCCCGCCGCCGGCCTTCCCCCTCTGCCAGCCCCAGGGCAGGCGGCCTGTTTTGGGAC
>NW_010972598.1:7788316-7821454 GCF_000737465.1 Haliaeetus leucocephalus | reverse complement strand
CCGATTCTACCGGCCTGCCTCTGTAATGGTGGGGCTCCTCCGTCTGCGGATTAGGAGCCGTTTAACGAGCATCCATTTGAACCTGACACCCATTTTAAAAGGCTGTTTGTCGGTTAAATATAAAAAAAAAAAAAGGGGTGTCAGCATTGATTCATTCAGTTCGGGTGAAGTGCAATTAAACATAGTTTTCTTCAGGACTTTGTTTTGATTCTGTAGCGCGGCGTTATTAGTGGAATTCCTCCGGGCGCACCTTTTGATGAAACAGTGCTTTGGGTGTTGGTGCTTTGCCGGTGCCGGCTGCGGTTGTAATGACTAATAATAACCTAAGCGTTGTGCACTTAAGTCTTCTGAAACACAGAACATACGATATTGCTGAAAATCCGCCTGTTTTAAGGCCCTTTTTCTCCTGGTCAAACGGTGTTTGAGTACAAGAAACCCTGTTGAAGGAGCTTTCTGTGCTCAGGACAATGTAGTGTGCTGAAATCTTAAGTCTGCCACCAGTGTTTCAACAAGTAGCTCAAATGCAGTTTCAGATATTCTTAAAACTGTATGTTAGGATTGCCAGTTTGCTCTGAAGCACAGGAGGCGCAAGTGGCTATCGGCCGCTGGGGCTTTTTTCTACAACGCTCTAAGGGGAAACAAGGGTATGATCTTAGTCATCTTAATCCTTTCCAAAAAAGCAAAGATAACTCATTACAAAAGTCTAATCTGTTTTTGCTGAATGAAAAATCAAATTACATGCTTGACAACTAGACTTGCCCTTTGATACTCTGTTATCCTTGATGATAATTTGATAAAATGCTTCTGAAGAAAGAAATACTTTACCTCTGAACACATCAAAGGCTTTCAAGCAACAGTCTCCTTGGTTCCAGGTGTACTTTTTGTGGCCAGTACAAATTAGAGAGACTCTCGCGTACTAATAGGCTGCCTTTCATCAAGTAGATAATAACACTTTATTATTTATATTGAACACTCTTTCTTGCAGCAGTCAAAGATAGCATTTCTGTTGAGTAACGAGCTTGCTTTGAGTTTTCAATAGTGAATGAGGAAGAAATGCATGGCAGCATCTTCCCCCGCATGATGAAGCAAGGTACTATGTATGTAAGTTTTGAAGATGAGAAGGTGATGGATTTAGATGCTTTGGAGCAGGAGGAAGGAAAGGAGAGGTCACTTCAGAACTGTGATCCTGATGAACAGAGTCGATTGCATGGGACTGTGCATCACAGGTTGCCTTGTAGGTGCTATGATAAAACTCTAGAGTCAAATGCAGATTGGCTGGGATTAAAAACTTTATGCTTGTGCATAAAGGCTCAGGCATTTATTCAGGCTTTTGCTACCTCGGGGATCATACTTGAAAGTCACGAAGAGCTAGAGGCTGCATTTTTCTCAATAGACTTACTGTTCTTGTTTGATTGTTGACACTAGTGGCTGCTACAAAAAAATAAGATATTAAGTGTAACTATTTGGTGTTAAGGCCTGCTAAGTTAATTCTGCTGAGCAATTTCTATCTTGGAGGTTGCACTTTGCATAGAACTGATCTTCATAGAAAGCACTGAAGTGCTTTATGGAGTTGAAATGGGAGAGCTGCTGGTGCAAATGGGCCTGCTTTCCTCAGGAGATGAGGAACTGGTCGTCTGTCTCCAGGTTGAGTTTTCTGGCTTGACTCACTCCTAATCGCTCTTTGAACCGTTCTTCACTGCAATCTTGTCCTTCAAATGTTTTTTGCTAATGCAAGTCTGCCTGGTGGGCCTCATGTTTGCATATCATAGCGTTAAGTCCAGCTTCACAGCATCCTTTCTTACCTGAGGCGAGCCATTTGTTTAGGTGGGGCAAGCCAGACTTCATCGCCTGCCATCTCCAAAGGTTGATGTTCAGACTTTATTCTTGGGCAGGTAAACAGTCATTAGCTTAACGAGTCTGAAGAAATTACTTCAGCAGGGCTAGATGGAGGGGTCTGGATATGGTACAAATACCTCCATTTTATTTTCCCTCCTGTAGTCTTGGTTGGTTGGGTTTTGTTTTACAAATTTTTTCAGAAGGAGATTTGCACAAGTGCTGGTTTCCTCTTACAGAATAGAGAGTAAGGAAGAGTAGCATATGCTTCCTGCGGAGTGCATGCTTAAACAACAATGGGAGAGAAACTTGTGTTGGTTACAGAGGAAAATGGTAAGAAAAGCAGCATAGATCCGAGGTGGTGGAAAGGCTTGTCTGTCACCTCCTGGCAGCTAGTGCAGCATTGTACCTCTTGTTCCATGTCTTGTCCTAACGTCCTCATGTTTGGTCTGTACGGGACATCATGTCTCAGCTTCGTGACCTCACCAAGTAATTTGTATTGGTCCTGAATGATGCCATATCCTATTTTTCTGAGTTGGAACTGTGTTGTGGTGTTTGATACTTTTTCTTACTTCTCCTCGTTCCATCTTCAGAAGAAGGAGTTAGTAGGATAGTTCAGCAATGCCAAAGGAAGATCTTCATGATAGCTTCTTGTGGTTTTCTTGTGTGCTGAGTGTATCTGTCCTTAGAATTAGACATGTAAGGAGAGGTTTTTGAGGTAAGAGTTCTCATTCTGGGTAAAATACAGCCTGGCATTCAGGCTGCAGTAAAGGCTACTAACATTATTTGGCTTCTTCCTCTGAACATGAGTTGTAGCAAAAACTTTAATTTGATGAAACTGAGGCTCACTAGGAACAGCCTGTCAGCTTAACACTTAGTTGAAAATTTAGGCAGAAATGGCTGCTTCTTGAAAATGTTAAATTGGGTAGTGGTTTTAATTTACTGCAAGACAAAACCTAGATTTAATTTGATCTGACTTGGATAGGTGACAGTATCAAATGAACTCTCCATTTTGTTGCCAGAGAGGGAAACTGCTTGGAGTTAAATGACTAGCTTTATTTTGCTTTGCGGTGCAACCTACTGGTTTTGTACGTGACATAAAGATGCAGGCTACACGGTAACCTTTTTTTTTAATGTTGGTCCAAATCTTTAATTAGGTCTGGAACTAATATTTTAGAAGTTTGGGGACCAAACCATTAGGCACTTAATTATAAATCAAGCCTATGCTTGAGTAGCACGTGAAAATATTCTGAAGGTTTGCAGGCTACAACACGTGTCCTCATCTCACTTCTGCTTTAGTTTTGCTGCCTTCAAGTAGCACGCTGTATTGTGCTAGACATACCTAGCCTTGTCAGATGCCTATGTGTGTTGATACAGAAAAGAAAGGGTAGTAGAAATGCTTAGCTGGGAAGCAGAAAACCAGGCAGAGCTCCATTTGCAACTTTTAATCCAGGCCATTTAAAAAAAAAAACAAACAGAGAGCCTATGACACTGTGTGAGAAAGATGTGTGAAAGAGTTACTGGAAAATTATGTCTCTTGTATAATGAGGAATATAGAGTTTATGAATTTATCTGTAATGCTTCAGATAGGAGTGAACTGCTTGTTGGAAGTTAAGCAGGGCATTGTAATACAACAAAATCTTGAAGAACACTTTGCTCATGTTCTTCTGTATCGTGTCGCTTTGTTCTTTTGCCCAGTTTATTCCGTGGGGAGTCTGTCACCTTAGAAAATGAATTATACTTCCATATTTCATAACTGCTCAAGTTGGAAAGAAGCTTGATCCTCTTGTGTAGCAACGAAAGATACATAGCATTATACTGCCAGTAAAATCACAATTGTAATACTGTTGTTTGTTTGCTTGTTTGAATTCTTCCCCCCCTCAGGTTGGCCTTCGACAGCTAGATATGTCATTACTGTGTCAGCTGTACTCCCTGTATGAATCGATTCAAGAATACAAAGGTGCCTGCCAAGCTGACTCTAACGCAGACTGCACGTACGCTCTGGAAAATGGCTTTTTTGATGAAGAGGAGGAATACTTCTAGAAGCAGGAAGATTCACCTCCAGGCTGACCAAGGTTCTTTTGTCCTTCTCTCCCTGTAACACACCTCAGCAAGAACGACTGGAATCTGTATGGATCCCCCTTCCTGAGGAGGAACGCCCAGCTACCCCGAGTTGTGTTAAATTCACTTATTTTAACAGGCTGTCAGTACAAGTTATTCATGCAAATACCACTTGAGGAAAGTGCTGTACTCTAACTTTTGAAGAGTCCTCAGACATGCTTGACAAGAGTTTTCAATTTAATTTGCAAGGTGGGTGCTTTCAACTTGCAAACGTTGGTAGCTTATAACTGGAATTTTTATCATAGAAGACAGCAGCGACTTCCTGAGTTGTAATAACTTTGTAAGGGGGGAGGGAAGCCTCCGCTGTGGTGTAAATAGCTATAGGTGATTTTTTTTTTTTTGGTCAACGGTATTGATAAATGCAGTTTGAACAGGCATCTGGATGCACGCACATCCTCAGCTCTACTAAGCTAGATCTACTCTTACCAGCTGCATCCAGTTTTGTACCAGGTGGATTGTTTACACAGTTTAAATTTTTTTTTCTCCTTAAGCTAATTTTGACTTTTCCTTATTCCTAGCTTACAAAGCTGTACATGTGATAGTGAATGTTATCAGCAGTTTTTTTCTGTTGATCTAATTCACTTTCTTGGTACTGCCACTTGGCGTTAACTTTTATACTGTTGTCTGGATTTCTCGCATCAACATAGCTCTTTGACCTGCTAAACTCTGTTCTGAAATGGTTTGCTTAGCTTTTACTGTCCTGCATAGTAAAAGCACAGATTCAAACATAGTCTGTCTGCCACTATGTGGCTTGGAATAACATGAACTCTTGTGCAAGTGTTCTCGATCATATGAAGAATAAGGAAACCTCTCATATGACACAATGGGACAAACTGCAATATTTTATACTGGGTGAACTTTGTTTCTGTGAGGTAGACTACAGCTCTTTTTAAAAATGCAGAATAAGTATTTTGAGCACATACTTTGCATATGTTAAAACTTTTTATACTAACTTGTTCTTTGAAGTATAACTTATTTTTGTTTTCAGAACTTACTACAGCACTCGGTTAAGTTTTTATTATTTCATAGTGTGTACATCTAATGCTTAATCAGCTTGGAAAATGAGAGTTGCCAACTATCTGAGTCTTCACCCTTCTCTGTTTTAAGTAAAATCAGCTCCCAACGCGATTTTCATTTCTTAACTTTAATTCTAAAGATTGCTGTAAAACACGGTGCCTGAATCTTGACACAAGCTAATAATTAAGGGCTTAAATCTCAAAGGGTTTTTGCATGGTTCATGTCTGGCATGCATACAGTTTACAGAAAGAATTGGAGATCACGTTCCGGGGTAGCTCCTCTCTTAGTTTTTTAGCAAAGGCTAGGATGTTGCAGTGATAAAAGCCAAGAGACTTCCAGGGTGGAGGTTTTGTGCATTCCCTTTAAAACCGGCTTATTTTAGTGGAATTTAAAGGCCACAAGAGTAAAGACTGTGCTGTAATTGTGTATGTGTATAAGTTCTTAATCTAGTCTGTGGCAATGGTTGGATTTTTTTTTTTAAATGTTAATTCTGGTCTAATTACTTAACTCACCCAAAACTAAAATGAATGATAAGGCAAACACAGGTAATCCGAATGGCTACATCTATATTTAAAAAGTTGTATATGTATGTGTGTATATATGTATGAGTATATATACACACACATCTGTACATACAACTTTATGCTTTGACTTAAGAATGTGTCAGCTTTGAATATAATTTGCTGTGCTCTTGGTATTTAGATGAGGCTTTTTCTAGACTGTTGAAGTACTGCTATTTTCTTGCTCTTTCCCCAAAAATAAAAAGCATGATGTTTAGCATAACATTTTAATGTTGTGTGTATTTTAATTTACCATTTCCTTCAACGAATCCAAACCATCCCCCCCTTCCCAACCTCCCCCTAAATACCTGGATTGAAGGGAGCAATTTTTAATTACAGTGGAAAAGGTTCTACCTGCCTATATGTGGAATGGGAATTTCCTACTTCTCTGTCTTAATTGGATTTTACTTGTTTTTTAATTCAACAGAGAAAATCTTGTCTCTACTAGAATTAAAGATTCTGTTTCACAAATACTTACACAGTGCCATTCATTAATAGTCCCACTGGTGAGAATGGACTTAAGCAAAATTCACAGTACTTTCTCTTATATAAATGAAACTTAAAAAGCAAAATTACTTATGTTTCTAATTTCAATACAGCACGCTTGTGAGTTGGGGAACGTGGAATGTTTGGCTGGTATTTGTAGTACCAAGAGAAGCATAAAAGTTTCAAGTCATCACTCCACAACATTATCTGCACTGGAAAAAAGCATAGATTATTAGGACTTGCTAAGTTTTCAGCACCTTGTCCCTTTTAATAACACCGTCTTGCATGGGAGAGTTTACAGTCTATATTCTGAAGGCAAATTCAGAAGCTGTGAAGGCTGGCTAGCTAGACAAAGGTTTTTAAAAAGAGTAAATTTGTTATAAAATCAATAAGCAGTTGTTCCAGAGGCAGATTTCTGTGCCAGGTGTTTCAGTTGTGAGCTGTATCTCTTTTTACTACATTATAACAGCATTAAGTAGGGAAATTGCTTTGAAAGAGAGGTGCTTGGGTGAGAAAGTAGAGCTTCAACACTGAGTAATTGTTACATGCAGCTTCAAGTAAGTTTGGTTGTGTGCATGACAGAACAAGCTGTGTTACTACAAAAGCTTGGTACCATTGGTCCAAACCACATACCGACAACAATCCCTTTCCCATTTTTACTCTGTAACCCCAATTTGAATTGCACATAACCTTTTAAGGATACCTTTTAAGGGTATAACGAAAGAAACTCTTGAAAACTTCCCTACCCAGTGAATACCGCACAACTCTCTCAGACCCCCACAGTGCGGCCAGCTTAGCCAGTATGGAGCAGGCGCAGGAAAAGACAGGTTTACAAGGAAACAAGGACAGCCAGGCTCCTGCGGCTCAGAGGTGGAAAACTGTAAGTACAGTGGTTCAGAAGGCAGTCTGCCATGGGTAACTCTTCACTGGCCTTTCTCCAAAGGGCCTACAAATATGGTAAAACAGTTGGAAATAAGGAAGTATTAGGTCTGTGCTACCTATATTTGAAGATTTTTTTTCTTTTAACAACATACCACCCTCATTTTATTGCTATGACAACTGCAAGAGTCATACGATCATAATTATATTACAGTCTAGTCCCTTGGAAATGTTCTTAGTCTACAAAAAGAGAGGAGTCTGGAAGAGGTGCCGCACTCTGGAGAAAGCGGGTGTCATAAAAAATGGGTGGCTGATGCCCTGGCACCTACAACAGATGAGCATTTAGGTTCAGCTTCAGCTCCTGGTGAATTCACTGTCAGCCCTATTGATTTTAGTGCGGAGGGACATGGAAGGAGGGATCTTTTTCCTGAAATCAGAACTGCTGCTTGGTCTCTTGTATTTCCAAGACTGTGGAAGAGCTGCATGGTACCTATACTAAGATATAAGAGGTGTTCAAATACACACTACAAACGTTTTCAAAGGTAATACTTTGTAACGCAGTGAAACGCAGTAGGCGGTCATTTGAATAACTTGTAAAAAAGATCAGTGTTGCTTCAAAGAAAGAGTTTTCCAGTAAAAGTAGGGCAAAATTGCACTGTTTATGGGTAGCTTGGACTTGGATGCTCACTAAAGTTGAGTTTTTAATACAAAATTTAGTGTAGTCACATGAAACTGGAAGACTAAGGGAAGGATTAGGCAAAAATTACTATTATTACAGTATTTGTAATTGATTTAGTTCCTAATCGTAGGTAACCAAATAATTTTGCATGACCCTCTAAAATAATTTTTTTAAAATTATATTTACATTTTCTTGTAAATAATACAGTCTGCAAAATCTTAAATGCAACAAAGACAGTAGCAAAGCCCCCAGCATCTCTATAAGAAAGTTGATCCACTTAGTACTTCTTTACAAACCTAAGGTTTTGCCTCATATTTAGTCAAGTTCCTAAGGAAACAAAGCTTATGCAATGACTCTGTCCATGCATGTTCTGTCAGTCTGTTTGCTATAAACCATGTCTGATAGGATAGAAGTTGGAAAGTTGCTCTGTGTTTACAAACCTTGTGAAAATTAGCAGCTGGAGGAGGGGAGAGACTTTCTGCTGCTTCCACAGACAGGATGACAGGTAAAACTCAGGTTTTAATTTCTGTTTGGGCACCCAGCATCCAGAAAGCAAAAGCTGGGGGGTGACCCGGCTGCTGGCAGCTCTGCAGCAGCCAGGGGACGTGCCGTATCTTCCATGGTGCTGGGTGCCAGTGGGTGGTGTGGGAAGGAGGTGGAGGGTCTTCAGCACATCTTTTAGCGAGTGAGGATGAAAACTGGGGATACAGGGCGGGTCCCAGGGAAGACCCCAGGTGTTGCCTTTGAGACTAAATGGGATGCTGGGAGGGTTGAGTGTTGTGGTGAGGGATGTCACAGTTTCTGGAGGATGGAGCTTCATGCAGTTTGGAAGGAGACGCTGAGGTCCCGGGACACAAGTTGTTTAAGATCCCATGTTTCATTAGTTCTGCTGCTGACAGCTTGGGGGATTTTTCATGTCCTTTTCCAACCTGTTTTAGAGTCTGGGTATATGCTACTTGTCATGTATTTTTAATGATACAGTCATTTGTTGCAGGTACACAGTTTTGCTTAACTGGAAAGAACACTTTTTTTTTTTTTTTGTTTGCCTTGCTGCCTAGCTAAAGCCATTCATCTTGCTTGAGGAATTAGGTTGTTCTGAGGGCAAGGGGAACTAATTCCCCCACTCTGTCGCTCAGCTGACCACTGGGGAGGAATGTGAAATTGGAGGATTAATCGGGTACATGCCAAAGGGAACCCTATCAACAGGTCTTTTCTTCTCCAACATGCAGCTTTGTTTCCCTCAGCCACTTCGAAAGAATTTACTCCTGTTTTCGTGATGCCTGCCTGTAGAGGATACATTACCACAGCAGTTTGAGCTTCGTATTCCTTTTCATATGCTACATGCATTTTCTCAGAAAACAACTCCTCAGAAGTACATTTTTCCATCCATTGTTATCTTTGGTTTATTTGAAGCTCCTAAATTTAACTCTAGACAATGCTGCATGACCCAAGGAAATAGCTTGTTTGTTTTCTTAGCAAACTACTTAAAAGCTCTGTTGTATTTGCAGAGTCATCTTATATTGATTTTAACATTTTCTGGCAGTTTCAAAGCTCCTAAACTACATGCTAAAGCTTCCTAACTGGCTGTTCTATGATCCTGGCAACTCCAACTGCACAGCTAGCTTTGCGAATGTCCAGGGTCTGCTGCGAGGACTAGCTTCTGCCCCGGCTCAAAGAACCTGGGGGAACTGTGCGGACACGGTGACAAACTCTCCTGAGCTGAGGTTGTCTGGAAGAGCAGCGGAGGCCCCACAGAACCCAGATGTGCTCCAGGACAGATGTGATGGATTAAACCTTAGGTGAGGCTCGATGTGTGCTGGACTGGTGCCTGCAGCTTGCGCGGCAATTATGCCTTGTAAGGAAGCAGTAGGATTAGGAGGGAGTTCTTATTCCAGATGACCAGCAGTGAGTTTGGCCATTTGTTTTTAAATGACAGAGGAACTTTGGAGGGGATGAATATTCACTGCAGAAGTCTGTTTGCCTTACTTTTTTGGCTCCCTTTCAGACTTTCTGTTCAGGAAGAGTCATTAGATGAATGTGGAAACAACCAGCCCTGAGTAATGAACCCCACATCTGATTTCAGAGGAATGTGCTTTTTAGCAGTAGAATTTACATTTTTCAGATAAGGTTGGTATGCAATTTAAAGAGACAAACCCATTTGCTATTGAAATACTCATGCTTGTGACTATTCCAACTCTGCACTGAACTTTTGCCATGGGTTTTAAAGGCATTCATGCTAAGACATTATTAAGATAATGTCTTCAAGAGAATGTAATCTTTGAGAATTCCTCAACTTCAAATGAGAGGAGAAATCCCATGCAAATCGTGGATTATTAGAATTTAAAAAAAATGTGACTGAACCAGGCTGTTTAGAATTGTTAGTGTATAGAGGGTTCAATCCTGTGTCAAACCACTGCCTTAAATTCATGTTAGCAGAAGTAGTCCAATCCTCCCTGCAGTGCTATTCTCTTTCAGAAATCACAAGCATTTCTTCCACGGGTCAGAAACGTCCCTGTGATTATCTGGCCAGATGCACGAGTAAGAGTTTGAGAGCTCATTTTGGCTCAGGATACCAGGCACTGTCACAAACAATAAAGTTGCCTGTCTGAGCCCTACCAGCTCTTGCTTAAACCCTTCTGACTGGTCAAACAGCAGAACCTTTTAAATCACTTACAAAAAGGCAACATCATAAGGTCGTTACTTCAGTTATAAAAGCACCTGGATGACAGGGACAGTACATTTAGTTATTTTTTCCTCTCAACCCTTTACAATGTCTTCAGTTTAACTGAATCTGGAATTTAACAGAAACCTGTAGCACTAATTATTTGTATTGAAAGCCCTCACGGCCTACAATTTTGTCAGGGTTGCTTAAGATATTGGGAAGTTCAAGCAGGGCATGCAGAGGTGAATTAACAAGGAGCGATGCAAAGTTTTGAACAGGTAAAGTACAAGCTTGAACAGGACCACATTTCTAACTTGTTCCATTACTACTAAGTAACATCATAGGCAGTTCCTATCATGGAATAAAATTATTTTTTATATGCTACATTACACAAAAGATAAACTACTGAAATATTAAAATAGTTGTTTGGTATAAGGGACGAACATTTTATCAGAATCAGCTGAAAGAAAAATAATACATCAAATCAGAGTGAGAATTAATTTCTCATAGCACTAGAATATTGAAGTCCTGTTACCATTTTGTTTTTATCCTGTATGAACACAGCATGTCTATATTCTCTTAAGAGTCTCAATATTCCTTTTTCTTCTGTTTACTATTGTACAAATAATAACAATCTTGGCTTGTATCTTTGAATTACCCTTGTTCTTTCTGACTGATACTTGGTCATGTTGCTCAAATTGAAGAAGTATTTCCTTAAATACCTTGCATCATAGAATATAACCTGTAGAGAGAAATTGAATATTTAGCACCTATTCCTATATAACTTATACCTTTCTCTGTGTGCATTTTTAGAAGAGGAAAGACATTTATGAACAAAGGTCTAGTGTATTTTGGGGACTGTCACAGCACAGTCATTGCGCTTGCATAAAGGATTAAAATTTAATGATAAATGAGAGAGGTAGAAATTTGCGGTGGGGAAGAAGGAATTCTGTTTTATGTATTTATCCTGTCTCATGTCCTTTTCCGTAGGATTTGCTTGAGGTCCGAGTTTTCATATGTAAATAGATTTGTCTTGTCTCCAGTGCTTTATGTGGTTACACAATGGGACTTTTTTCCTCTATGCCACTTATCACTAGCCAGTCATTCAGAAAGTCCTTTCTGTTTCTGTTGCAAATGTAGCACTGTTCTCTGCTTTCAATGTCACTTCTTCTCACAGAGAATAAAAATCTTTTCTATGCTTTCAAATGCAGGTGTGTACAGACAGAATACGTCAATCAGTATTAGAGAAGCCAAGCATATCTCACTATTACTGCAGACATTAATTTGTAAGAGCGTCTGCTTAAAAGTGTGCCGACTATGGAAATTTACACTACAATTTCTTTTGCAAATTAGCAGGGAGTTTGTACAGATGCGTTTATTCTCCAGGAAGAGCGATCTCAATTCACCATGCCTGTTCTCTCATTCTCTGAATTAAATGCTTTCACTTGTAGGCAATGATCGTATTTTTGTTTCAACTTAACTGTGTGTGACCCAATGTGTAAGTCCTCACACGGAGCTTGTAGTAGATCTGAAGAGGTACAGGCTGCCTTATTTATTTATAAGTCTTAAATGCTTTACAGTCTGACAGCCAAGGATTCTGTCTGATGGATTTTCACGTTGCTGGCTTAGCAAGGCTGTTGCAGGGGGTAGCAGGGAATTGGAAGCATGCAACCTGGAGAATAAAAGTAGAGAACACAAACTTACTAAAAGATCAAGCCACCATGTTCACAATGGGTTCCTCAGATAAAATCTTGTATTTTCACAAAATTGTATTGCTTGAATAAATGGTCACAGTTGAAAAGCAGCTGGGCATCCAACAGCCACTGCAAGCAGTAAGAGCTGACAGGTCTCCTAATTTAGGAAAGGAGGCTTAGCTTTAGTGTCTCAGAGCCTGGATCTCACTCTGCCAGTGAGAACATCTGTCAAGAGTACCCATCCACCCTGAGGGCTGAAGGACCAGATGACTTCTGAGTTCACTTCTAGCCCCATCTGATTCTGTAAAAAAAAAAATAAATAAAATTCTTCCCATCAGCAGTGGCAGGGGCAGCTGTCAGCTCAGACAGGACAAAGAGCTGAGCCCTCGGGAGCAGCTGCTGGGAGTTTAGAGGAGCCAGCACTTTCCCATATAATGCCATGAAATGGCAGATGGCACCTTCCACCCCACCGTTACAGCGAGGAAGGATCTGCACGTGAGGGGTTCCTCTTCTGCCGTCCTCTAGCAGAACGTGTTGTAGAGGATTAAAAACACCTTGCTGAACTTTCTGTCAAAGCGCTCCTGCAGCTGAATTAGATTAGCATCACCAGGCTGGCGTTTTTTTAAATGAAAGCAGATGACTAACAGTGAGGGAAGGGAGACATGATCTGTACATGTTTCTGATGCTGTTTTATCAAGTACGTGACTTTTTTTTTTTTTTTTGACATTGATACAATCTGTCCCGTTGCACAATAGTCAAAACTATTGTGGGGATAAGGTGCCTTTCTCCCAGGTGGCCTTTTCTTTCAGCGCAGGGCCTTTATATGGTCAGAAGCTGCACAATCTCATACGTAGATAAGGCACAAAATGCATGGGCTGTAAGAATAGGATTGACCTTCCCTCTCTCCCCATCTACACACACACACGCATCATTTAGATAAATTGAACAATTCAATTGAGCAGGAAAGTTTTTAAGGAAAAATCCACTTAAAATGAAAGAAGGATAAAATAAAGTTGGAAAAGACGTGAGTTTTAATACAAACTAAGTCTTGTCATGTGGTTATGTAAAGAAACAAATAGCTACCATTGTGTTCATGGACAGCAAAGTTAATTTGCTTTTCCAAAGGAAAGGTTTTGAATAATCTGTCCACCCTTGCTGAAAAAATTCTTCACTAATCAGCACTGTCTTATTTTCATTTTGCTCTCTCCCAGGATGGAATGAGTAAGAGATGAATTGTGTTTTCCTTGCTGTGCAACCCACTTGCCATTTCCACACTATTAAGTAGGAGAAATGTCCTCAAAGGGAAACAGAGATTCCTGTTGTTTAAAAAATTGATAAGCAGTATGCTCAAAGTGATGCATTCACTTTTGCTCCCTGTCCTGCAAAGTCCAAGCCATTTTTTCTGGTGCTGGTATGTGGCACTTTATTATGCAGTGGATGCTCTCGATGGAGAATGTTTTCTTCCTAGTTATTATTGCACTTTTCTTAGCTTTTGATTTCTGGTGATCAAAAGAACGCTGTAGTCCTATTGAGAGAAAGAGATGCTATCTCTGCTGTAGCCAACCCATGATACATCAGTGGCTTTGAAGGTTAGAACCAAAGCTTTATACTGGAAGTGAAGTGAGACCAAAGAAGGGATCAAAGTTTAGGAGTGATGCATGTATGACAGCATCGGATGCGCTACAGCATGTGTGGCAGGGAATCACTATAAAGGTAACATCCACAGACGCTTACAGAGTGAATTAGCAGTTCTGAGAAGAGAGTGCAAGGTGAGTAGAAGCACTTCTGTGTTGTTGAGACTTTGTTTTCTTGTTTAAGTTTGTGCAGTGTTTGTGGATTCATTTACTGAAAAGATATCAATGGTTTGTAATGTTTTTTAAAAAAACAATTTTTATGCAAGACTTACCTGTGCTTTTTTACCTCAAAGCCTCAAACTGTCAAATAAGATACCTTAATTTTCCTTTGAGACAGCTGAAAGTAAGATCAGTTAATGTGCCAACTCCCTCCCCTCCAAGTTTTTTAACTAATTTCAGATTTATTCTGGTACACAGCAGCTGGAATAACTTAAAATTCACAATAAGGGATTCACAGTTTGCTGTATATACTCCTAAAAGTCTTCAGATATGTATGTTATAGAACTGTATGCCAGCAAGGGCCAGAATTAAAGCTTCCCATAACATAATGAAGACTTTAAACGTGTCACCTTCTATATTCACACTCTCTGGGTCCTGGCACGTGTTTCAACATCTGACATTCATGGTGTTGACCAACTCCCAACAACCTGCAGCTGAGAGGACTTAATACTTTTCATCTTTTTAAGCAGACATGAACAAATTAATCCTCCCCCAAATCCTGTAATGGTGGAGGTACAACCATTTTATAGAGCCACATATATGACTTGCTCAAGGTCACAGCACTAGTCAGTCAGCCTTATAGCCAGGATTAGGATTCAGGTCTTAATTCAGGTCCCCACTCCTCTGCTCAAGTAGCTATGGCAGGCAATTCTGTGCAGCTTATGGACAACAGTTCTTTTGCCTAAAAATGTACTCAGAATTATGGTTAGAGAGTATAAGAAATTATGGGGGTCATCTGGATTTATTTCTGCAGCAGCCAGCACATGTACAAACTGTATGAGTTCACACTCTTACGCTACTATGTAAAGGAATTTAAACCACATTTTTACCCAGGAAAAAACCACCCCACAGTACCTATTATCCTAATGAATAGCAATTAAAACATCATTGCCAGTATTTTCTAGATGCTTTGCAGACCTGCCGTTTATCTAGACAAGGCTCAAAAGAGCTTTATAAATTTAGGGAAAAGATTTTACAAAGCTCCTCATGCTCAGATCTTCTTTCTAGCCACCTCAGTAATATAGTAAGCATTATTGGAAAGACTAAGAAGGTCAGAACAGCATTATAAGAGGCAGGAGAGAAAACAGGGAGTCCTGTTATGTGCAGCTTCCTGCAAATTCTAACTGCAGTAAACTGGGTTTCAAATCAATTCAGCAACAAAATTCCTATTGAATTTTAGCAGTGGAGGAATGCATTCACTATGTCTTTTGCCACAAGAATTTTCTCTGATCTCAGCGAGGCTACTCAGAATAATCCCAGTTTGCAGGACTGTTTACGTCTTGAAGAGATGCCATGCTAAAATAATTTGCATTTTATAGCTTTCATGGTGCATATATTGATGAATTGGCCTTGATATCAAGTCACCAAAACAAGTATTTTGTGACCTGTTTTTCACTAACTTCACGCTAACATTTCTCCAAACTGAAAATGAATGTTAATTTTCAAAGCTTGAATTTGTGACTTTACAAAACAAAAATTAATCAAAGAATATGTCTTTCTAGTGCTTTTAGTTCCTTCCAGTTTTGGAAACAATAGTGCTTTGCTTTTCAACTCCAGATGGCACTGTGGTGCTTAACACGACCCAGCTGGAGGAGAGCTGATGGATTGCAAAAGCATGCAAGCTCCTGAAAAACAATGGCTTTCTTGTTTTATGAGAAATCAGCTGCTAATAGTTTTCCAGTGCAGATGTCCTATTTTACTTTCAGTTCGGTGAAGACTGGGCTAACAAATGGTAGTTTATATGCCTGAGATATGACTTGTCGTGGAAGAAAGGACTCGCTTGTCTGTACTTGCACGAGGTCACAAGGGTAGTAGCCCTTGCCTCCACCAGCAAAACCTAATGCAACACACACTATTGCAGAATGAAGGGAAAAGCTCTGCTGTTGCACAGCTCTTCCTATGCACAGTGACTAATTCTATCTCTGTACAACTGGTAATTCTGCTTATAAAAATGTATTTTCAAGGATGAAGTGCAAACCACTTAAGTAATGAGGTTATCAGTAACTTTTCTAGGGAAACCCACAGACTTTACTGCTTGGAAGACATCCTTTGCCATTTCATGTTATCACTTCGACTATTAGAAAAATGTGTACAATAAATAATATTCTTCCTTCATATTCATCCTTTGAAAACTTAGGAGTGGGACGTTCATATATTTGCTTAATCATACACTCATACTCATCTATACTGCATCTTTTCTTACATGCTAATGTTTTTTTGAGATTCTACCCCTAGTTTTTATAGTCTTCTCAACTCCTATTTTTGTAGAAGTCTGCCTGACACCTACATTCTCTTTTAACCCTTCCTAGCTTATACTCTAATTCTCCAATTTTGTACAGAATAATTTCTAAATACTTGTTACCTGACCTATGGACCCAGTTAAAGTTCCCAGCTCCCACTACGCAATCACTAAACCATTGCTCAACCCAAGTCTGAATAACATCAGTGGTTCTTCTGTGCGTTTCATCCAACAGAATTCTGGAATTTGCTCCATATGCCATGATATCCCTTTTGATTCCAAGCAAAACTCGAAGAGTTTATGTGGCTTCATTTGCAGGCTGTTATATTTTTAACCCAAGTAAATCCTTTCCCATAAGTTAATGAAGGAACTGAAGATATACAGAAAGGGCAGGCTATTTGTCATACATCTTCCAGCACAGATGACTGTTTCATTACAAATAGTTTATGAAGGAAGAGTTGCTCAAAAGACAAAAAGGAATATAAGTGAGAGAGAGATGACTGTTTTAAACAGTCAGGACCTTAAAATAGTCTCAGTTCTCTCTGAAGCACCACATGGAACCCTTTTCCAAAGGCATAAAAAACGCACATACACCTGCCCCCCCCCCCAGCCCCTGGCCTTGGGCATCCTTAAGCTCCCCCTACATTTACACAATATTGGTGTATTTGTCATATTAGTTCTGGTAAATGAGTAGCCATAAAACCACACAAGGCAGAATGTCCTACATTACTAGACAATAACAATGCTTCTGAAGACTGAAAACCTGTACAACACCTGTTTTCATTCCACAGCTCTGTAGCTCTTGATTTTCTTCTCCATCCTCAAAGTTGCATAAGGACAGTGGTGGCTCCTCGTAGCATTACAGAGTGCATAACTGATATGTTATTGGCATATATGACACAATAGATAAACATTTCTTCTTTTAGAATGTGTTCATGTCCATTCTAGGTCTTCTGAATAAAACTCACACAATGTCCTGAGATCAATTATTTTAAATTCAAAATAAACTTTAAGAAAACTGTCCCAAAGCAAAATTTATATATGTTATATTCATGGTTTTCCTGCTGACAAGGTAATATTTACATTACATGTAATGCAAAATCTTCCCCTTGCGATAGTCACATTTAAAGGTACTCCACTCAGCCTTTAGACTGAAACCAGTGACAGTGGTGACAGGAAGAAAATGAAAGCAGGCCAGACCAGCATCCCTGAAGCTTTTCTAAAAGATCTACTGCTCTTTCCCTGTGCACCTTCTCAACCTGCATTCTCTGTTGCAATGCCGTGTGCTGGTCTTGTAGGAGGAAGATGAGCACTACTCAAAGAACCTTTGGCAACATACTGTTTTTAAAAAAGCTTTTGGGGGCGGATTATCTCCCCAAATCTAATTATGTAAAGCAACGCATGTTCTATGTACTGTGTTGCCAAGGCTGCTGCTCAGCCTGTGAGCAACTGCACACCTGCACTCAATTGTCTGGCCACTGATTCACACCAGTAGCAAGGTGGATCCCTCATATACTATGTGCTTGCTGGAGCAGTTGCAGTGTTAAAGAGTCTCATGTACTTAAAGAGGTTGCAATTTGTTTTTTTTCACCTTTGCTACATGCTCGTGTAAAGTGTAACACAAATGGCACATGAGTGGTGTCAGCCAGAATCAGCAACCATTTGTTTTTCTGACCCAAGTAACTTAACCGTGGCATGGGCAGTTAGTTGCATCAGACAAACATGTCTGATGTCTTCTGTGGTCATAAGCTAGACTTATTCTAAGCCTGTTTGGAATTGAAGATGTTGCAAAATGTTATTTGATGCATTTTGCAAAACATGGATAGGAGATGGCATCTGATGAAAATGAAAAATGGCAGTAGTACCTATAGATAGTAGAGCCTTCCAGAACTGAAGCAGGAGAATTAAACGTTGGATGGAATGTAAAGGAAACTGGTCTGCACAAAAGAAGTAGGTTCGTGTCCCAATTACTGTCTACAGAAACCAATTCTGCAAGTTTCTTTGTGGGCCATCTAGCCCTCTCTTTGCCTGCTGGGGAAAAAGGTACAGAACTTCTATAAATGTTTCATCACTAATTTAGGCCTAAACATCTGGTTGTGGGTTGTTTGTTTGGTTTTTTTTTAACAAGTACTACTGTATTGCTGAGCAGCCTCATACTTCACTTTTTGCTTCCACTAAACCTGCTGCCAGATGAGGGCTGGGTGTGGGGGATGTGGCTTAACATTAAATGCAGAAGAAGCGGTATCCCAAACAACTGTGTATGCTGGGGATCAGAGTCCTCCCACTCTCTTTTCAGCTTTCAGAATAAAGCAGTAGGATTTATGAGATCACATAAAATTTCAAGCTAGTTAGAACTATAGTTCCTAGAGATTACTCTAGAACTAGATATTTTATTGTTTTGGATTATTACATAAACATTCCAGAGCATTTTCCCACTGTAGTTTTACTCTGCAATACTTACCTTTTCTCTAATAAACTGTTTGCACATGTTCACTTCTCTCTTTGAAAATCTGTTTTTGCAGAAATATCAATTCTGGCTTTTACATTTTTTTTTAATATCTTCCTCTTAAGGGAACAATTCATCCTCCTCTTCCTGCCAAAACGCAGTGATTGGTAGCACTGCTGAATTTTTTCAGTGTACCTTTTTTGTTACAGCCATAGCTATGCAGCCAGATTTATAAAGCTTATTAGGATAGTGACACATTCATATTTTTTAATGGGAAAATAAACAAGCTAAGGCTGAAGTTTTATGGCTCACCACATTAAATAGCCAAACTTCTGAAGCTTCTCATTTTAACTCTTCCTAGAGCTGTCTATGCTCACCACTAATGCAAGTTTTTGTTATCTATCACCTTCTTTATCACTATGAAAATAGTGTCTTTGGAGCCTGCTGGCAGAGATCATTCTCAGAAAATGATCGTCATGTTGTTGGTATTTCTTCAGATCTGGGCTGACGTTTCAAACATCCCATCCCATTTTCTGGAACGAGCACACCACACCATTTTCCAAAATTAATCCAAAGACGATGGCCAACCAAGGGAGCAGTCGGTTCAAGTTCAATGTAACTGCAAAAGAAAACAGAACAAAATTATCACTTACCATTTAAGAAGATCATAGAAACCACGTGAGAATTCATATTAGTTTGTATGTATAAGAAATCACACAAATCTGTTCAAAGTCTGCATTCCAAAGCCATGCATAAAATTACCATGAAATTTTCATTTTCCAGAGACACAAAGAATTCTATTTTATGTTTCAATGATCCATGATGAGTTATCTAAAATTCTAACTGATGGATCTGATAGATATAATACAGCATATACAGAGATGATGGTGAGATAAGAGGTGCTTTTTCTTTTTTTAATGAAGTGCTTTGTTTCATTCACTTTCTATTGAAGTCTAAATAACAGTTTCAAGCTAGAGCTATTTCATATCTGCGATTAAAAAATGTAACAACAACAATAATAGTGACTTCTATAACAGCTGCATTCTCTCACACACACCCTGTACAAATAAAGTAGTAATAAAAAAAGCAAAAACATACCTCTAATTGCCTGAGAGTTTGATATCAAGACAAACACTTTTATAAACGCAAGGCACACAGGTGTGTAGTCATGTTCCCAAATAACAGCTGGAATTAGCAAAAGCTTTCCATAGCTGGACAACAGCAGTGCTTTGAGAAGTAAAATGAAGTCAGACTTTGTTTTCAGCATTTTAGGTCTCATCCACCATAAGGTAATAAAAATGCCAACCAAAAATGAAGTTTGTTCTAAGAGGAAATAAGAGGAGTTGGAAAGAGAGAATGAAGCGCCAAAATCAAGTCCTTTTTTGGATGAATTTCAGTGAAATGACATGTCCCAAATGCAACTGAGTCACTGCTATTTAAAAGACAGACACAAATATGAACATGTCCTCTATCTCCTGTGTTCATTTTAATAGGCAAATATTACTATTACTTACTTAAACTAATTCAGTATCATGACATTCAGAATAATTCTATTACAGAATTCTATCTGTAGGATTGTCATACTTGTAATTTCTGACACAATACAGCACAGGAAGTTTAGCATAAGAACCTCTTTACCTTTCCTTTTTTAACAAAAGGAGAGGTTTTTTTCAGCTGTCTGTTAGCCTGTAAAACAAAATCAATACTTGTCTTCTTTGAAAAGGTCATCAGCAAGGAACTCTTTCCATCCAGCATGAGAAAGAACACTACGGTGAAAACATCATTGAGATATTAGACTTTTTTTGACACCTTGTTCCTGTGTAACACTGGAATTAATGCACATGTCAAAGCAACTCTCACGACAACTGTAATAGATGAATTACTACTGAAGAATGAGTTCCAATATTTTTACTGACACGTTATGAAAACCTACTTCAACCAACATTAGACAACAAATGACTTACTTAAGTTAAACTCTGAATGTCTAAGGGAAATGCTAGTTTTAGTCTGCGGGCTTGATTTAAACACTATCAACAGAAAATGTATGAGAATAAAAGTATTATCCAAAATAAAACAAAACCCCTCCTTTGCCTTCAAATGTATTCACTCGTTACCAGTAATGACACTGCTCTGTATTTTTGTGTATTCATTAAAAAAATACAAACCAACAGATACAGCTTTTCCCAATTATTGTTTACTTCTGTAAGGATCATCCTTAATGTTGTATCGCCTTAATGAATAATAAACCTTGAAATCAACATAAAATATGGAATAAGGCTGAGCTCCACATTGGTCTTCAAACTATGTAAATGGATTCAGACAAAGATTTCTGAATACTGCCACTTTTCAATATTTTGATATCTAATGCTGATCATATCGGTCTGAACTGTACTCAGGATCAAAATATGCATTTGCATTAAATGAAGGCAAACTAGAGAGTATGTGTATAATCGTTTAACCATACTGAGTTGGACATGACATCCATTCTGTATTAATTTTTGGAATATGGGGTTGCTGAAAGACTCATAAAGTTATTCAATGCTTAAAGAGTAGATAGTGACATGAACTAATCATCTATCTTACCTAAAGAAGCTATACCAAACATTCTATAAAAATCCCATTCCTTGGCATATCTGATTAAGTCATCAGGATCTATATTTTGGCTTGAATCCTGTAGTTGCAACCACCTGAGATAAGCTTCACAGAGCAAACAAAATATGCAGAGCTTCCCATGAATCTGGTAAATGAAAGAATAATAAAAGCATTAGTATTAAATCAGCATAAATTAAAGCATTAGTATGAAATTGGTATTTAAAATACATTTCAACATCTCTACACAAATGACCTCTGTAGGTTTATTATTTTTGTTTAGAAATATAAGCAAATTGCTTCTGTTCAGCCACTAGATTAGCACATCATGCTTTTAACGTCAATCAACATGATAGGCAAATTAGAGGGTATAGAAAACTGCATGAACAGTTCCATACAGAAGAAGGTATATAAATGTGGTTTCTAAAGCCTGCTCTATACTTTTTTAAAACTGGGAATGCTGTTTCAGTTAGGAATATAAAAACAAAATTGTGCCGTAGCTAGTAGAATTATACTATCAAAAATTTCAGTTTAAGGGCAACTACTCCATTCAATGAACTAGTTTAAATAGCCTTGTTTCTCTTTTTCCCTGGGACAATCTCCATTAGAAGAAACTGGTAGTGTAGTTATACCAAAAATAGTTCAGATGAGGGTAAGGTACCAAAAATAAATGGAGCAATACAGCCAAACAAAACTTAAAAACTGCAAAAATGAGGTCGTGAGGGCCCATAGTTAGCATATTTCCACATTAAACAGCCTATAAGCCAGTGTGTATGTGGGGTGAATTCTGATTTTATACAGATTTAAATGAACCAGTGCAATTTCTGTGTGTGGATTCTACTTTTGCCATTAGTAACTAGTTATGCCAACTGCACGTACATGCACAGGCTAAGCCAGTTTAAAATTCAACTCAATTTATTTGAATAGATGAAATTTCCACAGATGGAATAGTTCTTCCTGAAGCTTCATGGAAAACATCATTACCAGTCTCCAGAAGCATGGAATTAATTAAAAATCCTTTAGTCAGATTTATGCTTGAAAGATGAGGCGAGTATGTTTATCTACGCTGCTGAACACTGGACTGGCTAAGAAGTATCAACATGAACACAGCATATGCTTATGCTTGCCTAGTTTGCTCTAGATTAGCTTCCCTCTCCTGGGAAATCAATCCATAAAGTAAAAAGATGGAATTCTGTCAGAAAAGATACAACTCTACACTCCAGCCTGGCCAGCACAACTAAATTGACCACGTTACTCTGCATCAACAACGCTTCATGTGAAAGCCATTATCTTTTGCTATAGTTTTGAGCGCATGGTTAATTACTCAGGAAGAAACTCATGAGAAATTAGTACAGTTTTAATTGGCATAGCGTTGTCAATATGGTATGTTATACTACCACAGCTCATTTCAGAAAGAATTGTTTCCAACAAAAACTTAATTTGGAAATTAATTTGAAATTAGATCTTTCTCTTCCAATGTAGTTTAGCACATCATCCTTTTAACATCAATTAACATGACAGGCAAATTAGAAGGTGTAGAAAACTGCATGAACAGTTCCACACAGATCCTTCTCTCCTCTTTAACGTGTTAGATGACTGCTGTATTTGCTGATATTGTGGCATCACTACTGTGGAGACAGTAACTTTCTTAGTAACAGCTGTAGTTTTAGATTTCATGTGTTCTGTTCATGATATAACTGGTTCAGCTTGCTGGAACCTGTGGAAGAGCAGGAGAAGAACAGTCTCCAAAATTTTACAACTGTTACAATCAACTTGCCAAATCTAAACATATCTTTAACCAAAAAAAGTCACAGGGTGGAGGCATAGCAACTTACATTTATCTTTGTATTGAAAAGAATGTGCCTGTATGCTTGTGCTTTACATAAAATAGCATTAATCAAGATGATAACAGGATCATACTCAATGTATTTGTCCACAGGTTTCTGGCAGGATTTCTGAAAGTCACAAAATAACAAAAATTAGGGGAAAAAAAAGCAAGAGTTTATTAAATGTTCCTCTAATCTTAGCACAACTGCATAAATCCAAACCAGCTATTAAATTCTTACTAGTCTTTCCTTAATGTAATCTTCATTTTCAATAGGTTTTCAATCCATCCAGAAAAACTGCTTCCCCTCCCTTGACACTACAGTTGACACACAGACTTCCCTTGTAAAGCATAAAGATACATTATTGATTTTTACAGGCTTCAGATTAACACAGATAATAAACTATGCAAGGATGTAGTTATCATTTTGTGCACTGCAGATGCAAAAAAGCAAACTACCTTTGCAAGACTCAAGAAATGCACCAGTATCTTGTTAAAGGTTAACTGATCATGGCTCATCTACTGGGTATTTTAGGGTTTTTCTGGTATTTTTTGGAAAGAAAATTAATTTCTTCTATCATTTCCTTCTTTTCAGAGATGCTTTATCCTCATATTCTACCTTTTTCTTCCTTTCAAGAAGACAGTAAATGTTTTTTGCTCTTGCATTGTTCTTCTGTACTGGTAAACTGTCCAGGTGTTTGAACTGATTTTCCATTATTGACCAAACACCAATATATACAGGATACTGGTAATGTAGTTTTCACGCACAGATATAGCCAGAGTCAGAAGTTACTACTAAACAGTGGTAAGACACTAGACCATCACTTCTCCAATACATCTACTGGTTCCTGCTGTGCCTACTAGAGAGGTTATTTCACCCTGACCACTGGGAACTGCGTTGTCATCAACCCCCTTCAGATTTATTGACTTACCTGCATGGGTGACCACTCCTTGACTGGAGAAATGAGAAGGGCTAAAAAAAGGCTATTATACTAGCTGTGAACAGGATGGTTAAATAACAGTCTTACAAAAGGCTCACCTATCAGACCTGAGGGGGAAATAACTTCTAGCAGAGAGCTGAGGAGCAGCAGCAGTTGATGACAGCAACCACTTCAGCTCAAACAAACGCACTTATAGGAGGGTGCTTGCTTGCAGGTCAGCTTTCTCCTGCTGCCGATCCTCCAGTTCAGCTACTTGTTTCCTCCAACCTGTCCTCAGCTAATCCTGCTCCCCTGGGCCTTCACATTAGCTGCCATGCTCAGAGCAGAACAGTCATAGAAACAATCTCTATTTCCATTTTAATGAGTGCATGGCTGTGCACTGCCAGAAGAGAAATCTATGCACACAGCTTTCTGAAATGCTGCAATAGTCAAAAATGCAGAATTAGACACCACACACCTACAGACAAACTCCCAGGAAAGAACAAAAATTTTTTTTCAATTTTATAGGGATTCCTTGTGTCCAAAGTTAAAAGGCCTTGTTATTTACCAGAATTATTATTGGAGAATTTGAGAATGCAAAATTTAACTAGCAAATTGTCTCAAAAGTCCAACATCCGTATCAAGAAAAACATCCAAACAAATGCATAAATTGAATAGAGTGTCTATGGACTGTCACTGGCACTAATCAGTGTTTCTTGGTCCAACTCAAGAAAAAGCCCAACAAACTCATTTGGATTAGAAAAGAAAATACTGTGTATGACAGTACACAAGCTAGAGGTAATGAATGCAAAAATTGACTCAATTAACCAACAGTTTGATAGGTCTAAAATTAAAGTAAGCAAGATGGAAGAAAGGACATAATTAAAAGAAGACCACAGCTACAGGATTTAATAGCGTGAAAAAGAAATTGCAACTATAATTAAAGGCAGTGTCTTGCTTCATTTCTTTCTACAGTGAAATCATGAACAGATATTCTTATAGGTGGTAATTTACATATGTCAAATCTCTGGGTTGATGTAGCACAGGAAAACTTTTTTGTTTTTAATAGGCTTATTCACACAAGCACTGGACAAGCACATACAAAAGATTACTCTTGAAAACAATGGGTGTCATAAAGGTTTGATGAAGGATATCCTACATACCCCAGGATTTATTATGCTCTCAAATTTCCCTACAACAGAACATTTTTTGACCAGGGTCAAAAATCTTTCTAAGAAGAGTAAAGAATGATCTTTTCAAATGGAGGGTCCCAACCAAACACCGATCAAAAAACTTGCAGTTAAGAGGTACTGAAAAATTTTCACTGACAGCTGACATGAATTTTAGACAATTAAAATATATCAGACCAACCCTCCAGGCAAAACCAATGATACAGAAATTCTACTGCAGGAATGTAAGGAGACTGCTACCAATGAATACACATATAGTGGTGTTATCCATAAGAATGGGTCTTCTGCTCCACAGCTTCTGGCAGCTACAACCAAATCTTCTGCAGATGTTTTTACATACGCACACCCCCACACCCCTGCCTGTCTTCTGGAGCTAGACAAGAGCCCTATTCTTAATATATTTTATTTCTATTTGAGTCTCAACCGTGTGAAGGAAAAGTCTTCTGTGCTTACCCAGCCAGTGACCTAGCCAGCGTGAGTTAACTCAGTGACTTGTGACACCGGCAAACCACCTTACTGCAAAAGACTTGCATGTGCACTGCCTATATAGACTAACTGGACAAAATGAAGATGACACTTGCTATACCATGAGAACATTACAGAATTAATAGACCCTCTAAGATGAAATTTTCTCCGTATCTGGCTTTTTTGTTATTTTTTCCAGCTGTACTGCTAAAACATCTGACACTAGCCTTAAATGCCTAGGAAGGAAACCTGTGACTAGAGCCTGACTTCAGCAAAATCAATGCAAACAACGGTTAATGCAGTTTAATCACACATAGGGTTAACTAGATGGCTTTATCTAGTTGAAGTGATATAACTGTACGGACATCAATAATCACTAACACTTTCAGAGAAGATCAGTATGAGCAGCTCAGCTATTACAGAGAACTGCTTACACGCTTCCTTTTAAGATTTTAGTCAGGCAGTTTAGAGTGAGCTACAAAACTGGTGCTCAGGTCTCATTACCAACTGCAGTTCTGCACAGCAGTAGTCAATGGCCTGTTCAGTATGACTGAAGGCGGCACATCTTTAACAAAACCAAGCTTTTTCAATCTTCTTTGGGCTTTCTCGAAGAAATGCCTCAGTTACCATAACCAGTTCTAAAATGACAGAAAGAAGTAACTGGATTTCTCTCTGTTTTTAACTAGCTTTTAATTTCTTCCTTAAATATGTAATTGACATCAGAAACAGGAAATAACTGGCATCTTTCCATGAAAAAACAGACATTACTTTGATTAAAAGGTACTTTCAGATTATGTTGCAGAAGAGAAAGGTCAAGCTTGACACCATAAATTCTATTTACATATCTTCTTCCAAATTGGTAAATTTAAGGAAAATTATGAATGTTTGATACTGACACACAGAATTCCAATAGATACTGTGCTCCCCTAAAAAAGGGTGTTCAATCTATTTCAATATTCTAATGAATTTAAATGGTGTTAGTTTAGGAATTGTTTGACTAATCAAATACTTAGGAACATTTGACTATGCTTGTCTGTTGTTTCAAAAAAAAACCCCCAAAAACTTCCACTTTCATAACTTTGAAATTTGCTTAGTTATTTAAAAAAAATATATTTTCAAAAAATGAGCAAAGGCAGCTCTAAGAAAAAAAAGAAATCTTCAAAAGCTAGTACAACCATGTTCTTTGTAGTGTAGTGTATCAGATTCTTTCTGATCAAAGCAATCCAAAACCGTTAAGGAAAGTAACATCTGTTTTAACATCTTGGTTGTGTTAAATAAGACAAAAGAAATACTGAAATGTTAATTCAGACTGCATGTTTATCAGCCTTTTATAAACACTACCCAAAAGACATACATCTTCTTTGTTCATGCAGTTCACAAACATATGCCAAATAAAATACAGTGTATAAATATTTGAGGAAATACCTACTGTCACTGAAGGGCAAAGTTCCTAAAGTATATGAACATGACTTTTTTAGAGTGCTCTCTCCAACATTAAAACATAACTGAATTTTTAAGTAAAAGTATTTTGGGATGTGGGTGGTAGAAGGGGGAAATGTTCTTGAAGAGGAAGCCATAGGACACAGCAGAAAATGAAAATACAAAGTGAATTACCAAGCTTCATCCTGAACTAAAAATACCATGAAAACCACATCAGGAATATGTTTGCAAATCTCTGGTCATTAGAAACACCACTAAAACAGCCTCATTTTAGTATTCCTTTCCCCAGGGTTTGGAGTTTAGCAAAATTAAGCTACAGTCTTTTGCTGGACTACATGTACAGCAAATTTTAACAACATTTACATAGCTTCAACATGCACATAGGTCCACTTACATAGGTTCATAGGGCAAACTAACACAGACCCATCATTTTCCGAGAATGCCCTTAATCCCAGTTGCACCCTTAAGCAATAAAACGTAATTAGCTGTGCTGCTTTCAGGAACGGGTTCTTTATTAGGGATGTGGCTAAGTGTCATAATAAGCTGAAAAACAAAACAGCCCAGTTTCAGATGCATTCCATTTCAGAAAACTGAAATTTAAAATATTGTTTTATAATTTTTCCTGTATGATACATTTCCAGTAGTGAGTTGGTCTGCAGATCTGAGTTATGTAAATAAGAACAATAACATACTTTGTTTTCCAGGATGATCTTTGTACTCTTGACAGATTCTTTACCTTGCCACATAAATGCTTCACATTCAAAGCATTTACACTCTCTCTGCCTTGCTGCAATAAAAGAGCTTTTCAATTATTTTTTAATTGCAGAAAAGATAAATGAAGTGTGCACTGCTCAGGCAATTTGGCTTCCTTATTACAAAACACAAGGGGGATCCTGACTGAGCTCTACATATTGTAATGAATAATTTCTTTCCCTTTGTTAGGGTTTGGAATGATTAACATCTTTAAAACTTTATTTTTAAACACATAACCATATATGAAATTTAAAACCAAATAAAAAAAAACCTACATGTTTTTCGTTCTATTTTTTAATAAGTCAAGTTTGCTAATTTTCTTTTATATTCATTGCAGTTTGACTGCAGAATTTATTCCAGGTTAGCCAAATGTGGTTTTTTTTCCCCTATAGCATTAATGCTATAGTGGCAATGCTATCTGAACGGTATTTTTTGTTACTGTTGTCAATGGTTGGTTCGTAATATATTCAGTGAAGATCTGCTGTATTATTTACAGATCATTTACGTTTTAAGGATCTCAAAATAATTAACAAAAATCACTATAAAGAACCACCTAGGCTTACTTTCACCATTGCTTCTGGTTCGGAATTGGGAAAACATCAGTATGTTCACAGCATAGGACTAGAACCAGCCCCATGAGTTGCAAAGTGACCACCAGAAGTCACCTTCATTGGAGGCAATCCTAACATGCCTGCACACCCCCCCACACCTCCCGCCACCCCCCCAGTTATCATGCTGAAGAAAAAGCACACTGAACAGGTCTCCCTGAGGAGGTGAGTTTCCTCAGAGTTTTATTATCCATTTTGAGTAGCTTTAAGTTCTTTTTAAGGAGCAATAGTCCACCTGTCTCTCATAAAGGCACTTCCACAGCAGAATATACGCAGGATGAGAAAAAGGTTCATTCACTAAATGCAAATCTCAAGCAAGAAGGAATGCGCAATACCAGAGGTCTGGGCTAGGCTTCTGCTGAAAGTGGCCTTCATTAAACAAAGCAGATGAAAAAAAAGTTACAGAACTTGAAGAATTTGTGGCAGTTAGCCACCTTGCAGAGCTCTTAACAAAAGACATGACCTTTCCATCCCGAGTTTTATGGTACTGTGTGGACTTCTACGTTTGACAGAAGAAGCTATCTTTAGGTTCTGCAGTATCCTTTGCAAATTTATTTCTAGAGTGGATAGTAACGCTTGTGAGGTCTTTAATGTTTGCCCACATTAAAATTACAATATGGAGCTCAAAGACACTTTTAATTATCTTAAGAGCAGTAACAAATGCTGCAGGAACTAAACTGAAGCAGCACCATGAATATTAGGCTGAATTTCCAAAACTGTACTCTAATATTGTGGGCTGGAAACAGATGTTCCCTAATGGAACCTTTTAGTATTTGCCTCTGGAAAAAATCCATTCTTCTCTTCAACAGATTAATAAGAGAATACAGACACATGGTATTTTGCTTAGGCATTCAAATTTAAATCTTCAACCTGAAAATCATGCCCAGATCAGGTTAAACACATCCTAAAAATAAATGTACAAATAGACAGACTGTTGGGAGAACTTAGATTCTTCAACCTCAAGATGATGTTCTGAAAGGTGTTGAATGACAGTAACATCCCAAGAATGGCAAAGACCTTTTAGATGCAGATTTATTAATTTATCAAGGATAAGTTTAAACTAGGATTAGGGCAGGTCTGTAGGTCCGTATAAAACAGTGACGATCTTGGCAATGTTCTGCTTGTTCCTAATTTTCTGGGGCCCTTTATATTACACATCACGTGGAACAAATGTTGGGTTGTTGGGGGGGGTTTTCCTTAATGTGTCAGTATTTTCATGTACTACTTGAAAATGGCAATGAAACACAATTATCCCAAAGCTTTTTAACAAAAGAATTATCTAGACAATGTCCATTGGCCTCACTTCAAGTATCACTATACAATCTTTCTATGTACTTTTCACTTTTTCTCTCTTAAGCTACAATGGAGTAGCAGTACTCAATGCTCTAATTCCACAAAGATAGATTAAAACTGTTCTCAGGCTGGGTGATCACACCTTCTAATCTCACCTCAGACTTCCAATTTTTCTTAAATAACTTCAGCTTTTCCTAAGTTTTTAGAGGCCTACACTGTTAAGTTTTATAAATACCTGGTATAAATGATGTTTCACACTGGTAAGTGGGACCTTTGTGTTTTCTGAAGTGGAGAAGACTTTAAAGCTATCATTATTTTCAGGTCAAGATGATTCATAACACTGACTAACTCATTGTAACACTGCTCGTGAAAGTTTGTGAAGGGTATCAAAGGACATTCTGTACTTAACCGTTTTTTTGTTGCCAGTAGCACGATGCTGACCAACTTTTCAGGTCTCTGGCAGGAACACAGCATTGCCTGCATGGAGTAGAATGCCTGCACAGGTTTAGTGCAGTCACAAAACTATCCTTGCAAATGAAAAGGAAAAAGTAAACCAAGAATTGCCCTATTAGAAACCATGAGGTCTTGGTAGCTGGAGACAACAGCAGTGCTTTCCTGCAATATGCAGATAAAGCTGAATTCAGATAGTTCAATTGAAGAAATCTTTTGATTTGGCAATCTTCTAACATTCTCATCTCCACTTTATAAACCATGAGCTAACATGTTTTTTACTGATGTGCTTCGTATTGCCTGTTCCTCCTGTGGACCACTCCTACTCTCAGCACTTCCTGGGTGGCCAGAAATGGAGAGAAAGGCTTAGAGATGATATGACATGCACCACATAAGAGCAACTAGGACTAAGACTGAAACTGAACCCTGGTAACCCACAATACAGACAGAGGAAACAGCCTGGTAGGAGTAAGTGAAAAATGGTACCGATCTGGACCTGCATGAAGAAAGGTGGACAGAATTCCAATTTGCTAGGAACATGTGATTCTTTGCTCTTTCTTTTACTCTGTTCTTTACTGTTTTGGTAAGAGTTTGGCGTTTGTGATGAACACAGCAACTGGGACTTCAGTCTTTGATTCTACGTGGGATGGCACAGCTCTGGAAGACCAGGATCTATGGTCCTCAAATGGTTAAATGCTAAGAGGACTGAGTGCCATCTACTGGCTCCCAGTTTGCCTTAGAGATTATCATAGCCAAATTAATAACCATAATTGATGACCTGGGTTTACAACATGCGCTAAATCTTATGTGATATGGCTGCAGGCATAAACTTTATACTTGTCCTTTTGAATCCAACTTGTCCTTGATTTCAAAGAAGAGTTCAAAGCTCCACATGAAAGAGCTCCAGGGAAAACCATTTACATTTTTATGATGTATCAATGATGAATTTTGACTACACTATTTGACTACCAATGATTTGATGTAGTCCATATCCACTACTAAACATGACACATTATACTAACACAATATGCAACTAAAAATCAATTTCTCCTTGCAGTGTGCATGTCTAAAGCCAGCAGAAATCAATCTCTATTACTTTGTCTTTTACCTAAGAAAACTGCTGATCTCTCCAATTTCTGGAATGTCTGCAGAGATTTTTGTGTACACTTTCAGCTGGTTTATGCTCTACAGCAACAAGCCATTTTAACTGACTGCTGGGCTGGGAACAGAGAAGGATGTGAATCAGCTTTTTCTACTATGATCAGTAATTTGTACGTATCTTGTTTTCACAGCCTCTTGTTGATAACAGAAGCTGAGATCTAACATGTACATCTTTCAGCCTGAGCTAACTGCCATTTCCCCAGATACAAACTGGCCACAGACCACTACGATCTGGTTGCCTATGATCTCTATTTTTGATCTAAGGAATGCTTGAATGACTCAAAGTTATAAACCCATAAAGGAATTCATCACAGGTTTCATACAGAGCTTTCTGGTCACCTGTTATGTTTATAGCTTCCTGGTTAGTAAATCAACCCACCTTCTATCAGCATTCTGAAAATGCCAAGGGCTACAAAACTAGGGGAAACAACCACAGAGGAAGTCTGAATGATACACAACTAATTCCCTACAAAATATTCAACAATTGCTTCAAGCACAAGGTTTCCCAAATTTATAAGAAGCATACAGGATATTGTGAATCAATCACATATAAAATCAAAGGCTTAGTCAAGATGTATTTGCAGATCCCTCCATTCCAAAGTTTTTTTTCCCCACCCTGAAATACAGGGTGCCAAGTGATCCATTTTTTGACACGCTATGAAAAAAAAAAAGTCAAAACTAGGTGACAAGGCTACATAAAGTGTATCAAAAACTGAAAACAGTGCTTTAGAAATAGTTGAAAACAGTGCTTTAAATGTTTTTTGCTGCAGCTGCAAAATCTCCAAGAAAACGCAGGAGACACTATTAGAGAATAAAGTTATTTTAACATTATGAAAACACCATGAAAAAGAATGAACTCTGTGAGAGGCAGAGTGGGAGGGGAGAGCAGTAAACAATGTAGAACATGCTGGTACCATTTTGGAAAGTACAACCACTGCAGCTGGGTAAGTAATACAGCAGTCCTCGCATGTACATTGAATAATCATCAGTCAAAACCTGACATTTAGATCCAGCACTTTCCCAGCCGCGCTGAAGTTGTCTACCCACGCAGCCACGCTCAGATCTGCCTTTCAGGGAGTAAAAGCCAGGGAGCACAGCGACAGGCCCGCCGCAGGCCAACCGGGACAGCGCTACCACACAGGTACCCTCGAGGAACCGGAGGAAATGGCGCCCGGAAGCGCGGCGAAGGCAACACCCAGGGCCACGCGCGCCGCGGGCCAAGGCGCGAGGCAGGCAGCGGGCGGAGCTTCCGCCGCGCGGGGCGTGCCGACGGGGCGGGGCCAGGCGGGCACGCCACCACGTTGCCGCCGCCTGCTGACGTCGCAGCCCCTCACTTACACCCCTTCCCTCCCTTCCGGCCTCCCTCGCCCACCGCCCGGCTCCCCCGTTCCCGCCGCCCCCACTCACGCAGATGGAGATGCGGAGCACGCCGCGCTGGTAGTCCCTGTACAGCTCGGCCGCTTCCCTGTTGCATTCGATGCAGCGGTAGGCGCCAAGCGCCGCCATGGCACGCCGGAGAACGCCCCGGCCTGTCAGCGCTTCAAACCGCCTCGCTTCAGCGTTGGGGAGGGGGTGGAGCCGCGTCGCGGTGCATTCCGGGAGTTGTAGTTTTCTGCCGCCAGCGCCATCGGCCAGGGGGCGCCGGAGCGGAACTCCATGTCCCAGGGGGCAGCGCGGCGGCGGCCTCCTCCCCGCCGGTCCCGTTGGGCCCCCGCTGTCCCCGGCCGAGGCGGAAGCGGTGCGCATGCGCCCTGGGAAGATGGCACCTGCCGGCGGCGCCGGGGCCGTGAGGGGACTATGGGTGCCGCTGGCCGTCCTGGCCCTGGCCCGGGCCGCGCTGGCCTTGACCGAGCAGTACCCGGCCTTGTCCCTTCTCCAGCAGGAGCTGCACCGGCAGCGCCAGGGCCCGGCGGGGGGCTGCGCCTCGGCGGGGGAGTGGGCAGAGCCGTACTCGGCCGAGTGCGGTGAGTCGGGG
>NW_010972598.1:7741707-7788167 GCF_000737465.1 Haliaeetus leucocephalus | reverse complement strand
TGGTGGTGGTGGTGGTGGGGAGCGCCGGGGCCGGCTCGGCCCCCCCTCTTTCCCTCTCCTCGCCCCGCCGGAGGGCGGCGGGGGCAGAAGAGGAAAGCGCGGCCGGGCCTCGCCTCCCTCTGAGGTGCCGAGGGGAGGGGAGGGAGACGAGGCCGGCCCGGCCCGGGGTCCCAGCGGCGGGAGGACGGGCGGCTGGGGCCGTACGCGTTGCTGCTGTTCAGCTGACTCATCCCGAGGCATCTTCTGCGAAAGCTGCACCCCCCGAGCAGCGTCGTGCCGCCGGGTAGCGCGGAGCAGAGGCTGCCGCTGTGGCAGTGAGCCGAGGCGAAGCGCTCGCCCCTCGAACGGGTAAACCGGAGGGCCTGCAGCGTCACCCGGGAGGATTCCTGTTGTCCCGCTCGCCAACCGGCCAAGTCTAGCTGCTGGACTCTGCCTGCTTTTTAATCCCTCCACTTAGTAGTACGCAGGCATGCCAACGGCTTGTGCTTGTATTATTGAGTTGAATGTGGCTTCATTAATTTTCAGCTACGGTTATGCGTGTTTTGCTGGTGAACTGGATGCTTTTCTTTATGAGTGCCAAGTTCAGGTAGCAGGCCTTCTGGTCTTTTTCAGGTTAATTGATGGCTTTTAATACAGGTACTGTTAAGACTATTCTTATGTTCTTAAATACCTGTTGCATCAGGATCATGTGGCTTAAGTGATCTGTTATGATCTTTGGTCATGAGCACAGTGTGAATGTGCCATACAAAAATGCCAGTCTGAATCATAACGTACATGTAGTACAGACAAAGAAAAAGGTTCTATCAATTCAATGCAATATAGGCACCCAGTTAGTTATATGAGAATAACCAATGATGTGTCAGGACTGCTTAGCAGTCTGCAGGGTTCCCCCTCACCCTCCTCCATAAATTCTGTACTCATGTCAACAATTGCTGTGGTCCCTAAGGATATAGCTAGGATATGTAAAAATAGCTAGGATATATATATATATATATATATAGGATATATAAGGATATAGATAGTGTAATCCACTCAAAATTACAAACTTTCTAGAAATACCTTGTTATGAGTTTACTACATCTGCTTTTTTCTCCCCCCTGTATGTGTGCTTTTGTCATCACAGCTTAAAGGTCTTTGGTTAGTTTTTATCTATATCAGATGTGTTAAGTACGTATTTTACATCAGCTGCTTTTTTTGTGTGTGTGGTGGCTACAGTAGTTGAGAGCCATAGTATGTAAAACACTAAATCAGATCATGAAAGTTATCTCAGCTGACCATTGCTCCAAATGGTTCAAGCTTAAGCACAAAACCAAAAAGACCTTCACCCGGTGTTGAGATAAAATCTGTATAACATACAAGTTAATAAATGGCAAAGCATTTGATTACATCTCTTCTGTTACTAGGACATGAATGATTGACTTGGGATACTCCTTCAGAGGTGTATTTGGAAGACTAGACTTTGATTTAATGGTGGATGTTGTTTTAAAGAGACCAGTATAACTGGGATTGATATAAGGAATTCTGCTTAAATCGTCAGGTACCTCAGGTGCTTTGTGTGCACTGACAATAAGGTAGTCCTTAATTACAGAACAACATACCCTGAAATAGCTGTGTACTAGTTCACTCCTTGCTGTTTAAATCCTGTGGCTAAATAAATTGCCAGTTGAAAAATTCCCTTAAGCTCTCAGTCTTTGTTTTAGTACAACTTTCCTAGAAACTGAGAATCTTTTTATCTCATATAGTTTCTCTTGTAGCCTACTGTAAGGTCCAGGTTAATTTCTCTGGTTGGTGTTTCTGCTTTTCATAAAGTTGTTAATGAGGCAGTGTGGTACAGGTTTGACTGTATCTAACTTGCAGACAAAGGCAGATCCATTCTTCCCTATGAGTAAAGCAGTTTGTTGCCCCAAGAATTGCAAGATTAGAAGGGTCTCTTTCCCCCTATAGCTTGTAACAGATAAGCTGTTCGTATTCCTACCACTTTATTAAAAAAACTCCTTCACTAAATTCTTGCTGTTATGCAGAAAATTATTCTGGAGGTAGGCTGTGCCTGCACCTCTTTGTTTTGGTTTGTGAAGCAAAAATTGCTCAGTGAGTCCACAGTGATGGCTCTGAACTGTCACTGTGTGACAGTGACTGTGAACACCAACACAGAACAAGTAATGTGTTAATAATGCTGCCATAGCACAGGAGGGTTTGGCCAATGTGAATAACAAAGGGCAGTGTTGAAACCTCTTACTGGTAACACTTTTTCCAGAAACTATGGGTGGTGAGGACTTTCTGACTTTAAACTTTGACCTTCTGCTTTTCACCACTCTTGCTTCTGTTGTAAAACTTCTCCCTACAGTTATCGTTTATAGCTCAACTTAGTTCCAAGTTTCTATTTACAGGGAATTATTTTAGATGCCGTTTTGACTTCTCTTTATAAGAAAATGGATTCTTTTTCTCTTTTAGCACTGTACTTGTGAGAAATGGGGAGTTAACTAACTACAACCCTTATGTAATCAGTATATAAGAATAGCACTGCCTATAAAAGTGAATTAGAAACACATGCTGCCCCCCTGCCTTTCAAACTTGGCATCAAGCTATCTTGAAATATTTCAAGTTAATAGAAGCTTTAAGAACTGAAGATTTAAAAGCTAACAATTCTGTTGGGATAGCAATTAAAGCACCATGTAGGTGAAGTAGTGACTTCTATAGTCTATCAATCTGAGGGGTGTTGTTGATTATTGTTGTTACTTGTTTATTTCCTTTGTTAAACGTTTTCTCTGATATGCCAACAAGCTGTTTTTGACTTTTCATAGATTTGAATCAATTTTATACTTTTTGTAATGGCCTTCTTAGTAATATACCTGTGAGGATCTTTATATATGTTCAGTTAATTACAGTTTACTATTCGGTATGCTTTTTACATTCTTTATACCTCTGTTTCCTGGACTTCCAGCAGCACCTCTTTCCCTACCTCTGTATGGTCCATTCCCTTTATTTTCCTCTCTGGGTCTGGAATGATAACTTTGTCTTTAATTTCTTGGGCCAGAGAATGGAATCATAATGCCAAATGGGGACATGTCTACCCCAAACTTCTCTTATTTGCTTCCAGCTTCCTCCCTTTTTACCCTCCCCTGCTTTTTTTTAGCACCTTTTTTTTTTTCATGTATTTTTAGCCAAAAGCATAAGCAGAAGTAGTGATTAATTGTATAAAAGCAGTTGTGTCGACTATTGCTTCCCTGGCTGTGTGGATATAGTGCTGTGGGCAGAGAGCACTTCATGAAAGTTCTGCCCTGTGGAGTGCCCAGTGAGGAAGCTGTTCAGATGAACGTGAGGAAATGCAAGATGTAACTCTGAGTTCCTAAAGGTATTTTCTCTCTTTCCCCCAGATTCATCATTTTTGCACTTCCATGAATCGGATTGTGACATAGGAGGGTCTTCATCTTGTGAATCTGTGCTTTCTCTCAACACAGAAAAAATTCTGGTATGCTGTCAAGAATATAATGTACAAAACAATTTTTAATAGATTGTTGAAGTTGCAGATCACTTCAGCTGCATAACCAGTTAGAATGAAGTTCAGGCAAATAACTACAAATAGAATCTATTAATCAGTAGGCATAGGTCCCCAAAAGGTTTAAGTATGAATGAGCTCAAGTTGCTCATGAAAGTATGATTTCATAGTACTCCATCATGAGTCTCTAGAGCTATCAGCAGTTTCAACTAATTGAAGCTGATTTTTCCACTGAAGACTAACCTTCACCTGGATTAGTCTACCAATTAATTTTTTGTTTTTAAGGGTGCAGGGGCTATGGCTGAAAAAGGAAAGGTGTGTTAGTTTTTACCCAGATTAACTACCTGAGGATGTTTACCACAAAATGCGTGTAAGGGGAGTGATAACTTGCAATTGCTACAGAAATAACTTTGTGCACAGATGATAAAGTTAGAGGCTTCAGACCATATTTTGCTAAATGTAATACAGACATGGTATGCGTAGAGTATTCTAACAGAGGAAGAGTATCTCTTGGTAGAGAAACTTAAAGAGGATTATTTTTGAATTTGGGTTTTCTTGCAACACTATTGTTAACTTATTGATGTTGAACAAATATAATCTTCAGTCTACATCAGAACACAGGTTTGATGTTACTTCTTCAGTCCAGTAGAGTCACAGATACTGAAAATTTTCAAGTAATTCCCATGTGAATATACAAAGAAGCCTTGGCAAATTCGTAGGAATTATTGGCTATGGGGGAGCATGGAAACAATATTCTAATTTGAAGCAGCTTCTCCAAAGGTGGCATTTGGAAATAAAACTACTCTACTGCAAATCCACCAAGCCAATTATTTAACTTGAATATTCTCATTAGACATTACTTCATCAGATATTGGTCAGATCTTCTGTCTAGTCTAGTGGTACCAGCAATTCTTTCTAATGTAGTTTGTAAGAAATTTCCCTGTTTAAAAAAAAAATTAAAAAAAATGTTTTGAAGAGAGCAACAATTCAACCTATTGAGAGCTGGTGCTATGATGAAAATTCTTCTCTCATTTCTTGAAGGCAGAATGACTTGCAATTTTTGCACGTAGAGCTGCAGGATGTCTAACCTATGACTGGATTGAGAATTTGTTGAGGAAGTTATGAATCCCCTTCCTCTCCCACCCCAAGAACAAAACACTATTCTGTTATTCTATGATAACAAAACAGATGAAGTAGATGAGGGCGGGGGAAACTGTGTGGTACTTCTCTTGCTGAGTGTCACATGCAGCTCTGTAATTTATAGGCTATTAATGTAATGCCAGATTCTTTTGGTTGTAGCTTGTTTTCCAATACCCAACATGGAATCTTGCTGTATCTTATCTTTTGTCCACAAAGAAGTATAGGCCTTTTTTGTAAATCCACCAAGGAAGAGGTTGTACTTTAGTAAAAATGATATTTTTATAATGTTAAGACAATTATAGAAGAATAATATTTTGCAGAGTTAAATATTGAAGATCCCTTTCTGAAGTAGGTTTTCTGGAAATTACCCGAAAGCCATTGATGATATAAAAAGGTTGTGTTTGCAGATGTGTGATTTGTAAATATATATGGTCTGCAGGGTAGATTTAGTTTTCTAATTGGTATACCTGTTGAACCTTGCTCATTCTTGTGCTTTTTTAATGACTTTTTTCTATGAGGAAGAGAACTTTTCCATTCTGTTACTGTAGGTGCAGCAGTAGGTAGAGTCATAATTCTCAGTTATAGTGTCATGCAGAGCTCATACATGATCTCTAATTTCAGTAAAAACAAGGTTTCTAAAATCTGATTTGCTAATAGTTCATACCCTCCAAAATACTCAAGTTTTTAGAGCAGACCAAACTTTCTTCTAATCTCTAAGATTATTAGATGAATAGGGCAGAAACTGTGCAATGAGATTTGGCCAGTTACTTTTGCGCTTTGTAGATTGTTGAAATGTCTGTGTTATGGAAATGAATAATGAGGCTTCTTTTGATTGAACAAGCCAAAAAAAGTAGAAGGGGATAAAGTGCAGTCCTCTCAGTAGAGAAAATGGAGTTAAATATGATCCCTGAAGTTTAAGGTGTTTAACTCTCTTCTCTGAAGTTAAAGGTGTACATATGTGCTGTTTAGTTGAAGCAAAAGAAGAGAACTAAGCACTGAGATAATTTATTTTTCCCCCTTCTTGCTTCCTAAAACAGTTTGGAAGGCCTATTAATTAAATGAGCATTTTATGTTTTTCTAACAGACTGCTCTGGTAGGCTTACAGCTGTTTATGGAAAATACTTGTGAAAATGAGCTGAGTAGAGTATTTCTGTATTTCTGAGCAGTTGTCTTTGGCAGTATTGGTTTCTGTAGGTGCATTATTTGGGGAACAGAAATCTTAGATGATGCTACAATTGGCTGAACAAAGTCTATAACTGTTAGAAAGTTATTGTTAAAAGGACAGCCTTTTTACTTCAGTATGGCACTGTTAAGCTAAACTTGTCTTTATTGCTGGAGTGATACTCTTTTCAGTGTTTTACTCTTCTGTAGTACCCTTTCCTTTGCAGGAGACAAAGGATTAATTAATGGGGTAAAGCGTATAAACTTTCCTATAAAGTTGCATGTGTCTTAGACTTCCAAAATTTCATGTTAAGCAGGTGTAACAGAGAAACATGAGCCACTGGTAAAATGCTGACAATGTCCTTTCATCTGAAAGGTTTGGTTAGCCTTATGTTAGAGAGGGTAACAGCAGCACCTGACTGAAGAGCAGTTTTTCTCCCCGTGGAAGACTAGAAATGAATTTGTTTTCAGTTACCTTAAAGCAATCACATTAGCCTTAACTTTTTGATTTAAGGCATTCTCTTAAGGATTTAAGACACAGGTTTTCTATTAAATTCTTTGCTGTTGTTTGCTGAACACTTAAAAAACATGATGTTTTACAGAGTCAAGCGAAGTTGCTTGCAGAGCAAAAACGATTTCCATTTGCTACTGATAATGACAACACAAATGAAGAATTGGGTAAGATGCCTTATATAAGGTTTGTGCAGGTGAATTATGTGCTAATTATTAGCACTGAATGTTTTGAAACTAAACTGATGATTCCTTAGTGATGCATTAATTTTAAAGTGATCCTAATAAGCCTGGAAATACAATGAGTTTTCTCTGGTCTTACAAAGAAAATATGTATCTCTCTTCCTAAAAATCTTTTCAGCTTTGCTCATTAGAATTCTTTACCACATCTGCTTAAGGAGGTGTTCAAAAAGCATTTTGGTTAAATTCTGTTAAACAGTCTCAGCTACTTCTTGCTTCCCTTTTTCTGTCATTATTGATGACTAAAACTATTCAAACATTCTGAAAATTTTACCAATGGAGTATGCTTTCTATCAAGCACAGATCTTGGATCTGTCTTCCCCTCTCCACACACTCTTCCCATCAATGCTTATAGGTAGCAGGAAGGCTTTCTGAATTATGTCCTTATACAGGCTGCTACTTAATGTTTTTCCAAAGCCCACTCAGTGCAGAAAATGGAGGCATTTCAAATAAAGCAACAGGAAATATGTTTCTCAAAGGACCTGAGGCAGGAGTTACTTGCACTGCTTCTCCAAACTGGTATCCTCTGTAGGAAGCAGAGGTATTATGCAAAGAGATTGTTGAGGATGTATGTCAAGGAAGGCAGCAGACTCTTATATAAGAGCGGAGGGCAACTTTACTCATAAGTTGTCTAATGAAATTAAAATAGTTGAGTAGTTTTTTGTTGACATAATTTCTGCCTCCACAGTTTTATCCAGAAAAATTTGGGGGCTTAATCTTTTTTCATATTCCTAGCATACCAAACTATATTTGTAGAATCGCTCAGGGAATACCGAACTTCCATCCAGCAGAAAATATTTGATGCTTTTAGTGTCTGCTCTATAGACTTGGAAGATTATGCCAGAAGGTCCCTATCCTCATGTTTGGCCTGTAGGCTGGCACCTACCCACTTTATTTCAAGTATGTCATGGTGTGAGGAGCCTGGGCCCTTCTTGTTTGTGCATTACTTTTAACTGTTCTGAGGAAAAGCAGTATGAAATGTATGGGGCATTCTGAAGCAATGTTGGTACCCAAATACTTGGGCTAATGGACCATTGTTAATCTTTAGATTTTTCATAATAAAGTACTTACTTGTAGTTTTGTAGAGTTTAATTGAAAATGAAAAGATTAATTGAAGAGATAAAATTTAAAAAGAAGCTGATGCTCTATCAGCTACTAGCTGCCAATCACTTGCCATAGTTTTACAGACATAGACTATGACCTCCTGTGTTTTGCCAAGAGTTTTGGATAGACAAAATAAACTCATTATCAGCAAGACCATGAGTCTTTATTATCTTGCTTCCTCCACTTTTTTTCCTTAATACTAGCATGGTTGAGTTGATTTTATTTCATGTGCCAACTGTTTTGTGTTCTGGGATTGGAATTGTAAAGATGCTATTAAGAACTGTATAGTCTTGGAGGAGAATGAAACAAGGAAAATTCAAGAGCTCTTCAACCAGTCCTTCACTCTGCCAATTTTCTTTCCTTTTGTGGCAATGCTATGTATCTGTACCAAGTAAAGCTTTTTATGTATTGAGGAAAAAGCTTATGTTGCACACAAATACTTCCTTCTGCATAATAGAAATGCTCCAAGAATGAGGCAAGCTCTGGATTAAATACAGTTCTTATTTCTCTTCCATTTAACTTTTTTCCTCCTTTAATGAACAATGCTTAGCAACATTGCCAAAACAATGTGGCTCTGCTGGCATGAAAGATAAGTGTCTGTGTCCTATTAAAAATACCTTTGTTCTAACTGGCTTATTTGTCTGTTCTCATGTTTGAGTAAATAATTAAGCCGATAGGCGCCTCTTCCTTTCTGTTTGGATGATTGCTAAAACCCATTAGAAGTATGGGGAAAGTGAATTCCCACTCTTAGTTCCACTGTCAGCTGTTCGTGCAAACTGCCTGGGGAAAAGTTGTACTTTAACTTTCATGGCTCTGGTCTGCAAGATATTTGGGGTTTGTGGGCAGAGTAGACAGAGCTTAGTCCAGAGTTAAGAACTGTGGGAGATTAAAACATGCAAAAATGAAATAATCTTGAGATATTCAGCTGTCAGAACTGAACTTCAGTCATGCAAGCACAACCACAGCTTTTCAGTCTTGTGACTTGACTGTATTTTTATATCTTGTGGAGATTACAGGAACATGTTTCCAAAACAGTCGTCTGTTTCTTTTTCAAACACCTGGCTTCTACTCCAAAGTGGGGGGGTATGCAAGAACTTTAAAGCTTTTCATAATTTTAACATGGGTAAAGATTCTGTAGTTTTTCAATCTCATTTTTTTAAATAATGGAATTGCTTTAGTTGAGGTTTTTCTAGATAATTCAAATGAAGGAAAACTTACTATGAGCTAGTAAAGTTTAGCAAGATGTGCACAAACAAGTACCATCGGATGTTCTCTAATGGAATTATCAAAGGAAGTTAGCCAGTGTTAGCCAGGCTCACTTACAATGGAGAAAGCATCTAGGGCTACTAAATGGAATCATGATACCTCTCCTGGTCCAAAGTACTTTAGAAGCCAACATGGACCCTTTCCTGAACAGCTTGTAAAAAGGACAGAAAAAAAACCCCAAACAAACCACAAAACTCCAAAGCAATTCTAACGAGCACAGTATAAATTGAATAATTAACGAATGCTAGGTAATGGTTGAGGGAAGTTATTTCAGTGGCAGTTCAGAAATCCTTTGACTAACTAAATCTTCAGTGCAATGTAGGAACTTATTTTACAAGTTAGTTATATTTAATATGTATTAAGAAAACCAGAATTTTTTCTGTTTTATTTACATTTGTAATGTTTTGTTAGCAATTGCTTACGTGTTGATTGGCAACGGCTTGTATGATGAAGCCATACGACATTTTTCAACAATGCTGCAGGTAAGTTTTCTGTTTGGACCCCTAAAATACCACTTTATGAAATTATCCATTACAACATACGGCTTTAGTAAAACAAAGATTCAGTTAAGGATTTTAAAATGAGAGTATTCTATGAGAGTAATTATTCTATTATTTGTTCATTTGTTTCCATCCAAACATAAGCATACTCAGTATCTTGATTATTTGCTGAGTATTTTTCTCATCTGTAGGAATAAACTTTTTATGGCACTTTGACAAAAAAAAAAAAAAAGCATCTTCAGAAACCTGACCTGCGCAAAATTGAAGTTCCTTTAATTGCCCTCTTAATGTGTAGGCTGAAGTATTTTAATGTGGATTTTTTGGGCAACAGTTAGCATGTTGCCAGTAACATCAGAAAAAAACCCAACAGAGATCACTTATTGCTAGTGGCAAGTATTGCGTTGCTTTCATGATGATAAATGGTTTTCGTATGTTGGGTTTATTCTTCTTCTTCAGTGGTAAGCATCTGATGAGTTTAATGTACAAGTAAAACATAACTAATACTTCAACATATTTTTTTTTTTTCTGACCAAAGTAAAGAATTCAGAATCTTCTTCTATGAAGTAGAAGGTAGCCACTTTTAAAACAAACCCAACCCTAACAGTTTAAAAAGCTTTGACTAAAGCTCATTTCCAAATACTGTATTTTTATGGCTAAGAATCTGGGACTACCAGAAGCATGGACCGGCTTTTTAATCTAAATTGGTTGTCGTAGACAAATGCAAGCTGAAAGTAATACTGCAAATACTAGCATGTATTTTTTTTTTTAACTCAAATGTCATACGGCTTGTGCTTAAATTGAGTGAAAGTGTGGCAATTTAATGGAATTATTCCAGGGAATTTATCAGAGGACCAGAATTTTTTTTGTTGGGGTTTGTTTGTTTGTTTTAGGTGTTTAGTGATCTCTCTTTTATTTGTTTTTAATGGGAGGAATGATTTTTTTTTTCTTACCCTAATGAGAAATCCTGCTTCAAAAACTACTGGATGTATATAATGTTTCCTGCCTTCTCTTTATTAAGAAGGAAACTTATAAGCAAGATACAGCAACTGTAGAAAGATAATGTGAGAAGTGTATATATAACCTTTGCAATACACACATCTCGGTTGAAATGAATATCATGCTTATTGTATGCCTGAAAGGCTGTAAAGTGGCTATGATTGTTGACTCTGTTTTCTATGAGGCAATTTTAAATACACATAAAGTGAATATTAAAACATTTAACAGAACAAAACAGCCTTGCTTAGCCACTGTATTAAAATTAGGGAAGTTACCTGAAGTTGGTGTTGGCAAGTGTACACTTGGAATCAGCTCAAGTCTGGCAAGCTGCCAGCATTAGTGTGCCAGGTATCTATTTTGTCAGAGAAAGAGTTTGGGTTTTGGCAGTTGTCCCAATTAAATGAGACCAGGCCTATGCTACAAACTTTTGTAGCACAGCTGTGTTGGTTGCAGGTGTGAAGATGGCGTAATTCCTGACTGGTTTTCAGGGAAACTGACTGTATAGGCATTGTTTTGCCAAGGAAACCAGTTTTGCTGTTGTAGTTCTTCAAATTTGGATGGGAACCATGGCTGGAGTAAATAACATTGAACAAGAAGTAGATTCACTATGTAAGTTGCATCCTCTTAAGTGCCTGAGTTGGAAAGCCATGGACTTAAATCTAACCCAGGGAAGGTTTGTTTGAATTTTGCAGAACTATTTTGGCAGAATATCTCTAGTTTTAATTGCTGCCTTGAATACAAATTTCATCAGGATGTCACAGTTGCCTGCTTCCTAATTTTAAATTTTCAAATTTAAATTATAAACAAAACAAGCTTGGAATGGCTGTATTGTATTTGTTTATTATCACTTCAGTGACATTAGATAAAAGAAGTCATATAATTACTGATAACGTTACAAGTAATGAAGTTTGGACAACAGACTGTACTGATGTGTACATAGCTTCTGGTAGGTGGTCATTGACACTATAACTGCACTGTTTAGATCATTTTCCAGACAAATACTTCAGAACAATTCCAGTGAATTGAATTGGAAGTTGTGAGCATATGAAAGCATGGGCTGTACACAATTTCTTTGCCTGACAATGTGATTGTTCATTGCTTATTACTTAAGATCAGCAAGAAATAAATACATATTGAAGAAAGATACCTTTAAAAAAAAAAAAAAAAAAAAACAAAACCACAGCTGATTATTGTATTCATTTTTAATCTTAACAGGAAGAACCAGAGCTGGTTAGTGCAATTTATGGACGAGGGATAGCATATGGAAAAAAAGGACTGCATGTGAGTAGATAATTATTTAATTTGCTATCTGACCAAATTGTTTGAATCCAAACTGTAATATGGCCTGTAACAGGAGGAGCTAGACTGATTAGCACTTGATAGGTACATCCCAAAGTCTTTGTGCTGTCCTACTATAACGATGTGTCCAACCTTTGGTAGGTACTCCATAACATAGAGGGATCTAGTGGATCATACTGCTCAAGCCATGGGTACATTTGCTTTGTGGGACTGTGGAAGTAAAGCAGCATGAAGCAAGGGTGCCAAAGGAGAATATAGGCACGGTTGTGAGTGGTGGATAGTAACGCTGAGAGCCATGGCCACTTGAAAAAGTGATCTAATAAGATAACAAGGAGTATCTTGCCTCTCAGAGACAGCTTTATGAAGTCCCACTGAATTTTTCTCCACATCTAGTCTGTATTTGGAAATGAAAAGGTCTTTTATTGCAACTTGGAAACATCATCAACTCTTGCAATCCAGTAGGCTTTATATTGCTGCTTGATTGCCTGTGCCTCTCTATGTATACCACCTTGAATTTGTTCGAAAAAATTCAAAGTTAAGTTACTTACAGTTAAGCTGACTGCTCAAACAACTTCCTGAGCAAAAGTAAGTTTAAAAGTAGACTATGGATCCTTGTAGTTTGAGTTTGTGGCCTGTTGAATCGTGATTGAATGGTTGCTGGAATTCTAGAAGCAAGAATAGTTGAATAACTCTCTGAAAATTCTTTTTGTGCAGAATATTTAATTCTTTAGTGGTGCTGACAGGAGCTTGAAGTCCCTCATATTTGCATGGTTTTAACACCAGCATAAGTTTGTTTTCTCAGTTTGGCTAGATGTTGAGACAGCTTACTTCATAAAAGTTTCTGAGAGTGACACTTTCAAGACACAAAGATGATGTTAGGCACTTGCAAAATTTCTTTGCCTTGAAAAAGAAGAAAAAGATCAATGAAATCTAATACAGAACTTGTTATATAACCAGTTTGGATTTTTTTTTTTTCAGTTAAGTAACTGTTTCCATCCTACAATTTATTGAGGACAATATAAAAACTTCGATAGGCAAGATGCTGATGGCATCAACCCATCCACCAGTAGTACTTGGATTAAGTTACAGACAGTACTGATGAAAACACTGGTGGGCAAGAGTATGCATATGTTAGAGTTCACATAAGAGCTTAAGCCAGCTTTGCTGCCAAGAAAGGTACCTATGGAGCCATAAACCTCATGTTTATTCACAGAGTTATATTAATAAATTATTAAAGGTACAGCACAAAGATGATGTGTACAAGCAAAGTTTATTTTTCTTGTTTATAGCGGACAGGTGGTTTAGGTTTTTTCAGCTGTTTGTACAATACTGCATCTTAATGTTATTAGCGAAGGTGTGAAGGGCTTTTAATTTAAACTGATACACTTTCAGAAATTTAGCCAATCTAATTGTCTGTCACTCTTCAGAGTATATTATTCTAAGTATGCACAGTTGTTTACTTTCTTTATTTTTCTCCTTTTTCTCCTTTTCAGGATATGAAAAATGCTGAACTTGCTCTGTTCGAGCTCAGTAGGGTGATTAGTCTAGAACCAGATCATCCTGAAGTATTTGAACAACGAGCAGAAGTGAGCATTTTTTGTCTCTTCAGATTTTTGGAGAAGTTGAAATTATACAGTGTTTTCAAGTATTTCTTCACTGATTTAGTGACTAAAGCTCTTATCTGTGGTTTGTCTGTGAACATTCCTACTTTCTTTTAAAATACACATATTTGCTCTCAAACAGTGTAATTTATGGAATGTTTGTTTTTAAAATGAAACATACACCATATGGAGTTACTATAGCCAATAGAATAGCATATATTATGTCTAAGTGTTTAGTTTTTGACATACTAGATAGCAAGATCATGTGTGGGGTTTTGTGGGTGGGTTTGTTTGTTTCTTTGTTTTTAATGAATCAAAATATCACTTGAACCTTACTGTTTGCACTTAGTGTCACCTTAGTAAATTTATTGTTAGGACTAGCTGGTAAAATGCCAAGCTTGTAAAGAATGAGTTTTTAATCAAATGTTTTGGTTTTTATATTCATGCATATAAGTTAAATATCATTCAGATACACAGATACTTTTCATTTTGAAAATCATGTTTTGTTTTGCCAATTAAGTTACAGAAAATGATTTCAAGAAGCAGCTTTGTAGACAAATGAAAAGCATAAATATTGAAGTCAGCATACTGTATAACTGCCACAATATGAAATTCTAATTCACAATTTTAATGTTTTTAATGATTCGTTAATACATTTGTTAATAATCTTGATCTAAAAATGTGAAAGGCATTCAAATAACTGGAAAATAGCCCACTTTCCATTGCAGGGAATATTTTGTCAGGATAAAAAGGTTTATGAGAATACTTTACTACATTTTCAGTTGAATGTGTTGAAATAACTTGAAACAGAGTATTTTGCTTTGGCTGACTTTTTATTTGGAATACAAGGTTTCTGCAAATGTTATTGGTGATGTTCATGTACACTGATATTTTTTGGGGGGAGAAAAATGCTTTCAGATTTTCCCTTCGATAGGTGTTTAAAAGCAATAAGTACTGAAATTTATAGCAGAACTTTCCAGCCTGTTCTAGCAAATACAGTTACTCTGTTACAGCTGAACATGGAAAAGAATAATCTTTGTATTTCTAAAACAAATCTATTCAGCCTGTTTGCTCTAAACTATGTCTTTGGTTTATACTCTTAGATATTGTCCCCACTAGGACGAATCAGTGAAGCATTATCTGATCTCACCAAAGCTATTCAGCTGCAACCATCAGCACGGCTCTACAGGCACAGAGGTACCCTTTACTTCATATCTGAGGTCAGTGGATTTGAAGGATTCCATTTGGTTTGTTTCCGTGGATGTTCTTGCTTATTTTGTTGCTGCTGTTTGTGCCAGTTGTTACTTTTGTTCAAGAGCTTCTTTCCTATTTAAATTGAAAAACAAAACAACAACAAAAGCCCTGATTTTCCTGTAGTTGACTTTCTGACAGTTCAGAGGTATTCAAGTATTTCATCTGCATATCTATTTAATGCAGAGAATCAGAGGGCAAGTACCTTGCATGCACATCTCAGGTTGTTTTGTGTGTTTGAGGAGTAGGATATGGATAAAGAATTTGACTTGATTTATAACCTAAAGCTGCATTTAAGTAGTATTGTTAAATGCCAGTCTAAAAAGGAAAACAGTTATGGCCAAGGCAGTAACTGTCCTGTATACTGAACCCCTCACCCCCCACCCCACAACAAACAAACAAACCCCTACAAAAATGCTAACATCCTCTTTTGCTATGTAATCTGTGTGTGTTGTTCTTACGCTTTAATGTAAAACAAGTAACTTTATCTTCAAATATTGTGTGAATACTAAATAGCTGATTTCCCACTTTATTCTTCTGATTTCACTCTGTTTTCAGCTATTTTTCCCCTTGCTTTACTATGTTTTATATAGCACTTGCTGTAAAAGTTGGAAGTGTATTGTGCATTCCTTATTCTTTGATATTCTGACCGGCACTTGACAATTTTTGCTGCTTAGCCCTGAGACTGACTTCGTATATTAAGCAAAATTCTGTTGTTTACTTTTATTTTCATGAAAGTATGTATTCCTCTTTATTTGTATGGTGTTTCCTCTGTTGTTTAAAATCTTCTTTATCACAGGATTATGCAACAGCCCATGAAGATTTTCAGCATTCATTGGAACTGAACAAGAATCAGCCTATAGCTATGCTTTATAAAGGCTTAACCTTTTTTCACAGAGGACTTTTGAAGGTAAAGTTATGTTAAATGATAGTTCATGTCGTCTATTTGAAGTTACTTCTATAAAATAGTAGCAATATCGTAGGTGTTGATACACATATTTTCTCTTGCATAAGGGAGACTTTTTAAGGCAAAAGAGTGCAAGCAAAATGAAAAGGTGCTATCGCTGACTGTAATACTTCATGGTATGACATGTAAATACTGACAGTCTTGGTAGGTATTGATAAATCAAAGATAACTGACATGTTTATAGAGTGCTTTGAAAAGTGTTTGTATTTGGCACCTCTGCTACTAATGGCTGTATGGTTATATTCAAAATGTAATTTTAAACTCTTCCTCGAATGAGCTAGAGGGTAATCAAGGAGACTGCTGATAGAGAGCCCTGCATGTGTGCGTGTGTATTTTAGTTATATGTTGATTCTGAAATGCTCATATCTAAATTGAGGGAACATAGTTGCTCCCTCAGATTCTAAAATCAGCAGGGAAGTAAGTTCTTCCCATGCTTTTTTTCATGTTTCACCATTTTCTGACTTAAAAGTAGGCTTTATGTTTTAGGTGTAGTAATATTGCACCTGTTTCTTGTGAAGTATTTGGAGATACTGCTGCCTATCAGTAATGATAGGTGATTATGTTTTTATTTTTGTTCAATAGATATTTTTGTGCATGTTGTAGTGCTCAGAATATATTTGATAGTTTTTCTGAATAAGAATCTCTAAATTGACTGAAGATACTGCTTCTTTTCTTAGAGCATTTAATTTCTTGCACTATAGAATTCAAGGTACTTTTCAGGCATTCCTTCATAATATAAAGTAGTTGATAGACTTAGAATTAAGGGCGGAATTAAGTACTGCATTTGCCAATTTATACAGCCAATCCAGTTTAAAAAGCTGAGTTCTTAATCAAATCCTTTGAAGAAGATTTGTTTGAACATATGCATATAATTATTTTTAGCGATTTTATTTTTATTACATTGTATTCTTCACAGTACATGCTATTATGTAAAGATGATCACACATCCTCAGGAGTGTTTGCTAACTGCAGCTAACACAGAGCGCAATAAAACAATGAAAGGCAGAATACAGAGTTGAAGGAGTCTTATGGACTGCAAAAATCAAGATGTGTATTATGAATGAAGAAGGAAGACTGTAAGGAGAGACTGCTTTGCCTTAGGAATCAGGCTGAGCTTTGAAAGCAAGCTCTGAAGGGATTTCATCTCTGAATTCTGTTAAAATGCTAAAAGAATCACTCATTCTCATAGCATGTTAGACAAAGAACTCCAGCTAAATTTGTCATTACTGTAAAGAATGTTGCAATATTTCATTTGTTATATGATGATTATTACTCTATAGATTTTATAATAAATTAATGCCTTGTTTGTTCCTTCCAAAGGTTTTGACAAATAACTGTAAATCCATGGCTAGTAACTACTAAGGATGCTAAAATTAAATGAATGCAGTCAGTGACAAATATTTCTCTTGGTGTCCTTCTGTAGGAAGCCATTGAGTCATTCAAAGAAGCTCTAAAGCAGAAAGCAGATTTCATAGATGCGTATAAAAGTTTGGGACAAGCCTACAGGTAATTGCATTCTTAAAGTCTGTTTTCTATCTGATTGTGTTCTTTAAAATGCACTCTTTTTAAGTTTTACAGGTTTGTTACAAAACTGTGCAGAATCATATGTGTATTTGTTAGCTCCTACAGCCAGTATGGCTATGTCAGGATATGGTCAATATAAATAATTTCTAGGTTTGCTTTGTATTTTTAATTCAGTCTCCGGTAGCTCTTTGAGTCTCCCAGACTCAATGGTTAGGTAAATGGCGGTTTCAATAACGTGTGTTTTAGGTATGCTAAATGATTTTTAAATGATGGAAATGTTTAATATGAACTGTTGATTAATATGCTCATTAGTTGCCATTTGAGATTATTGTGCTACTTACATTTATGAAAAGCTCATTGCATAGTGCGTATCATTTTATAGAACTGCTAGTTCCTGTATCAGTTTATCTCTCACCAAAGAGATTTACAATTCTGAGAATTTAGCTAGTTTCCTATTTAGGGTATTTTTAATAGTCATGTAGTTTCTTAGCTATTAATCAAATAATTAAAAAAAAAAAAGCAATCTCTAGTAAGGCAACTAGTCACTTCTTTCTTTTTTTAAATTTACATTAAAGATAAAATAATATAATTTATAGTTGAATAAAATGTATTGCTTTAAAGGTGATCTGCAGATAATTACTAAGGAGACAAGTACATATAGCTTGTATACAACAAGACAAGAACATAAAATAGTCAGCAACTGAATATCTCTGCCCATTGTAGTTCTTTTCCTAACCTGCTGTGTCTTGTCAGCTTTTTATTTCCACTTTTACATTTTTATTTTTGGAAAGCACTGATCTGCAGCATAGATGCTGCTGCAACATAAATGGCTTTTGTGTAGCAAGGATTAAGTTGGGTAGGGTTGATGTGCAAGCATTACATGATCATGTACTTTTTTTTCTTCAGGCTTTATGTTTCCGTCAGCATACAGAACATACAATATTCACTGAAAGTGTTGTCAATTAAATTTTTCTTTTTGTTATTTTTTGCTTTGTGGACTTGTGCCTTATTTACCACAGTGTCTAAATTCTGAACTCAATGTCAAATCACTAATTTCCTCATGAGTTTTTCTGTGGTACTTGTTATTGTGGTGTGTAAGTGCTTTCAAGGTGCTAAATAATTGTAATTTAGCCTGGAAGATGGGCAGTTGTCTTCTTACATTTCCAATAAATGCTTTAACTTTTTTGTTTTGTATTCTGATGTGGGATTGCCTCTCTAGTTGATCAGCTGTTCTACCCTGTGCCCAAGAAACCTTTATCTGAAGGAGTTTTATTTTGAAGGAGAGAAAAAAGCAAGCCTTAAAATAGCTCATTTTGCACTGCATTGTTGTTTTACAAAGCAAAAGTCATTTAACCAGAGTATTCCTAATCAACTTCAATTTGTTGCTTTTATTCCCTCTCGCTGTCCCCTGCCTCCAAAAGTTCTCTGATCCTCAAGAATTTATAGGGGAAGGAATGTACAGAAATCTACCTCTTTTTTTTTTTATAGTTTTTTCTTTTTTTTTTTAAGAACTTAATATACAAAGCAGAATTACTATTGACTTTTCTAAATGCTCAGCAGTTAGAGAAGGTGAGAAGCTGAATAGAATATTGTTTAATAACTGAGGACAGTGTAATTAGTGACAATTATGAAAAGTCTAAATTACTTTCCCATGAACACTCAGGTCTTAAAACAGGCAGAAATAATCTCATTTCTCTGGGGCACAGTTAACTTTAGCTGTTAAATTCTTTCTTTCTAAAACCTTGTATTTTAAGTTCACTCTTGATTTCTTCTGCATCAAATAAGTTTGAAATACAGTGCTTAAAAATACCTCTTAAAGAATTCTTTTTCTAGTGGAAGCAGACAATTCTGAGTCTGATTTGTCCTTCTGTACAACACGAGTTATAGCATTTTACCTATTAATTCCTGCTTCGAATCTAGTATCTTTGGTGTTCGTGCATTTATTTGAAACTAAAGAGCTGTGGTTAATCACTGTTCTGTCTAAAAATTCTTTTTGGCAATTGTATTTAAACCTAGTAAATCTTGTTTCGTTTTTTGTCTAGCATTGCTCTTGTTTGGATTAATTTCATCTAGTATAATTTGATGTGTGTCGTGATTTAACCCCAGCCAGCAACTAAGCACCATGCAGCCACTCACTCACTCCCCCTTCGCCCCCCTCAGTGGGACTGGGGAGAGAATCGGGGGGTGGGGGGGGAAGTAAAACTTGTGGGTTGAGATAAAAACAGTTTAATAGAACAGAAAGGAAGAAACTAATAATGATAACAATAACAGAATGGCAACACTAATAAAAGGATGGGAATATACAAAACAAGTGATGCACAGTGCAATTGCTCACCGCTCACCAACCAATGCCCAGTTAGTCCCCGAGCAGGGACCCCCGCCTCTAGGTCCCCCCCCAGTTTATATACTGGGCATGGTATGCCATCCCATGGTCTGGAATACCCCTTTGGCCAGTTTGGGTCAGCTGTCCTGCCTGTGTCCCCTCCCAACTCCTTGTGCCCCTCCAGCCTTATTGCTGGCTGGGCACGAGAAGCTGAAAAATCCTTGACTTAGTCTAAACACTACTTAGCAACAACTGAAAACATCAGAGTGTTATCAACATTCTTCTGGTACTGAATCCAAGACATAGCACTGTACTAGCTACTAGAAAGAAAATTAACTCTATCCCAGCCAAAACCAGGACAATGTGGAAAGAATTTTATGATCTTAAACTTCCGGAATAAAAAAATCTGAAGAAAAATTGTGTACTATTTCTTTTTAAATTTTTTTTCTTTATAGTTTCTGTGGCTATTTTTACTAAAAGCTGTCCTGCACATGGAGTAATTCCAGTCAATACATTTTTAGTTAGTTTCAGCTTTCAAACACCATATGCTTTCCTCTTAATCAGCATTTAAGTACTTAGTATATTTTTAAAAACGTGTTTATATTTAGAAGTTTAAAAGACCTGTCATAGCTAGTGTTTTCCAAGAATGCTTTCTATGGAAGTTTTGTTTCTTTTAGTTTCTGAAAAAATACCATAGGTATGTATTTTTATGGTTTATGTCCACTGGGGATTGTGAAGATTTCTGGTTGTCTTGGGTTGTATTTCAGAGTACACATTTCTGGGAGTGAAAAACTGTGCAGCTGTTCTGTTATTACCACTGAAGAACAGTTGCAGAATTACTGCTTTTGTTAAAGACATTTTCCATTAATACTGTGTTCCTCTGTAATGATATCCCCTTCGGAAGTGTTAAAACAACTTCTAACAAGTAATTTCATTGTCACTGTTGCCTCCTATGTTCTTCACTTTCCACTTTATGGAATCGCTTAGAGAACTTGGCAACTTTGATGCTGCTACAGAGAGCTTCCAGAAGGCTTTGCTCCTAAATCAAAATCATGTTCAGACATTGCAGCTCAAAGGAATGATGCTTTATCATCATGGTAGCTTAGATGAAGCGCTGAAGAATTTTAAGGTAAGCAGGCCCTAAGTAAATACAGAATTAAAATGTTTTAACAAGGACTAGTATTTAACAAGTGTAATAAAATGGACAAATGTCAAAGGTTTTCATTCTGAGTATGTGTGTGCATTTGGACTAGCATTATTTTTTTGTGAAGTCTGTGTTAAAATATATATAAAAACTTACAGTTTTTAATTAAAAATGGAATTTTGCTAACACTAAGATACTTCCTCTAATTGTTTTATGAATTTGTGCAACCAAGCTCTGGTCGAAATGTTTTATCTGTTTTTTAAACTGGTAATTGTGTTCTTGCTAGTATTTATTTTGGGTTGAAACCTAAAGTTTTTTTCATATCTGATGGAAGGAGGAATGTAGTCGTCTTTGTAATTTTAAGCTTAAAATAAGCATGCAAAGTTCCAATATTTATCTATTTTTTCTGAGGTATTGTCTTTGTTTTGTAAAACTCAGAATATGTTGTAATTCATTGAGCTTGTAAAAATGTGCGTGTTTCCATAGGTAAACAAAATCTTGTGCCTCTCCACTGATATTAAATAATGGCCTCATTTTGTAGACAGAACAATAAAGGCATATGTTAATCATATGTCCACATCCTTAAAACAAGGAATGAAATAAGATGTGGAAACAATTACATCCCTTTGTGAATGAGTGTGCGCTTATCCCAAGGAGGACACTTCATGTGCATTATTACGTATTCACCTTCTATAACACAATTTGTAGATACTTGTGTAATTGAAAAGATATTTCAACTTTTAAGATGGAGATGCTCTTCTGATGACATGTAACTACTAGAAGAACCAGAGCATTAAATTTGAATGATAAATATGAATTTGCTATGTATTTAACCTATAGTAAATAATTGACTAACATAATGAAGTGTACTAGTGCATGAACTAGCAAAGGTATGGGTGGAGGAAATGGCACAATACATATGTTGAACTAGCCAAAAATGACTTGTTGCTAATACTGTCAGCAGTGTGTTTTGTCTAATTTCATTCAACTAATGTTGAAACTTCTGTAGTGCCAATATCATTAGAGCAAACATTATTGATTTTCATAACAGCTAAAGTGTGATCAAAAGCATATTTGCACTGGCAGTTCCTTTTTTTTTTTCCTTTCTCTCCTTTTAATGAAGGTGAAAATATTTTTTTCTTACATTTGCTAGCAATTTAAGTGCTCTGCATCATTTGAAAGAAAATTGTGATGGAAGTGCATCTTAATGATCAGTAAATCTTTTCATGCAGGTCTTCTGACCGAACAAGTTAGTTTATTTGAAGATACTCATTCTCTCTCTTGATTTCTGGGTGCTTTGTCTCTTTAATCTCCTAGAGATGTCTACAGCTAGAACCATACAATGAAGTATGCCAGTACATGAAAGGTCTCAGCCATGTTGCGATGGGACAGTTTTATGAAGGCATAAAAGCTCAGACTAAAGTTATGTTAAATGATCCACTACCAGGTCAGAAGGCCAGCCCAGAATATCTGAAAGTGAAATACCTTCGAGGTAAGTTGGAATTGTTTTTCTTTTTTTTTAATTTACTTAAATCCTTCGAGAACCCTGAAAGTGCAAGCATGCTTGTAGCTATAGCCATTTTAAAGAAACCATTGTACATTCTCATGAACACTCTTGAGTATGTCTGTTTAAAAAAATGCACACTGATTCTTATTTGTTCATACAGTTAAAATCTAGGACCACAACTGAAATATACATTTCTGTATAATGGTAAAAAGTTGAAATAGACTTATTTCTGTCTTGAAATTAGCTAATAGCAAAATTAAATTACCTCAGCGTAATGGCTTATTAAAGTCATGATGGATAACTGACAAACATATAATCTGGCTTTTGTTTTTATGTAATTACATAAGTAGACTGATTATGTAAATGGTATTTAATTTTATCTCTTTCCTCCAGAGTATTCTAGATACTTGCATGCACATTTGGATACCCCTCTTACAGAGTATAATATTGATATAGATCTTCCTGGAAATTTCAAGGACCACTGGGCCAAAAATCTTCCTTTTCTTATAGAAAATTATGAAGAACAGCCAGGGTTACAGCCGCATATAAAGTGAGTAATTTTTTTTTTAAAGCCTACTCCAAATGTTTTTTTCAATTTGACTTTTTTAAAGTGCTATTCCGAGGCATTATAACATCATAAATGTTTAATGCTTTATGAAAGTGGAATTCCACTAAGTGTGTAAATGCTTTTCAAAATCCTAGGGTTTGGAGTTGGTTTAGCCCATAAAAGAGGAAGAATGAAACTTAGGATGACTTTCTTCACTTCTGTCTTCACATAATAATATCCACATAATGTTGTTTCATATTCTGTGGCCTTACTGATAACTATTCTATTTCTTTTTTTCTTGCAATTAATGTTAAGGAGTTAAGCTTGAGGTGTTCAGTGTAGTGTTATGTAGCACCCTTTTTACAGTTTCTTGTTGTCTGTTAAGTTGTTTTTTTTTTTATAGGTGTAATTTCCTAGATAATTAATAGATTTTTTTTTTTTTAATGGCAGCTGGGTTTCACTGGGAAAAAATCTTCTCTGGAGTAATTTAGATAACCAGTATTTTAGGAGGCGAGTGATTTTAATCAACAAAGCAGGGGGTTTATTGGAATAGGCTTCAAAAATATATAGCTAAAGGAAAGAGCAATTTCTCCTGCTGTATACTACTTTCTAGATGTATTTTCATGTATTCACTTTGCCTATGTGAAAAAATGCTGAATTAAAAACTGATGGCTTTTGTGTATATGGAATAGAATCTGCCTCTTTAGCACAAGAAGCTTTTACAGAATTAAGGGAGAAGTTACAGAATAAGGCTTCAGGTTTCTGTACATATTCTTTTCTTACTTAGTGTTAAAGTTCCTCAGGGTTGAGTGTAACATTGAAGAATAAAGTATTATCTGTGAACTTTATTTGGTATCATTACGAGCAAGTCTGAAGGTGAAATACTGGTTGTGACAGTAATAAGACCAGCCACTGAATTCCGTAAGACCAGGATTTCATTTTAGATATTGGGTGTAACTGCCATGTACTGTGTATGTTCAGTGGGGTGGGAGGAGGAATGAGTGTTGTTTATACTTACTACTTTTAAGTATTTCTCACACAAATGGTATTGGTTATCAGACAAACAAATCTGTGTTTTACAACTTTCAGGACTTTTGTTGCCAAGTTATGTCTGATGCATGTTTTTCTCCTCTGTAAGAGATGTGTTATTTCAGAATTTTGAAACCTATAAGCCTGATGTGCAAGAACTCATATGTGTAGCTGATCATCTGGGTTCCATGATGCAGTATGAGACGCCAGGATTTCTTCCAAATAAAAGAATACATAGAGGTATACTGAAAATACTCTGTAAATTTGAGTGGAAAAAAAAAATCAAGGTGGTGATAATTTAATGCTATACCTTTGCTATCTGCAAGTTAGTTTTATGCTCTGTTCCTCTGAAATCAGATAAAAAGTTTAAAATGAAAATAATCATTATGTCAGCAGTTTCCCGACCTAATTGGGGACTGGAAATCATGTTCTCCCAGATTTTATTGATGTTGGCAATTCTTTTCCTGTAAATACATCCCTCTCCTGCTTCAATTTTCCTGTCTGTACAAAAATGAGTGTTTGGCTCTAATTGGCTTTCTGGTTTTGTTGTTGTTTGTCCCTCTCTCCTCCTCTCCCACGCCCAGCAATGGGACTGGCCACTCTAGAAGTAATGCAAGCTGTGCAGCGGACTTGGGCAAACTCAAAAGTTCGGATGAATGGGAAAACCAGACTGATGCAGTGGAGAGATATGTTCGATATTGCTGTGAAGTGGCGAAGGTAATGGTAAAAGAAGAGAGAGAACAAGCCTTATCTTGGTTATAATAATGGTGCATGCTTCAGTTGACCAAAGGGCTGAAGTCACAGAGGAGAAAATGAACAGTTGCTACTGCACTGTAACTATAAAGTGTTCTGTTAAAAGAGAAGGATGGTTTAGGTACAAGGAGTGCGCTTCTGAAAATACTCCATTTTTCTTCTTTTTTAAAAGAGGTGAAGAGTTAGGAATAGCATTTTCTGGTTGAGGCAAAGCTGTGAAAGACCATAGGATGCATTGCAGCTTAGGCTAACAAAAACTAAGAAACTCCAGTGACATAAAATGCTTATGATTTTTTTCTTATTAAAACCGTACATGCGTTTCAATAAAAAGTTCTTTTTGTGATCTCTGAATTCTAGCTTTTGCCTAAAATTATTCTATGTGTGAACAAAGCTCATTTAAAATATTACCTGGAGTGAAATGTGTGCCAATATTAATGTCCTTTGTCTTTTGTAGGATAGCTGACCCTGACCAGCCTGTGCTTTGGTTGGACCAAATGCCTGCCCGAAGCCTTAGCAGAGGCTTCAATAATCATATTAACTTAATCAGGTATGAGAGTTTTACCCAACAGCCTTCCCCCACATACTAAAGGATTGTACCAAAACTTACCAGCTGTTCATGAAACAGCGTATTACAGTATTGAATGTATATGTGCTTATTGTTTTGTATTTTATATTTTCTAATGGAACATTTGGGTTTTGTTTACCTCAAATTTTCCCTCATGACATTTCTTCTTTTTACTGAATTTTAGTTGTAGAACTGAGTTATAGCAAGATCTAATTAGGATCCAGAAGATGCATATTTTTACATGCTGTTTTTAATTCCCAAATAATCTAATTTTTACATTTAAGGTAAAGCTCATCACAGTTATAATTTTTGCAAACACTGCTTCTCAAAGATAGTGGCAGCAGTAATGAAACAATGCTGTTCTATTGGCTGTAATACCAATTTACAATAGAGAGGAAAAACATAGTTCTTTTAGTTGTTTTCAGAGCAGGCCAAAGTAAGGCAAAAATGACAAAATAAGTAACCTGTGAAAGGTAACAGTTGCACTTTCAAACAAAGGTAAATTTTAAGAGATTCAACCACTGTTGTACGTTCCATCTTCTCCCATGCTGCAAGACTCAGTATTGTAGTCATGTCAGTGCTACCTTCCATGAAGTGGTAGAAGTGTGAGACTCAATGTGGCAACATCACTGTCAATCACAGGAGCAGAGTGTGTTTGTGTAAGTAAATATCTAGCCAGGTTTCATCTTATTTCCTTCCCCTACCCCCGCCATGGGAAGTATTGAATCTTTGATCTATCATTCTGCTTTTGTATCTATTTCTTTCTTTTTTGAGAAGCCGTGTGGAAAAAGGAGGGTAAGAGAGGCAAAGCCTTCTCAAGAATTATTTCAGGCAGAGAAAAACAGTGATATTCCAATGTACACATACAGAGGCTAACAAGAATTTGTCGACGTTCTTCCTTCCACTCGATGGAATGGACCCTAGCAGCCTCCCCTTTACTTTAGGGAGCAGTTACAATGTAGAGTTAAACTCCACTACAGATCAGTAGTTGCCTTGCAGGATGTGCTGCTGCTTGAACAGTCTTGTGCTCAGACTTCTTTCTTCCCTCAAGCCAAGTATTACATTTGGGCTTCAGGCTCTGTCCATCTTTGCCACTGCTGCATTTCTCTCTTCTCACACATAAGATGCAGCAGAAACCACAACCATCTGTACTTTGAGACAAGGATGCGTTCCATACTTCATCTGTTTCTTCCTGGTTTTATTTTAAATGGGAGAGTAAAAGCTTAATTTCTAGGTGATCTGTGCTCACAGAAGGGGATTCATGTAACAACACTTGATTACCATGCTGAAAATAACATTGCACATTTAATCTGGGGAAATGTGTCCCTGCACTGGATGCCTGTGTCAGCAACTCTTTTTCACTGGCCAAAGTACTTTACTTGTCTTTCTCTCATTAGAGAATGCTAGCAAAACTCATGATTTACTGTTCCAGCTGTTTTGGCAATTTCATAGTGATCTAAAATAAGCTTCATGAACATTCAGAATGGTATGCCCACAGTGAATCTAATTCTAACCTTTTGGGTTTGGCTTAGCCTTGGCTTTTGGGGATCTCATCAGCATTTTGGTCATGCTTTTTTGATAGCTAGGTAGTGGTTCTCTGAAAATTATTGATTTGGTGCTTGTTTGGAAGGAACAATAGATTTGAAGCAGCCTAAACACCCCCTGCCTTAGGAGTTGATCATACTTTAGTACTGGATGGTGATTGCATCCTTTTTGATTCTGGAAACCTGTCCTTGTTTGATCATTCTGCATCCCAGGTCATAGCTGTTTCATAGGTCAGCTTTCCGTAGTGATTTGTTTCTGCTTTTGGATTCCCTCCTGATGATTGCACATGAGGTGAGGGATAAAAGAAATAATGTATTAAGCGGTAATAGATTTTTTTTTTAAATATATTTTGTTTTACTTTTGAAGCATGTTCTAGTCCATTATGATTCCTAAGTGACAGTTACTCTTAATGGATTATACAGATCTATATAATCTCTTTTTTGCATTACTCAACTGTAAAATGGCTGCTTATTGAAGATATTAATAGGCTACAGAGCTAACACCTTTTTGTGGATAATTGAGATCAATTTATGTTTTTTTGACTTTTTCAGGAAGACATACATTGCTTTATATTTGATTTATGATTTGAAAGTTATTGTCATAACTGTATGACTAAGGCTGAATTCTTCCAATAGCATGGCTACCTGAAAACCAAGTGTAACAGTAGATTTAGGCTGACAAATGGCAGCCTTCATGGTTATTAAATATACAAAGATACAAGCTGTTCAGTCAAATAAGAAGTGTAACAATAGCAGTTGGGTGTTCTTTTAGTATTCATAACAGATCTAGTCATGATGAGCTCAAGATATCTCTAGATTTTGTTTGGTCTAAATTGTACACCAGTAATTTCTGTGTGCAAAAATACTTGGATTAGATATCTGTTAACATAACCTTTTTCTTTACTTAGAATTCTTTGCATTTAAAGTCCATTATTGTTCAGTGATTCCTGTCAAATGAGTCTTGGCATAGAGGCACTAGCATTCAGTGACTGCTGAATTAAAGATTGTTTTCCAGAGTGGCAAAATGTTTGGAGAGTGTCAGAAAACAAAAACTTTGTTTGTCTTAAATCAATTTGGGGACCTTTTGTTAAAGGTGTGTAAGAAACATCTTGCCCTTCACAATGTTTGATAGGCTTCCAGATCTTAGCATTCTCCAGATGAAAGTATATTGGCTGTCACTACTACTTCATGGGTCTATAGACAAGTGTGACTTCAGCTTTTCTCCTTTCTGCCTTAAATGATCAAAGCTACCAAGTTTCATTTAAAGTAGAGAAAATGTTTTTGAAAGCTTAAGTTATTTTCATAGGCAAAACAAGGATTTGGGATCAGCTAAACATTATTTATATACTCAATATTCTTATAAAAAAAAAATGAAGGCACTGTCTGGAACACTACTAGTTTTGAATTCTTGGTGTTAGTGTTTATTAAACAAGGCGAAAGAGTGGGAATAAACACAAAGCACTTCTGACCACCCACCAAAAGTCTTTTCTTGGTACTACTGCTTCTAGATTGCCTTACAGAATGATAGGTCTGGTTTGGATGTATTTTCCAAGATACCACTAAGGGAAAATCCAGTTCCTTATACTGACATGCTTCTGCCTGTTGTACAGATATTTTTTTAATACAGATGGAAAATGATGGGACGTACAACAAGGGCAAATTATGTATATAGATTGTCTTCATCCTTCTGCTTTCCCTACCTCCCTTTCCTATGTGCAGATATGTATATGTGTTCTAATTCAGTTTTTAAAGACTGATTCTGCCATTATTCTGAGACTAGGCCTACTAAAGTGTGAGACCATTGAATGAGACATTAGACAGGGACTTAAGCTGCCAAAAATCACTTAGAGTGGGGAAAAAAAGCTAGGTGTACACACCTTCCTGTGATTGACAGTGGTTTTGCTTCCACAGAGAGCGATAACGTTTGCTTTATAAAATCTTGTTTTGTAGACTGGGAGAAGAGGAAGGACTCCTACAAATGCAATAATGGTATGTAATTTTTCTTCTCAGAGTGGTTATAATTCTAGCAGATTTCTACCAAGTTTTTAATGTACATTTTTTTCCTTAGTAGCCCAAGGGGAAAAAACAACACCTTTTTGATGTTTTTGTTTAACAGTTACTACTTGTAACTGTTAGGAGTCAAAGCAAAATTACTTCAATATAGAGGGGCATAGGTGAATAAAGAAAAATGTATGTGGACTGTCGGAGCAGATCAGCATATACATTGGCAACTATGTAAACTGGAGAGTGTTGGTTCTCAAAGTAAATCAATGTGCAGATTGAACTCTCCTAGTTCTGCAATATCTATGAGTGTAAATAACTGTCTAAGAGAGATTATATCCTTGTACAAATTGATAATTATCATATAGATAAGATTTACTGGACATGGGCATGCTGAAAATGGGGAAATCGCATGAAATGTAGTTTTATCAAAGAGCATCACCACTAATGATGTGTAAGCTATTGCAAGTTCACTATGGAATCTATATTCAAAATGGGGGATGGGCAATTGACCTTTTCAGACAAACCTCTAGTTCATCCTTTAATTTACAAAGCATTTGTGGATAAAATTCTGTCAAATATTAATGAGTAATATTTGTGTCTTAGCCCTGAAATGTTGGATTGAAAAACAAGACTTTGAAAACCCTTTTCTTTTCTTTGTAGGGGACAGGTCATTAACATGCGGTACCTGGAATATTTTGAGAAAATTCTTCATTTTATCAAAGATAGGATCCTTGTTTATCATGGGTAAACTACCGATATGTTTTTTTTCCCCTGCCTTACTCCCCTGGTAATACTGATTTGAAATCTACATAATATTCATTTGAGAAAGTCTGAGGGATATTTTCTTAATTTCAGTAAGTTCTAGTTTTCTTGGTATCTATAACTGTCTTATTTTCTATTGGAAATGCAAAATCCTATTCATTGCCATGTAAAGAAACTTAAACTAATAGGAAGAAACATTGTGAATTACAGATTACAGTATACCTAGAAAGTAATAACAGTGTTGAATTTGTACCCACAGTTTTGGCATGAGTGCGTCTCAATTCTTTCTAAAAATATGATTTAGTAAAGATGTTGGGTTTCTTCCTGGTAGAATAGTATACAGTTTCTCTGAATATTGAGATTAATTTATGAAATAGTAGGAGTGAGGAAAGAAAGAGAAAAGAAGATATGGAAGGTAATTTTAATTGAAACTGGTGTTTGAAAAGTAGTTGTAAAGGAGCAGAGAATCTTTACTACCTGTTACATAGATAGGTTGGTAGACTTTGTCCTGGAACAGAAGACAGTTGTAGAATCTTGAATGAAAGAATGTGACTAAAAGTAATCTGAAAATTGATGTTGGCATCTATTTAAAACTTTGATCAGTTCTTTATGAGTAAAATGTCTTCCCCACCTGTGGCTCATTTGTAGCAACAGTGTTCTGCTAACCTTAAAAATTAAGAAACTCTTTTAGCTTTAAACACTCTAATTTTTTGTTGGCCTGGTAACATTTATTAAATATAGAGTTCTGTTTTGCAATCTCATTATGCTACTTAAATATCAAAAAATGAAAGTGTAGAAAATATGACAGTTGAAAACATTTAAGTTTTAGAAAATTTATGATAGTTGCTGAAGATATGTAAGTTCTGTAGTAACTGGGAAGTCTGGCTCTATTGGGAGCAAGTTTGTTTAGAGTGAGCCAGCAGCATTTGAACTTACACCAGAACGATTTGTGCTGTGATTTTTAAAATAATTCTGTTCTTAAAATCTGGATGTACAGTAATTAATAAATACTAAAGCAGTAGTTCAATAGGTTTCTTCAAGGTCCAGCTGTGCCTGCATCTGTAGTATTTACATACTTTTGAGGCTACACAGATGCATATATTTTGAGAAGAGTATTTCTAACATTAACTCTATTCTTCCATCTTCATCAACAACCCCCTGCCCATGCGGACTCATGCAAACACTGTTCAGTGCTTTAGAGTGGCCAACAGCAAAGTTTGAAGTTGAGGTTTGAAACTGAAAAAAATAAGCTGAGCTGATATAGGAGGAAATTGCTTTTTGAAGAATAGGAGAGCATGTATGAAGGAACTGATTTTCAGCAAAGAAATAATTAAATAACTTTCAATAACTTATTCCACTATGGCTAATTAGGTTAAAGCTAGATGGATTTCCAGAAATGCTACATGTATTCAACCACTGCAATTCCATATTTAATTTTTTTTTTCCAGTGCTAATAATCCAAAAGGACTATTAGAGGTTCGAGAAGCTTTGGAAAAGGTACATAAAGTAGAAGATCTTCTTCCCATAATGAAGGTAAATTAAATAAAAACTTCAAAAGATTGTAAAAATAATAGAATGTGTTCTGGTAGATATCCAGTTCCTCAGAATATAACCATTATGTATAAGCTTAAAATGAATAACTGGAAACACTAACTCAGGTTATTTCAAACCTGTATATGTAGGGTATGACCTTCCCTTTGATATATGCAGATGTGTGATGTATATTTGAAAGGCTTGGCCTAACTGTGAATTGGTAAAGAAATGATGGGAAGACAAAATGTTTGCAATTCTTCGAAGCCAGCCTTATCAACCAGGAGGGTCTGTGGTCAGATCCACCATAATGGGCTCACAGTATGCCTGTACAGTATGAAGGAAAAAATCAAAGATGTGAGTCTGAAAGATGGGGAACATGGAAGCTCTTTTTACCTTAGGTGCATTGGTGCAGGTCAGTACCTGGTGGGGCTGGCAGGGGGAATAGTTGCCTTTAGTGACTGATAGCTAATCTGAAAGGAAATCTTGGTTTACATTCTTGTGCATTGGAAGACCGTCAGAAAAGGAGTGGGGAAACCTGCAGGTTTTCTTCTTGCTGGTGGTGGTCTTCATAGAAAGGCTTTGGATATATGACGTGCAAATTTATTTATACTCTTAACTCTTATCTCCACTTGAGTAATAAGGCTTGAGCTGGGTTTAAGTAAAAGGTCTTCCCTCTCTCCCCCCACTCCCCCAAATTAATCTAGGATGAGCAGTGTGCAAGTATTTGAGTTTGGGGAAACGCTGTTACAAAGTATTTCATTTTAAAGGATTGGACAGGATTTTATTTAGAGTAGAATAAAATTTGGGAAGAAACAGTCATTATTAAGTAGAGACAAACTCATCACTTTCTTACTGGGTGTGTCCACACTGCAGTTTCATATCTAAGCAAAGTTGACAGATTGCCATAGAACAGAGCTCTCTGAAGATACGTTGCTGCTACTGCTGGTAGACTGTCTGGGTTTGGATTTGTTCAGGGTAGTAGTGCTCACTCACTTGTGCTCTACAGATATCTTTACAGAAGCTACATGGCTCAAGCACTAAATTTTTATATGGCTTTTTTTAGTATGTATTACTAATATAAGTGTCTTCAAAGAACATACCATAATTTTGGAGGTCCTTTTTATATTACTGTCTTGTTCTTGGCCTTGAAAGATGAAGCCAAGTAGATACTAAGTGAACCTAAAGAAAAACTTCTGATGAAGAGCTAGTAGATGTTGGGGTGGATAGACAATTAAATGTTCCCTACTGACACACAAATTTGCAGATAGGGCCTTGTAGAGCACCTAATATGGCTGCTGTTAATTGTAAGCCAGAAAAAATGCTATTAGTGGAGTTAAAAATATAGGTTACTCCAAGGGGATGATGAAAGTACATAAACATAGTGGACTATACATGACTTATTTCAAAATAAATGTCTCAACTGGCAGCAAATAACTCTTTCTGGTTTTCATAACCTGTACATTTTGGTCTGGCTTGAATCTCCTGTATCCCATTCCAAATTGTATCAAAGTGGAATGCTGTCTGTCATGAGAGGCTTTTAGAGTTGTTTCTTTAAAATAAATGCAGATGCTCTTTAGACAAAACATCCTGGATCACAAGTTCTATCTTAAAATAAATAATTGCTTGAGTAATCCATTCAGCACTATTGCATAATAGTCATTAATAGTGCCTGTATAAAATGAATGTCTGCTAATATTGATGTAGTTCAGTTATTTGGGTAGCTAGGAATGTTGTATGTCAAATGCTGGGCTTTTGGCTTTACTTAAATACAGTTTTGTCTGGTTTATACAACTCTTTGGCTACAGTATTACACTTAGATAATGTAGCTTTGTAAAATTCTTAAACTTTGATATTTTTCCTTCTGATGAGGATAAACATTAATTGAAACTGTATCACAGTTAAGAAATTGTTGCTGTGAGCTGTATTCTGGAATCCACACTTGGACTAATGCAGCTACTTCTTAGTGTAAACATAAAACAGGCTCTCAAATTCCTGCTTTTGCATTTACGTAGTGAGACCAGAAGGTTACTATCAACATGCAATTTGGGGACAAACCTGTACAACTCAGACTGCTTTGTACAGTTGCTTTTCATAAACATTGCTGCTTTATATTTGCTATATGTAAAGCTGAATGTCAGTGTGCCTCATTCAATATTTATGATTGTCATTCAATACGAAATAAAGGATAAATGAAATAGTGTAGTTGTCCTGTTCCCTCAGTTTGTCCATTTTAATTTCTGGTCCATGTATTTTAGGTGTTTCAAAACAATAGCTAGGCAGTCTGTCTCTGTTCATTCTGATGTTACTCTTTTTTTTTTTTTTTTTTCTTTTGAAAGCAGTTTAACAGTAAAACAAGAGATGGGTTTACTGTGAACACAAAAGTCCCCAGCCTCAAGGATCAAGGGAAAGAATATGATGGATTCACAATTACAATAACAGGAGATAAGTATGTTTGCTATTTTTAGGGGTTCAGGTACATTAAGTAATGCTGAAGTATTAGCAATTAATCTTCTCACATGCCATTTCTACTTGCATAAAACGGGTTTTGTTTTTTACTAGTGGCATTTTTGTGAATAACTAAAAATTCTTTCATTTGAGGAATTCTGATTCCTGTTGTGTTCCCTAACAAAGAGGGAATAGGGATAACACTGATGGAGTAGGCCCAGTTGAGATGATTCTCTAACATGTAGCACAAAAGTGAAGAGAGACCTTGTTGTTCATCTTAGATTATAAAATGCCTAAAGGGGAAAAAATCTCAAATATCTTGGACTTCATCCATACAAAATACATTTCTTGTTGTGAGACCTAGTGTGTTGTGGTGACTGAAAAGTCCTGAATGGAATGGAAGTGTCTATGATCAAAGAATGGAAGAGACTTTCTTCTATTTGGATTGTTGGCCTTTTTTTATGTTTATTTTTGAGATGTTTGCAGACCTTCTATCTGCAAATGTCAATTTAGCTAGTACCTGAATGTATGAGGATACAATCAGGAGGCTTTGGGCCACTCTTTGGGTGAAATACTGGCCGCTTGTCTTCCTGAAGAATGAGCATTAATCTGAAGCTCAGAAGCTCAGTCCTACTACTAAGAACTTTGGCTTATTTAAAATTTAAAATTCTATGCATTGGAATTTTTCCCAAAACTTGTGTGCTTCCAATGAGTGGCATGGAAGCCGAAATTCTCCTCTGAAATGTTAATATATCTCTTGGTTTTTAATTTTACATTCTAAACCATATGCCTATATGCAGTCAATTGGCATTAAATATATGGCCTCACTGTTGGGGGTAAAATATTTTGGTGTCAGTAGAATGGTCTAACTGTTCTGCACAAACTGTTCTGTATCAGTCAGTCTGTTTTGATCCATAGTTTGTAACTGCTTTTATACCAAAACAGTTCCATTTTGGTAGTTTAAAAGTTAACAAAACTACACTTTACATTCTATACAAAAATCTCAAGCCCATGAAGATATTGTAAAATTTCATCTTTCTTATTTTTTACCTACACTTTAAGTGAAACAAGAATGCTTGTCAGGTATTCCTCAGTGGAAATACTTCATCTGTGATTAGACAGCAATCTTTATGTATTCTTTCAGACAAACTTACAATGTGACAAAAAGTTTTTAATTCAGTGTTGTGTGGTTTGTTTTGTTTTTTTTTTAAACTCAAAGGGGGGCAATGCGTGTAATCTCCTGCTTAAGGAAAAATTATCGGAGAAAGGTTATGATGTGGTATTTAACTGTAGTATATTTGTAACTTGCCCTGGATATTAGATTATGCATCAAGTTCCGTTCAAAAAATTTCTTACTTCCTTTTTTGTTTCATCTACTCGATAGAGTGGGGAACATATTATTTTCGGTAGAAACTCAGACAACAGAAGAGAGAACACAGCTGTATCATGCGGAAATAGATGCGCTATATAAGGATCTAACAGCTAAAGGAAAAATTCTAATTCTGTCTGCAGATCTGGGGGTAAGGCAGGTTTAATGGAAATGATGAATTCCTTGATAAAATTCTATTATGTCTTTATACATTCTGTTTAACAGTCACTGTTCTAATATTTTTTGACGGAGATTTTAAGTAATAAAATTGACTACTTGCTTAAACCCAATTATGAAAAATACCATAAGAAGTTGCCATAATTCTATCTGTTACTTTAAAATTTGCTATGCTTTGCTGCAGTAACAGAGTCCAGACAAGTTCTCAGTATCACATTGTGTTCCTCCCCCACCTCCCCTTATTTTCTTTATTTTTCTCATGGGTCTGTGTTCACTGTTTCATCATCCTTATAAGCACTACTCAGGATTTGGCTCATGATGGCTACATGTAAGATGAGAAGTAACACAAATTCATGAGAAGCACTAGAATTTTGTTTGTGTTGATTTGTGTTGCAGTGAGAATCTGACTACGTTTGAGCTTGTGACATTTGAGTTTGTGCTCTCCATTTTTCATCCTTTAACACAGCGTAGATGAACTGTTTCACCTGAATTTTAAAGATATAACAATTTTCTTAAACATTTCTTGATCAGACTTCAACTTCTTAGCTTGACACTTTTCACATTTGAAATGGTTCTTTAAAAAAAAATCGTAGTACTGTAAGACTTTCCAGTATGTGTTCCTTTATATGGTATTACCTCTCTATTAAATTATCTTTAATTGATTTTTTTTTTTCCCCTCTTAGGAAGTAGATGCTGTTTGCAACTTGATCCTGTCATTAGTTTATTACTTCTATAATTTAATGCCACTTTCAAGAGGATCTAGGTAAGTGATGGTCTTCATCATGTCTGTTGTCTTGGATACACACTGTAAAATGTCCACGTGTTGCAGTATCTTAATATATTTTCTAACATAAAAAAAGCTAAAAAGCTCTGGGTTGAGCTGTGTGTCCTGCACAGTCTCTCATTTTGTGCTGCCATGACGATGGATACTGACTTAGTACTGGTTTAAAAGCTAGTTTCTAATGCTGGTGGTAACTATTCATAGCTACATGTATATTTAAAATGATGAGTAGTCTGTATTTATAGACTTCAGCTCACAGATTTAAAAGTGTCATTTTTAAATTGTAATGCTTGGGTTCCTAATCCATGTTATGTTACACCACTGTAATTTCACTCAAGAAGCTTTACCAAAATGTGTATTTAAGATGAAATATACTTTGAGATAACTTAATAAAATACACTAAAATATTGTTTTAGTAATTTATTGCAACTGTTAGCGTCACCACATGAAACCCTAGAATAAAGTCCCACACCGCAGATCCCTTCAGCTGAAATTCTAGATTAATTCAAACTTGGCTACATCTAAGACTATTATGAATCTCTGTTCCACAAAGCACTTAAGTTCTTTAAGCTTATTATTAAACACAGTTTAGAAGAAAATAAAATTTAAAAAATCCTGAGACATCATTTTTATAATCAGACTTTGCCTTTATCTAACAGAATGTAAAAATTAACAGAAATTCTGTCTGAGTTTCCCAATTTAAAAAAAAAAGTTAAAAAAACCTGAAGTGACTGAACAGCTTTACAGTGCCTCTAGCTCTGTTGCAGTAGAGTTCATAAACTCTTCTGGGCTACAGCTGAGCTTCTTGGAAACAGGTGTTTGCTTTGTTTTCAGCACTGTGGAGTCTTAAGAACTCATGTCTGAAATTATGATTCTGACTACTGTAGAAACACTGCTCTTCAGTAGTTAAATTCCATAGGATCATAACTTCATTCCAGTGGTGTTGGAAAGTAACAGTGATTTCACTTTTTAAGTGTTTCATGGTTATTTTTACTTCTAAAATAAAGTAACTAGCACAGTAATTTTTACTAGCCTTCTATGAAAGAGTACTATATTCTATTTGTTTTGTAGTCTAAAAAGAGCATTATGGAAAGACTTTTACTGTACTTTCTTGGTCTTGATTTTTTTTTTTTAAGTGTGATAGCTTATTCAGTGATCATGGGAGCACTAATGGCAAGTGGAAAAGAAGTATCAGGAAAAATCCCTAAAGGAAAGGCAAGTATCAAAATACACTGGTTCAGCCTTAACGGAGGAAGTCATAGTTGTAAATGTGAGGAAGGAGCTGTAAGAATGAACAGAAGTTGCACGCTTCTTTACTGGTGCTGAGTTAGCTGCATACTATGGTGTTTTGCAGCCTGAGAGAGTTTTGAAAATGTCATTGCTGTTCTGTCAGCAGGTGAGATTTAGAGATAGTATGTGCAATTCTGGTTAGTCAAATTGTAGCAGTTTGTGTCCCACAGTAATTACAAATATGTAACTGAAGCATTTCTAGTGTTCTGAGCTGCTCTTTCCAGCTTGCTTTGAGAAGGGTTCTGAGAATACTTGGGCAGAATTAGTGACTCATCTGGCACACAACAGAAATTTTCTGCCTTTGCTCTCAATGTATTCCAGAGCATTTAGGGCTTGGTAAGTAGATATGTATTAGCAACTTCTCTTGATTTCTCCTTCCCCTCTATATTCTGCTTAATTTAAAATAAGTCCTAGTTTTTAAGTGACTACATTTGAATATTATACCACCTTGCTCAGTAAAGGGTTTCCCTTTCTTTATTCAACTATTGGTCTGTTAGCTGTGTTACCTTTTCAGCATGAAAGGAGTGAGAACACTTCTGTCTCTTTAATGTGTTGTCAAAAGAATCAGTGAAATTCCAGCGAGAATCAAAGTTGTTGAAGAAAATATCCTGCGTGGATAACTGAAGAAAGAGCGACTTTCCCTTTTGTTCTAGAAAGCCCTGAAAACAATGAAGTTTGTCCTTTCAGTCCAATGAACTCCTAGTAGCTTTTAAGAGCAAACTGCACTTGCTTAGTAGCAAGAAAGCTTCCTTTTCAGTATGCCACTAAGCTAATATCTGCACCGTTCTGTGGGAGTTCAAGCTAAGGTAAAAGGCTTATGTGGGTTTTCTTATGCATCTTCTTAGGACTTAATAGGGTAGTGCATTTTGCTGACTGATTTAATGCAGGCAAGCAGAGTTGCAGGATTACTAAAAACCAGGATTTCTGACTTACAGGAAGCTTTTGGGACATTTTTACATTTGAGGTTTTTTCCTGAAACAGAGTGCCTGAACTGGAACAAAGCCATTTTTTAGAAAAGTTTTCACCAGCTGGAAGAAATTGTTTTCCCCAGTTGAATGAAATTGGGATTTTTTTTTAATTTATTTTTTTAATATTTTTTTTTTGCCAGATTCCTTAGAAGGGTATTTCTGGTCCCAGGCTTATGACAGCATGCCTTATCAGACCACTCTGAAGACAAAGATACCCAGTAGTCAAGAGTCCTGTTATTGCCTGACAGGTCAGTCAGTAGCCACAGCCAATGTAACTTCCAGTATTGGTTGTGGTGGGGTGTGGAAACCCACAGAGAGTTTTAGTGCCTAGCACGCGTGCTGACTTCCAAACTGGTGATGAGGAACAAAGTAGTCTGGGCACAGACTAGTTAGTAAGCTTACTGCTGTCTTACCAAGAATAGAGGTAGCATGTTCTCAGAACCCTTCCTTGAATTCAGCCAAAGTTCACTGAACCACAAATGTGTCACCTTAAATGTTTCAGTACTAGTGAACCAATGTTTTTGAGTGAACATTGTTTTGCTGAAAACTTATTTTCAGCTGTAGATACGAAGTTGCACAGAGTTCTTGGCTATATGTAATCAAACTTGTCTGAAAACCCACCGTGGAAGAAGTAATACAGAATGCCTGGAAAGTCCAATATAAATCTACCAATCATGTGATACAATATTTTGCAGAATACAGTATGTAGAAATGAAAAATATCCCCATTTTATTGGGACATTGTAATAAAGGGCTGAAGACAGTCAATATTTTCTGGCACTGACTCATTAGTACAAACATCTTGTTAGGAGATTAAAAAAAAAAACTGGATTTTTGTCACAGAAGGAAGGATATGTTTTTAAAGTTGAATTTATATGTTAAGAATATTTGAGGATTAAGTTCTTGAAATTAGAGAACTTAACTTCTCTAATTTCTTAAGATCTTTTTTATTTTGTTGCATTTTCAGCTGGTTGATTTTGAAGCAATGACAGCACCAGGGTCTGAAGCTTTTAGCAAAATAGCAAGGAGCTGGATGAATCTGAAAAGGTAAATCTTTTTCTTCAGATGGGGGGTGGGGAAATAAAATACAAAAGACTTAATATGTAAAATTTAAACCTATACTAAAAAATGTTACTTAGAAATTGTGAGCTTAGTAAATGATTCAGTGTATTTTTTAACACTGTTTAGGAATTGATAAGACAAGATTTGAATTTACACACACAGTAGTTTATTTCTAGTCTAACAGAGTAGTTAGCAGTCTAGACATTCAGTTATGTGAGTGTTATCCTCTGAGAAAATTATTTAGGTTAATATTTTCTTCATTTTGTCCAGAGGTCAAATTTGCCTTTTTATTATTGTTTTTTTTATCATTAGTAAATCTGGTGATTTAATTTGGGGTTTTTTTCCCCATTCTTATGGATCTCTTCAAACTGTATATCAAAAGTCATTTGCTTATCCTTTAGTGCTATTTTAATTTGGAGAGTAAGTATTTTCAAAGTAAATGGAAGTTTTGAATACACAGAATTATGTTACTTAGTATAGCTGCAAGACTTTTGTATAATGCTTTAAAATTTTTATTTTCATATGGATTGATTTTTGAATACTGAACACATTAATTCCTTGTCAGTATTATGAACCTGGTGTGTTTGATTTGTCCCTTAGTGGTTATTCCCCATACAAAATCTGAAAATCAGGCCAGAGACAAAACCAGTTTTAGTATCCTTCACGTCAGGGTCAAGACACTTAAAGGGTGCTGAGAGAACTGGCCAATGTCCTTACAAGGCCATCTATAATCTCTGAAAGGTTGTGCACATCAGGGGACATTCTTGGTGACTGCAGGAAAGGAAATCTTGAATCTGTCTTCAAGAAGGCCAGAAACGGCAACCCAGGGAAATTATGGGCTGGTTGGCCTCACTCTAGTCCCTGGGAAAGTCATGAAGTGGGTCCTCTAGGAAAGCATTTCAGGGTATATGAAGGAGAAGGTGGCTGGGGACAGTCAACATGGGTTTACTAAACATTGTGTGACCCAATATGATTGCTTTCTGTGATAAAACGACTAGATTTGGGGATGAGAAGAGAGCAGTTGATGTTGTTTATTTTTACTTCAGCAAGGACTCCCACAATACTCTCATACCAAGATAGCACATTATGGTCTGGACGAATGGACAGCTAGATGGGTAAAAAGCTGTTTGGAGAATCAGATTTAGGGGGGTACTCAGCACTTCAGACCACACCTAAAATACTGCATCCAGTTTGGGGGCAGCTGCAGTAAAGACTATGATAAACCGGAACAAATCCAGTAGAGAGCCACCGAGATGGTCAAGGGGCTGGAGCACATGCCTTAACAGGAGTGAGAGGGGCTTGTTCAGCCTGGAGAAGAGAAGGCCCTGACCTAACAGCAGCTTTGCAGTACCTGTAAGTGTTGAGAAAATGGAGCCAGGCAGTGCTTGGTGGCAGGACAACAGGCAACGTGCATGAGTTGAAATGAGGTTCAGACTGAGCATAATCTTTTCACCCTGAGCGTAGTCAAGCAGCAGAGCAGGGTGCCCAGAGAGGCTGTGCAGTCTCCATCCCTGGAGATGTTCAAGACCTGACAGGATAAAGCCCTGACACCCTGGTCTGACTTCGCAGTTGACCTTGCTTTGAGCAGGATGTTAGATCACAGACCTCCCGAGGTCTGGTCTAACCTGAGTTATTCTGAGAGCCTGAGGAACTTTGCAGCTGCTGTTAGCGCCGAATATCTCACACTGATTAGTGTTGTTTAACTTAATTACCAGTGGTTCTCAGCCTGGTGAATTTCACTAGACTATAAAATCTCTTCCTAAATGAAGAGGGCTATTAAGAAGACTCAAGGACATCTTTGTCAGACTCTGGCTAAAAATCTACATGTAAATGCAGCCAAACTCGGCATTTATTAAGGAGTGACATTTTTAAACTACAGTGTAGCAAGTTGTGGTTTTTATTGCAAGTAGTCTGCATAAATATTGTGACCTGGTTGTCTTGGAAATATAAAATATTTATGGTTCCCACAATTTTTTACTGTAAATCTCCTGATTTATATACTCAACTTCTTTCCTAATCCTCTGTTCATGTCTTTTTTTTTTTTTTTTCCCCCCCCCCCCCCCCCCCAAAGACATATCTTTACCAAAGGGGAACTTCTGTCTTGGGAGCAAAGTCAGCTTAAGTCATTTCAACCCTACCTATGTGTTTCTGACCCTCTTAGTTGTACTGCTGAAATTTGTGTGAATCCATAGCAAACCAGATCAGGTAACTGATTTATGTTAAAAGTAACCTTGCCAAAACCAAAATTTATTTTTAACCGAGACCATTTTGTAGCATAGTCCCACTGATAGTATTGCTGGCTCAAATGAGAGATGTATAATGGGTGAGGAATGAGCTAGAGTGGAGAAAATGCTAAAGTTGGCTTTGCCTGATGCTGGGAAAAATATCCATAGAACCACAGCCCAAAGGACTTGAAGTAATAATATGAAGGTAATTAACATGAGCAGCTAATTTGTCTGTGGTAGAAGAATAATAGTGGGTAAGGTAAGTAATGCTTGAAGACTTAAAGCAATAAAACTTTGCTTTAACTTCTGCCATTTCCGAAGGGTCTTCTGTGCAGTCATTGGTTTTTGTTCTGTATAGTGAGTGAAGAGTCATGAGAAGCAAGAGCTGGCTGTGAGCAACAGAAGGGGATGATGAGAAGTATAAGCTAATGTGTTAACTTCCAGGTAAATCATAAACCTCAGCAAAAGATAAATAATTTTCTTTTTTTCTCCTCTTTCAGTATTTCACCTTCTTACAAGAACCTACCGTCAGTATCAGAGACTTTTCCAACCCTGAGAACGATGATTGAAGTACTAAATACAGACTCATCTCATTGTCTAAAAAAAACTATAGTTGTTGTATAATTTATACAAATAAAAGGCTAAGAAGTACTGCTTCATAAATTATTTTGAAGGGGAAATTATAGTCAAAATGGTTTGGTTTTATTTTAATAGAGGAAACTTACTTGACTAGTTATCACCAGAATAAAAGGAATCTTTCTGTGATGAATAATACTAAAAAGGAAAAAAAGTAGAACAGCTGATTTCTTGTATTGAGATGTACTCTAACAGGAAGTAGTTGTTCAAGGGGCCAAACCAAAGAGCAGTAAGAAACCTGATCACAGTTGTGATCTGAACATACTGCAGGTGAAAATTTATTTATTTAAAAAAAAGTGGTCTGTGTTGGAAATACCGCTATGCTACTTCCCATTTGTTGGTTTGTTTTGTGTGTTGTGTTTTGGTTTTTTTTTCCAAAGCTTCTGTCTTCTGCATGGAAAACTTCGTGAGCCATACATGTGTGAGTAATTGGTTAATACACACGCATTTCATGTAATGCAATCCAGTGAAGGAACAGATGTCAGCTTAAAAGAATGGGTTTCAGGAAGACATCATTGGGAAACAAAACCAAACAAATTACATATTTGGAGTTAGGCTCTTGGTAAGTGTCAGAAACACAGCAACTGTACATCAGTCTCCCTTTCCAAGTACCCAGTGGTGGTGGTTGGCAGAAGATATCAATGGATTGACATTATATTGGGAGAGCTAGCTAGGGCTTCTTGGGTTGTTTTTGTTGGACGGGTCTGGCAGCATTCTGGAAAGGCAGGCTTCCAGTAATGCTGGGCTAATTCAGTTCAAACAACATGGACAGTACCATGAACCAATTTCTGATTGTAACAGTGATGATATTTCTGGTGAGTCCTAACTGAACTGTACTCATTTTAGCTTGAGCTTTGTGACTTTGGAGCTCTTTACCATGTGAAGTGATTTCAGAAACAGTGAGCAACGGTGGGAAGAATGTCTGGTTTCCTCAGTGGCTTTGATCAACTTTTTTTCTTGCCTGAATATTCAGCATTTCAGAAAGTGTACAAACTGTTCTGTTTTAGATACAGCTTTCAACTTGTTTAATATTGATGGTCTAAACCGTGATTCTGTTGCTGTCATCTTTTACACAAATACTCTATTCTTTACTTTGCTTGCTTCCAGTTTTCCAGAGGTTAGGGCTTTGTTGGGCAGGTGCAAATATCTGTCCTAACCATGTAATATGAGATTCTAAAGAGTAAGTTATTTACTAAGGAAGAGGGGAAAACATCCTGCGTATCCCAAGCGTACCAATAGCAGTGTTGTGGTTACTTTTCTCTGGGTACAGCACGGGGCAATCTCAAGCCCCTCTTTAATGAAGAAAGAAATGCAGCAAAGCATCAAGAATGTTGATATAGGTGACCTACTTTAATAGTGGGACTGAAAACAGGGTGGATCTATTGAATGGAGGGTCTTTTCTTGATTATTTCACACAAGTATTTATCGGATTCAAAGTGGACTCTGTGGTGTGTGTGCAAGTTTGGGGGGCATGGGGGAAGTGCCACAAGGTAAGTTAGAAGCTGCTGTGAATTCAAATTAAACCAGTGGTGCATATATACCCGTGGGAACTTTTTTTCATGAACTCTTGTATTCTAAGATTGTATGTTGAAAATACAAGGGTAGGGAAAGAATGTGCTTTTCTTCCACTTACCACCTTTTTACCATCTATTGCTGAAACAAATGTTGCTATCTGTATACTAACTCTTCCTCCCTAAGAAGTGCTGTTACAGTATTAACTTCTTGCCAGCTAGTCTGTGGTACTGTTAACCAGAGTCGTTAAGCACAGCAGAAGTAATGTTGCATGAAGGCAGGGGAAAGAATAGGAAGCAGATTTTTTTTATTAGATGTATTTAATCCTGATTCTGGTATTCTGTGAGTAGGTCTAGAATCTGTTTCAAAATTTGCATGGACTGTACTGGAGCTACAGTGATAACATGGTTAGATTTGATGAAAAAATCATGACCCAACTCCCAGCCAAGGGAATAACGATCTAATGTGCAATATCTTTAACTGTAGAAATCAACATTTGTTTTGCAAATATCAGAAAGCAAATGGTGTACCCATGTCTGAGCCCATTTTTCCTAAAGCCTATTTTTCTCTTCTGCTTGTTTGCAGGGGAAATAACTAAGTAAGTTCAGGTACATGTATCTGATCAGGGGATGCATAACAGATGAGTGCCCAAAGTGGAAAAGGAAATCTAGAACTGGGGTAACACCTGTTTGGAATCAAAGTTGTTAGCCATTAGTGAGCACTAATGCACTTCGTAATGTTGCTAAGCTTTTGGGAGGATAGGTATCACTTTGAGTAAGTAAAACTCATCAGACAAAAAAAAGAATAGAAGCAGAATTTCATATGCAGACCTAAGGTTCATTAACCAAACCATAATAAAGGCAAAATTCACCACCTGTCTGGCTGGTACTAATGCACATGCGTTTTAAACTTTCTTGATCAGAATTTATGTAAAGGTCAAAAGTAGGTATTTCTTTCCAAGTAAGGATAAAGGAGGCTTGTGAGTTTTCATGGAAGGAGTAGGGTTGCTGTCCAATTGTGACAAAGGTATTTTCCCACCATTCTCTTGCTTGAGTACCTTCCCTTACCCCACTAGAAATAAGCACTATTTGCTTCTATGGTGTCTTCTATGTAAAGGTCTAGAAGTTTCAGAAACCTCTATTAGATTCCATTATGGAGGAAAGGAATTGTTACTTTCTGCCTGCCTAATGGAGAAACGGGTACAGTAGCCCGGAAGAGATGCCTAACTTTATGCCTTGATTGTATTCTAATAGTATGGTCTTTCCTTTAAGCCTGTAACTTTTCTTATACCTTGTATTATTAATTGTGAAAGGGGAAATCTATGTTGGTATTGACTAGACAGTTCTTAGAACTATAAAATAAGAGGCTTCTTGTTTCAGGGATTAGACCAGAGGGAGTTAGGAAAGGGTGGCAGGGAAGAAGAAAATTCTCTGGACGAAAAAGCCCATGTACAGCTATCTGGGTTTTATTCTCATTTCTTTTACTCCTGTGACTGACTTCATACTCATCCCCCTGCTGACAGACAAAAAGATGATATTAATGGGAGATCAAGGGAGGGCAGGTGTAACATGTATTACACCTCTATGAGTGTGTGTGTGTATGTGTTTCAAAGGCTTGTTTCTTTGGGCGTGATACAGATGACTAAGAAAGCAAGTGAGCTTGTCAAATGCTCTCAAACAAGTTTAACAAACAAAACAGGATTATATAACTGGGCTGGTATGTGATGACTTAGAGTACTGTAATTACCTCCTAAGACCCAGATATATGCAGAAATCTAATTATCATTTTCCATCCTCTTCTGTGTCATCTTAGCTGGTCTAGCAATATCATTTGAACTCTTAAATGGAAAAATTAATGCATTGCAGCCCCAACCATTTATCTATTAAGAATAATATTAAAGAAAGCAGAATGAGGAAAAAAAATAGGCTAAGCAATGAAACCCCATTAATCTGAACCTCAGTATTTGTGCGACTTCATAATATAATTTGAAGATAAAAAAAAATTCCCATGCAACTACCTAGAACAAAAGGCAAAGTAGATTTAGTCTCAAATAAATCTTCTGACGTATTTATCTGTCTTTGGTAGGCTTACCCCCCAGGAGACTTTGGGGGTCTTTTGGGAGTTTGGCAAAGCATTTGCTGAGGTACCACACACAAAGTTAGGACTTTATACAGGAAAAGAGAGTGTGTGTACAGTGACTGAGGAGCTATCTGAAAGGGAGAAACAATGTGGCGGGCTGCCAGGCATGCTGAGGTTAGTAGTTTAGTTCGCCAATGAAATCTGCAGGTGATGGAGGTTTGGGGGTGTTAATAAAACGAGGCACAGAATAGCAAGTAGGGAGAACTCAACATTTGAAAGTACCTGAAAGGATTTTATTGAATACAGTTTCATCCTGAGTATTTTGTGATTTCCAAATACTGAGTTCCAAGTTTGGGTGATACAAGTTGCAACTAATGAAATTTGCTACGATCAGGTGGTTGTGGAAAAGGCATATGGAAACCCTTGCATACGCCAGGAAAGATGCTCTTAGTCAAGAATTTTGTAAAGATGTTACACATCACTGATGCGCTGTCCTCTGCAATAGTGGTGTATTGGGGAGTTCTAGTGGACAACTTCAGCTACCTGTGGTCAATAAAGATGTGTTCAGACAGCAGCAAGCATGGAGAAGGGCCACTAGAACGAGCAGGGTGCTGGAGTATGTTAGTTAGGAAAATAAGACTCTTAAGAGTTAAGGCTAAACAGAACCCTGCTCTTGACAGATAGCCGGTCATAATGCTGGCAACTTGATTTCGGAGAGTTGAACAGTTTGGCAACAAAACGTTCTTTTAAGATGTTGGTGTTTGTGCTGCAATTATTCTTCACCAACGGCTTTCTACCCCCCTTCTCCTAATTCATTGAACGTTTGGGAAGAAAGCATTCTTCCTCCTGTAGCACACCTAAGACTAAAAAAACCCTGGTTATTTCAGCCTATAGGAAATCTCTTTTACCGATGTAACTAATGCCTGCTGCACGGACTCGTTACGCCCGGGCTGCAACTTTTTTTATTTTGCCAAAATAATACAGAGGCTTTGGACCGACTTGCTGCTGAACCTGTCGAGTGGGACGGAATAGCCCATCCCAGGCCTGACGGCTCTTCTGACAGGAGCTGCTGGACCTTCTGTCGCGTTAAGAAACGAGTAAGACTTATTTCGGAGTTGGGAAAGGCAGGTTCTTGGCTCCGGCGCTGCTCT